>NC_069389.1:47899769-48226880 GCF_027475565.1 Acinonyx jubatus
AGGAAAGCACACAGGCGAGCACCCACTGCCGCCACACGCTCGGGTACACACGGGGCCACACAGGCACGCACCCAGGCATGCACCGTAGATGCAGACTGAGCATGCTCACACAGGCACACACTCACTCACACAGGGTCAGGGACCCACGCATTCCCGGGTGGGCTCTCAAAGAGGGACCTGCAGCCAGGCAGTCTTGCGTTGCATGAGTTGGTCATCTGTGAGCAGGTCTGCCCAAGCGAGGGGTGTGAATCTGGAGCCTCGCTTGTTTACCCAGATAGATGGGGACTCCCGGTTGGAGGAGAGTCAGTGGCCTTCCTCCACAGAATGGGGGGGCCCCCCGTGTGGGGCCGGGCCGTGTGACTCGGGGATGTTGGATGGCCTTGCCAAGGCCCCTCCCTGTGTGAGAGCGAGGGCTGCCTGCCCAGAGCCAGTGCTTATGTGAGTGCTTGGTTCCCCGTTCTGGGGGGGCCTCCTGGATGTAGCCCTGTGGTTGCAGGTTCGGGCCAGCCATTTCTGGCTGCTTTGTCCGGCCAGCCCAAGGTGCTGGTGACCTCAGCCTGTAGCTCCAGGCCCTGGGGAGCAAGCGCACCAGTGACTTACCGGCCGGCATGGTGGCTGCTGGCTTGTCCAGGAGGGGTCCTATTGGACATAAACCCTCAGGCAGGGTCACAGAGGCGGGTTGATGTGTCTTTTGCCCTTTGCTTCTCCCAAGAGCTGGAGCCAGGGAAAATGGGGTAGGATGAAAGGAAGGGGAAAGGCCCGCATGTGGTGCAGCCTCGTGGTCAGTGGTCATTTGGCCCTGTGTACTGGGGTGGTCAGCTTGGACCCTGGTGGCTGGTTTGTTTCTATTTCCCTTGTTCTTCATTCCGTGTTGTGGGGTGTGTTTTGCCCTGTGGTTTTCGGGGTTTGATGCTTTGTGGTCTCTTTGAGTGTGGTGTGGGTTTTCGTGTTTTGTGTTTCAAGGGGGTTCTGGTGTTGGCTTCTTTGCTTTCCATTTTCTCTGTTAGGGGGTTTTTCTTGTTGTTGTTGTAGGTTTTTTTTTCTCCTTGTTGTTGTTGTTGTTG
This sequence comes from Acinonyx jubatus, assembly GCF_027475565.1. Classification (NCBI taxonomy): domain Eukaryota; kingdom Metazoa; phylum Chordata; class Mammalia; order Carnivora; family Felidae; genus Acinonyx; species Acinonyx jubatus. The sequence goes on from NC_069389.1 coordinate 47,900,834, forward strand.
TTGTTGTTGTTATTCATTTTGTTTTTATTTGTCCTTACCTGAGTAGGATGAGGACCCAGACCTGAGGTGGTGGTTTGAAGGGGAAGGGGGCGGGGTAGGCATTCTGGTGGCTTTCATTTGTGGAGCCATACTGCCATCAAGTGGAAAATGTTTCTGTCCAAGGGAGCTGCATGGGCTCAAGTGCTGGGGAAAAGCTCAGGAGTGGGAAGGAGATGACCTTGTGTATATGTGTCAGTTGCAGGAAGCAGTGGGGGCTGGTGTGGGGGAGGTGTCTGCCGAAGGGGGGGGGGCAGGGTATGCGTGTGTGTGTGTGTGTGTGTGTGTGTGTGTGTGTGTGTGTGTGGTTTGTCCTGAAACTGCATTGGATCCCTAGCTCCTGGCCTTCCCTTCACCTGTGTGCTGGACCCGAGATTCCACCCCGGCTCCAGGGCTGAGGAAGGCACTCAGAAACCCCAGGGACAGCCTGAGATGGCTGAGCCCTGGAGTTGCCTAGGACTGCCAAGCACCAGAGTCCCGGCCCCAGAATCTCCAAAGGCCCCCGCTCCCAGTGTGGAAAGGGGCCTCCTGATGCCTGAGTGCCCCAGCATGGCACCCACCTACTCAGCACAAAGGTCACCAGAGGAAACGCCCCCAGGTCCCTGCATTCAGGGGGTGAGTAGCTTCTCTTGGACCCATCCCAAAATGGCTGACAGGGAAGCTCCGCCCCCTGGGCTGCTTGGTCTTGGGGCTGCCTGCTGTGTCCCCAGAGCCCTTAGAGTTCCTGCTTCCCCGCTGGGTCCCAGTGGCAGTCACACTTCCCTCTAGGCCTCTGACCCCTCATGTGGAAAACCTGGCTTGGGCAGAGCCCAGACAACCCAGCAGCACATCCTTGCTGACCCCTGTGGCCGCCAGAAGGCAGGTTGCTGCTGCCTGGGCTTTTCAGAGACGGTTTCCGCTGGATGGCACTGTGGCTCCAGATATGGCACTCACCCCCTTTCCCTGCCCCCACTCAACCTTCCTCTCCCTGCATTTGCTGTCAAACACAGAGAAGGGAACAACAACAACAAAAATCATTCATCATCCCCTTCCATCCTCCTCCTGTTCCTCCTGCTCTTGTCTTCCTCTTCCTCCTCCTCCACCTCCTCCTCTTCCTGCTCCTCCTCCTCCTCCTCCTCCTCCTGGTCCTCCTCCTCCTCCTCCTCCTCCTCCTCCTCCTGGTCCTCCTCCTCCTCCCTAGCCCCTGGCCGCTCCTGCTGCTCCTTCAGGCCAAGGATCACCCATATCACCTCTGGCTGATCTCCAGGCCAACTTGACCACTTTGGGGGCAAAGCTGCAAAGGTAGCTAGGCTTTTTTTGTTCTTTTTCTTTAAGTATTTTTGTGTTAATTCCAGTTAGTTAACATGCAGTGGTACATTGGTTTCAGGTGTACAATATAGTGATTCAGCATTTCCATACATCACCCTGTGCTCATCAGGGCACGTGCACTCCCTTAATCCTTATCACCTATGTCATCCAACCCCTCCACCCCCTCCCCTCTGGTAACCATCATTTCTCTATAATGAAGAGTCTGTTTCTTGATTTCTGTATCTCTCTGTCTCTGTCTCCCACTCTCTCCCTGTCTCTCTCTCTCTCTGTCTCTCTCTCTGCCTCCATACTCTTTCATTTTGTTTTGTTTCCCTAAATTCCATAGAGGAGTGAAATCACATGGTACTGGTCTTTCTCTGACTGACTTATTTCGCTTAGCATTATACTCTGCAGCTCCATCCATGTCCTTACAGATGGCAAGATTTCATTCTGTTTTTATGGCTGAGTAGTGTATAGTCCATAGTGTGTGTGTGTGTGTGTGTGTGTGTGTGTGTGTGTGTGGTGTGTGTGTGTGTGTGTGTGTGTGTGTGTGTACACCCACGTTCTTTATCCATTCATCAGTGGATGGGACACTAGGGCTGCTTCGGTATCTTGGCTATTGTAAATAATGCTGCTAGAAACATAGGGGTGGGGTGCACGTATCCCTTTGACTTAGCGTTTCTTGTATTCTTTGGGTAAATACCCAGTAGTGCGATTGCTGGATCCTAGGGTAGGTCTGGTTTTACCTTTTTGAGGAACCTCCATACTGTTTTCCACAGTGGCTGTACCAGTTTGCGTTCCCACTGACAGTGCAGTGCAGGAGTGAGCGTTCCATTTCCTCCACATCGTCGCCAACACCTGTTGTGTCTGGTGTTCTGGTTTTTCGCGAGGCTTTTCTTGACTCTGCTCATCCTATTGGTTCACCGTGAACACAGGGGACCCTCAAGGGATGCCAGCAGTGGGCTTGCAGATTGTTTTCTTTGAATCTTCAGACCCGCCCTGGCCTCGTGTTTATCTGCACTGCACCTGCTCCTTGGCAGCAGCAAACTCCCTTCTCCTGAAGCCTCCTGCTTTAGTGGGCCAAAGATTGGGCCAGAGGCGGCCAGGTCCCACAGGGGTCCAGAACCTGTTGACCCATCCTGTGGAACGGGGTCTTGCCCAGTGTCCCAAGGCTCCGAGGGCCACCAGCTACGTCCCAACACACACAGGCACACACGCGCACGCACACACACACGCATGCATGCACGGCTTTATTCGGGTAGACCCTCCTGGGCAGGCACCCACACTCGCACAGAGGGACACTCTGTGCGAGGAGGCTCAGTGGGCCCGACTGACGCCCTTCCTTGTTCCTTTTTCTTCCTCCTTACCCCTTTCCGTTTGGCCTCCCACTTCCCAGTTGGGTCCAAGAGCATAGCAAAACAGGCCTCTCTCTGGACAGGGCTCAACCCCTGCCCTGAGTGGCTGAGACTTTGCCTTGGCTGATGACTCTTCCCCTAAGAGGCCCCTGCTGGTTCCACCTGTCCAGTTGGGGCGCAGTGCCTTTTGAGATCACATTCATTCTTCTCTTCCGCTACAGTTCTTTCTGTGCTTGCAGTTTGCTCTCTCCACTTTGGTCTCCTTACTCTCACTCCTCTTCTGGCACTTCTTGCTCTGTGGATGTCCCCAGAATAAAAACTGTACTTGTCCTGTGGAAGTGAAGATGGCCGCGTGGATCGGGGGAGCAAGGGACATCCCCTTACAACCATCCCTTTATTACCCTGGGAGGGTAAGGCATCCCTCACGCCCCTTGTCCCCTACATCCCCTTTTTGTGAACCTAGTGGTGTTTTCCCTGGGTGCCCTCCTACCCTCTCTTTGCCCTGCGTGCATACGCCCAGGCCCTTTGGCCCTTTGGCCCTTTGGAGTGGGCCCCTTACATACGCAAGGTGTGGCTCAGCGTCTCCTTTTGCCCTCTGCAGGCCCTACAGGCGGACCTCTGGGTCAGAACCCAGCGGTGGCACACAGGAAGGCACCCCTTTGACGACAGGCTGCCTGGCGGTGGGCCCTGTCCTGGCCAGGCAGCTTGTAGCTTGTGTCTCCTTGTCATTCCTCCTGTCTGTTACCCCCACAGTGAGGCGGGCCTAGGCTGCATCCACATCCACCACAACATTGGCCGTGGCAAGGTGGATGGTGGTGACATTCTGCTTCTCTCTGTTCCTTTCCCTTTCTATGCTGAGCCCACTGCTGGGCGGGGGCGGGGGCGGGGAGCTTGGGGCGAGGGGGGCGGGTGGCGTGGGGGAGAGGGGTGCTGCGGCAGGCTGTGGGGCAGGCTGTGGGGCGCTGTTGGTGGTGATGGGTGGGGAGCGGTGTGCTAGGGGCTGGGCGGTGTGGGGGCGGCGGCGGCGGCGGGTGGGTGGGATGCGGTGGCGGGTGGCTTTGTGTTTGGGGGGGGTGGGGGGTGCGTGAGGGGGAACCAGTGGTCCATGGATCCTCCTGTCACCTCTGATCTTTGGTGTGGGGCGGTGGGGGTTGGGGGGCCCTGGTATAGCAGAAGGCCGTATAGAGGTGCAACGGTGTCCCTTCTTGGACCCTTGGTGGAGGTCACGCTCATCCTTGAAACACATGACCCAGAGGTTACTCTGCATTGAAACAGCATCATGAACCCAAGACTTGCAAAATACCTCGTGGCTTTCCATTCCATGCAGTTCTTCTTCTGACCCAAGCTCTTAAAGTCAACGCTTGAACCGGTTGGAGCCTCTTCAAGTTGTGCCCTCCTTCCCCTTGTTCTCAGTCCAGTCGCCTGACCCGGCCCGATACGGGTTTCAGTGTGTGCCTACAAGCTGTGTCCTGCATTTCCACATGCGGCTGGGAGGGGCGTGCGGGGGGCTGGGGGTCGGGGCTAAGGAAAGCACACAGGCGAGCACCCACTGCCGCCACACGCTCGGGTACACACGGGGCCACACAGGCACGCACCCAGGCATGCACCGTAGATGCAGACTGAGCATGCTCACACAGGCACACACTCACTCACACAGGGTCAGGGACCCACGCATTCCCGGGTGGGCTCTCAAAGAGGGACCTGCAGCCAGGCAGTCTTGCGTTGCATGAGTTGGTCATCTGTGAGCAGGTCTGCCCAAGCGAGGGGTGTGAATCTGGAGCCTCGCTTGTTTACCCAGATAGATGGGGACTCCCGGTTGGAGGAGAGTCAGTGGCCTTCCTCCACAGAATGGGGGGGCCCCCCGTGTGGGGCCGGGCCGTGTGACTCGGGGATGTTGGATGGCCTTGCCAAGGCCCCTCCCTGTGTGAGAGCGAGGGCTGCCTGCCCAGAGCCAGTGCTTATGTGAGTGCTTGGTTCCCCGTTCTGGGGGGGCCTCCTGGATGTAGCCCTGTGGTTGCAGGTTCGGGCCAGCCATTTCTGGCTGCTTTGTCCGGCCAGCCCAAGGTGCTGGTGACCTCAGCCTGTAGCTCCAGGCCCTGGGGAGCAAGCGCACCAGTGACTTACCGGCCGGCATGGTGGCTGCTGGCTTGTCCAGGAGGGGTCCTATTGGACATAAACCCTCAGGCAGGGTCACAGAGGCGGGTTGATGTGTCTTTTGCCCTTTGCTTCTCCCAAGAGCTGGAGCCAGGGAAAATGGGGTAGGATGAAAGGAAGGGGAAAGGCCCGCATGTGGTGCAGCCTCGTGGTCAGTGGTCATTTGGCCCTGTGTACTGGGGTGGTCAGCTTGGACCCTGGTGGCTGGTTTGTTTCTATTTCCCTTGTTCTTCATTCCGTGTTGTGGGGTGTGTTTTGCCCTGTGGTTTTCGGGGTTTGATGCTTTGTGGTCTCTTTGAGTGTGGTGTGGGTTTTCGTGTTTTGTGTTTCAAGGGGGTTCTGGTGTTGGCTTCTTTGCTTTCCATTTTCTCTGTTAGGGGGTTTTTCTTGTTGTTGTTGTAGGTTTTTTTTTCTCCTTGTTGTTGTTGTTGTTGTTGTTGTTGTTATTCATTTTGTTTTTATTTGTCCTTACCTGAGTAGGATGAGGACCCAGACCTGAGGTGGTGGTTTGAAGGGGAAGGGGGCGGGGTAGGCATTCTGGTGGCTTTCATTTGTGGAGCCATACTGCCATCAAGTGGAAAATGTTTCTGTCCAAGGGAGCTGCATGGGCTCAAGTGCTGGGGAAAAGCTCAGGAGTGGGAAGGAGATGACCTTGTGTATATGTGTCAGTTGCAGGAAGCAGTGGGGGCTGGTGTGGGGGAGGTGTCTGCCGAAGGGGGGGGGGCAGGGTATGCGTGTGTGTGTGTGTGTGTGTGTGTGTGTGTGTGTGTGTGTGTGGTTTGTCCTGAAACTGCATTGGATCCCTAGCTCCTGGCCTTCCCTTCACCTGTGTGCTGGACCCGAGATTCCACCCCGGCTCCAGGGCTGAGGAAGGCACTCAGAAACCCCAGGGACAGCCTGAGATGGCTGAGCCCTGGAGTTGCCTAGGACTGCCAAGCACCAGAGTCCCGGCCCCAGAATCTCCAAAGGCCCCCGCTCCCAGTGTGGAAAGGGGCCTCCTGATGCCTGAGTGCCCCAGCATGGCACCCACCTACTCAGCACAAAGGTCACCAGAGGAAACGCCCCCAGGTCCCTGCATTCAGGGGGTGAGTAGCTTCTCTTGGACCCATCCCAAAATGGCTGACAGGGAAGCTCCGCCCCCTGGGCTGCTTGGTCTTGGGGCTGCCTGCTGTGTCCCCAGAGCCCTTAGAGTTCCTGCTTCCCCGCTGGGTCCCAGTGGCAGTCACACTTCCCTCTAGGCCTCTGACCCCTCATGTGGAAAACCTGGCTTGGGCAGAGCCCAGACAACCCAGCAGCACATCCTTGCTGACCCCTGTGGCCGCCAGAAGGCAGGTTGCTGCTGCCTGGGCTTTTCAGAGACGGTTTCCGCTGGATGGCACTGTGGCTCCAGATATGGCACTCACCCCCTTTCCCTGCCCCCACTCAACCTTCCTCTCCCTGCATTTGCTGTCAAACACAGAGAAGGGAACAACAACAACAAAAATCATTCATCATCCCCTTCCATCCTCCTCCTGTTCCTCCTGCTCTTGTCTTCCTCTTCCTCCTCCTCCACCTCCTCCTCTTCCTGCTCCTCCTCCTCCTCCTCCTCCTCCTGGTCCTCCTCCTCCTCCTCCTCCTCCTCCTCCTGGTCCTCCTCCTCCTCCCTAGCCCCTGGCCGCTCCTGCTGCTCCTTCAGGCCAAGGATCACCCATATCACCTCTGGCTGATCTCCAGGCCAACTTGACCACTTTGGGGGCAAAGCTGCAAAGGTAGCTAGGCTTTTTTTGTTCTTTTTCTTTAAGTATTTTTGTGTTAATTCCAGTTAGTTAACATGCAGTGGTACATTGGTTTCAGGTGTACAATATAGTGATTCAGCATTTCCATACATCACCCTGTGCTCATCAGGGCACGTGCACTCCCTTAATCCTTATCACCTATGTCATCCAACCCCTCCACCCCCTCCCCTCTGGTAACCATCATTTCTCTATAATGAAGAGTCTGTTTCTTGATTTCTGTATCTCTCTGTCTCTGTCTCCCACTCTCTCCCTGTCTCTCTCTCTCTCTGTCTCTCTCTCTGCCTCCATACTCTTTCATTTTGTTTTGTTTCCCTAAATTCCATAGAGGAGTGAAATCACATGGTACTGGTCTTTCTCTGACTGACTTATTTCGCTTAGCATTATACTCTGCAGCTCCATCCATGTCCTTACAGATGGCAAGATTTCATTCTGTTTTTATGGCTGAGTAGTGTATAGTCCATAGTGTGTGTGTGTGTGTGTGTGTGTGTGTGTGTGTGTGTGGTGTGTGTGTGTGTGTGTGTGTGTACACCCACGTTCTTTATCCATTCATCAGTGGATGGGACACTAGGGCTGCTTCGGTATCTTGGCTATTGTAAATAATGCTGCTAGAAACATAGGGGTGGGGTGCACGTATCCCTTTGACTTAGCGTTTCTTGTATTCTTTGGGTAAATACCCAGTAGTGCGATTGCTGGATCCTAGGGTAGGTCTGGTTTTACCTTTTTGAGGAACCTCCATACTGTTTTCCACAGTGGCTGTACCAGTTTGCGTTCCCACTGACAGTGCAGTGCAGGAGTGAGCGTTCCATTTCCTCCACATCGTCGCCAACACCTGTTGTGTCTGGTGTTCTGGTTTTTCGCGAGGCTTTTCTTGACTCTGCTCATCCTATTGGTTCACCGTGAACACAGGGGACCCTCAAGGGATGCCAGCAGTGGGCTTGCAGATTGTTTTCTTTGAATCTTCAGACCCGCCCTGGCCTCGTGTTTATCTGCACTGCACCTGCTCCTTGGCAGCAGCAAACTCCCTTCTCCTGAAGCCTCCTGCTTTAGTGGGCCAAAGATTGGGCCAGAGGCGGCCAGGTCCCACAGGGGTCCAGAACCTGTTGACCCATCCTGTGGAACGGGGTCTTGCCCAGTGTCCCAAGGCTCCGAGGGCCACCAGCTACGTCCCAACACACACAGGCACACACGCGCACGCACACACACACGCATGCATGCACGGCTTTATTCGGGTAGACCCTCCTGGGCAGGCACCCACACTCGCACAGAGGGACACTCTGTGCGAGGAGGCTCAGTGGGCCCGACTGACGCCCTTCCTTGTTCCTTTTTCTTCCTCCTTACCCCTTTCCGTTTGGCCTCCCACTTCCCAGTTGGGTCCAAGAGCATAGCAAAACAGGCCTCTCTCTGGACAGGGCTCAACCCCTGCCCTGAGTGGCTGAGACTTTGCCTTGGCTGATGACTCTTCCCCTAAGAGGCCCCTGCTGGTTCCACCTGTCCAGTTGGGGCGCAGTGCCTTTTGAGATCACATTCATTCTTCTCTTCCGCTACAGTTCTTTCTGTGCTTGCAGTTTGCTCTCTCCACTTTGGTCTCCTTACTCTCACTCCTCTTCTGGCACTTCTTGCTCTGTGGATGTCCCCAGAATAAAAACTGTACTTGTCCTGTGGAAGTGAAGATGGCCGCGTGGATCGGGGGAGCAAGGGACATCCCCTTACAACCATCCCTTTATTACCCTGGGAGGGTAAGGCATCCCTCACGCCCCTTGTCCCCTACATCCCCTTTTTGTGAACCTAGTGGTGTTTTCCCTGGGTGCCCTCCTACCCTCTCTTTGCCCTGCGTGCATACGCCCAGGCCCTTTGGCCCTTTGGCCCTTTGGAGTGGGCCCCTTACATACGCAAGGTGTGGCTCAGCGTCTCCTTTTGCCCTCTGCAGGCCCTACAGGCGGACCTCTGGGTCAGAACCCAGCGGTGGCACACAGGAAGGCACCCCTTTGACGACAGGCTGCCTGGCGGTGGGCCCTGTCCTGGCCAGGCAGCTTGTAGCTTGTGTCTCCTTGTCATTCCTCCTGTCTGTTACCCCCACAGTGAGGCGGGCCTAGGCTGCATCCACATCCACCACAACATTGGCCGTGGCAAGGTGGATGGTGGTGACATTCTGCTTCTCTCTGTTCCTTTCCCTTTCTATGCTGAGCCCACTGCTGGGCGGGGGCGGGGGCGGGGAGCTTGGGGCGAGGGGGGCGGGTGGCGTGGGGGAGAGGGGTGCTGCGGCAGGCTGTGGGGCAGGCTGTGGGGCGCTGTTGGTGGTGATGGGTGGGGAGCGGTGTGCTAGGGGCTGGGCGGTGTGGGGGCGGCGGCGGCGGCGGGTGGGTGGGATGCGGTGGCGGGTGGCTTTGTGTTTGGGGGGGGTGGGGGGTGCGTGAGGGGGAACCAGTGGTCCATGGATCCTCCTGTCACCTCTGATCTTTGGTGTGGGGCGGTGGGGGTTGGGGGGCCCTGGTATAGCAGAAGGCCGTATAGAGGTGCAACGGTGTCCCTTCTTGGACCCTTGGTGGAGGTCACGCTCATCCTTGAAACACATGACCCAGAGGTTACTCTGCATTGAAACAGCATCATGAACCCAAGACTTGCAAAATACCTCGTGGCTTTCCATTCCATGCAGTTCTTCTTCTGACCCAAGCTCTTAAAGTCAACGCTTGAACCGGTTGGAGCCTCTTCAAGTTGTGCCCTCCTTCCCCTTGTTCTCAGTCCAGTCGCCTGACCCGGCCCGATACGGGTTTCAGTGTGTGCCTACAAGCTGTGTCCTGCATTTCCACATGCGGCTGGGAGGGGCGTGCGGGGGGCTGGGGGTCGGGGCTAAGGAAAGCACACAGGCGAGCACCCACTGCCGCCACACGCTCGGGTACACACGGGGCCACACAGGCACGCACCCAGGCATGCACCGTAGATGCAGACTGAGCATGCTCACACAGGCACACACTCACTCACACAGGGTCAGGGACCCACGCATTCCCGGGTGGGCTCTCAAAGAGGGACCTGCAGCCAGGCAGTCTTGCGTTGCATGAGTTGGTCATCTGTGAGCAGGTCTGCCCAAGCGAGGGGTGTGAATCTGGAGCCTCGCTTGTTTACCCAGATAGATGGGGACTCCCGGTTGGAGGAGAGTCAGTGGCCTTCCTCCACAGAATGGGGGGGCCCCCCGTGTGGGGCCGGGCCGTGTGACTCGGGGATGTTGGATGGCCTTGCCAAGGCCCCTCCCTGTGTGAGAGCGAGGGCTGCCTGCCCAGAGCCAGTGCTTATGTGAGTGCTTGGTTCCCCGTTCTGGGGGGGCCTCCTGGATGTAGCCCTGTGGTTGCAGGTTCGGGCCAGCCATTTCTGGCTGCTTTGTCCGGCCAGCCCAAGGTGCTGGTGACCTCAGCCTGTAGCTCCAGGCCCTGGGGAGCAAGCGCACCAGTGACTTACCGGCCGGCATGGTGGCTGCTGGCTTGTCCAGGAGGGGTCCTATTGGACATAAACCCTCAGGCAGGGTCACAGAGGCGGGTTGATGTGTCTTTTGCCCTTTGCTTCTCCCAAGAGCTGGAGCCAGGGAAAATGGGGTAGGATGAAAGGAAGGGGAAAGGCCCGCATGTGGTGCAGCCTCGTGGTCAGTGGTCATTTGGCCCTGTGTACTGGGGTGGTCAGCTTGGACCCTGGTGGCTGGTTTGTTTCTATTTCCCTTGTTCTTCATTCCGTGTTGTGGGGTGTGTTTTGCCCTGTGGTTTTCGGGGTTTGATGCTTTGTGGTCTCTTTGAGTGTGGTGTGGGTTTTCGTGTTTTGTGTTTCAAGGGGGTTCTGGTGTTGGCTTCTTTGCTTTCCATTTTCTCTGTTAGGGGGTTTTTCTTGTTGTTGTTGTAGGTTTTTTTTTCTCCTTGTTGTTGTTGTTGTTGTTGTTGTTGTTATTCATTTTGTTTTTATTTGTCCTTACCTGAGTAGGATGAGGACCCAGACCTGAGGTGGTGGTTTGAAGGGGAAGGGGGCGGGGTAGGCATTCTGGTGGCTTTCATTTGTGGAGCCATACTGCCATCAAGTGGAAAATGTTTCTGTCCAAGGGAGCTGCATGGGCTCAAGTGCTGGGGAAAAGCTCAGGAGTGGGAAGGAGATGACCTTGTGTATATGTGTCAGTTGCAGGAAGCAGTGGGGGCTGGTGTGGGGGAGGTGTCTGCCGAAGGGGGGGGGGCAGGGTATGCGTGTGTGTGTGTGTGTGTGTGTGTGTGTGTGTGTGTGTGTGTGGTTTGTCCTGAAACTGCATTGGATCCCTAGCTCCTGGCCTTCCCTTCACCTGTGTGCTGGACCCGAGATTCCACCCCGGCTCCAGGGCTGAGGAAGGCACTCAGAAACCCCAGGGACAGCCTGAGATGGCTGAGCCCTGGAGTTGCCTAGGACTGCCAAGCACCAGAGTCCCGGCCCCAGAATCTCCAAAGGCCCCCGCTCCCAGTGTGGAAAGGGGCCTCCTGATGCCTGAGTGCCCCAGCATGGCACCCACCTACTCAGCACAAAGGTCACCAGAGGAAACGCCCCCAGGTCCCTGCATTCAGGGGGTGAGTAGCTTCTCTTGGACCCATCCCAAAATGGCTGACAGGGAAGCTCCGCCCCCTGGGCTGCTTGGTCTTGGGGCTGCCTGCTGTGTCCCCAGAGCCCTTAGAGTTCCTGCTTCCCCGCTGGGTCCCAGTGGCAGTCACACTTCCCTCTAGGCCTCTGACCCCTCATGTGGAAAACCTGGCTTGGGCAGAGCCCAGACAACCCAGCAGCACATCCTTGCTGACCCCTGTGGCCGCCAGAAGGCAGGTTGCTGCTGCCTGGGCTTTTCAGAGACGGTTTCCGCTGGATGGCACTGTGGCTCCAGATATGGCACTCACCCCCTTTCCCTGCCCCCACTCAACCTTCCTCTCCCTGCATTTGCTGTCAAACACAGAGAAGGGAACAACAACAACAAAAATCATTCATCATCCCCTTCCATCCTCCTCCTGTTCCTCCTGCTCTTGTCTTCCTCTTCCTCCTCCTCCACCTCCTCCTCTTCCTGCTCCTCCTCCTCCTCCTCCTCCTCCTGGTCCTCCTCCTCCTCCTCCTCCTCCTCCTCCTCCTGGTCCTCCTCCTCCTCCCTAGCCCCTGGCCGCTCCTGCTGCTCCTTCAGGCCAAGGATCACCCATATCACCTCTGGCTGATCTCCAGGCCAACTTGACCACTTTGGGGGCAAAGCTGCAAAGGTAGCTAGGCTTTTTTTGTTCTTTTTCTTTAAGTATTTTTGTGTTAATTCCAGTTAGTTAACATGCAGTGGTACATTGGTTTCAGGTGTACAATATAGTGATTCAGCATTTCCATACATCACCCTGTGCTCATCAGGGCACGTGCACTCCCTTAATCCTTATCACCTATGTCATCCAACCCCTCCACCCCCTCCCCTCTGGTAACCATCATTTCTCTATAATGAAGAGTCTGTTTCTTGATTTCTGTATCTCTCTGTCTCTGTCTCCCACTCTCTCCCTGTCTCTCTCTCTCTCTGTCTCTCTCTCTGCCTCCATACTCTTTCATTTTGTTTTGTTTCCCTAAATTCCATAGAGGAGTGAAATCACATGGTACTGGTCTTTCTCTGACTGACTTATTTCGCTTAGCATTATACTCTGCAGCTCCATCCATGTCCTTACAGATGGCAAGATTTCATTCTGTTTTTATGGCTGAGTAGTGTATAGTCCATAGTGTGTGTGTGTGTGTGTGTGTGTGTGTGTGTGTGTGTGGTGTGTGTGTGTGTGTGTGTGTGTGTGTGTGTACACCCACGTTCTTTATCCATTCATCAGTGGATGGGACACTAGGGCTGCTTCGGTATCTTGGCTATTGTAAATAATGCTGCTAGAAACATAGGGGTGGGGTGCACGTATCCCTTTGACTTAGCGTTTCTTGTATTCTTTGGGTAAATACCCAGTAGTGCGATTGCTGGATCCTAGGGTAGGTCTGGTTTTACCTTTTTGAGGAACCTCCATACTGTTTTCCACAGTGGCTGTACCAGTTTGCGTTCCCACTGACAGTGCAGTGCAGGAGTGAGCGTTCCATTTCCTCCACATCGTCGCCAACACCTGTTGTGTCTGGTGTTCTGGTTTTTCGCGAGGCTTTTCTTGACTCTGCTCATCCTATTGGTTCACCGTGAACACAGGGGACCCTCAAGGGATGCCAGCAGTGGGCTTGCAGATTGTTTTCTTTGAATCTTCAGACCCGCCCTGGCCTCGTGTTTATCTGCACTGCACCTGCTCCTTGGCAGCAGCAAACTCCCTTCTCCTGAAGCCTCCTGCTTTAGTGGGCCAAAGATTGGGCCAGAGGCGGCCAGGTCCCACAGGGGTCCAGAACCTGTTGACCCATCCTGTGGAACGGGGTCTTGCCCAGTGTCCCAAGGCTCCGAGGGCCACCAGCTACGTCCCAACACACACAGGCACACACGCGCACGCACACACACACGCATGCATGCACGGCTTTATTCGGGTAGACCCTCCTGGGCAGGCACCCACACTCGCACAGAGGGACACTCTGTGCGAGGAGGCTCAGTGGGCCCGACTGACGCCCTTCCTTGTTCCTTTTTCTTCCTCCTTACCCCTTTCCGTTTGGCCTCCCACTTCCCAGTTGGGTCCAAGAGCATAGCAAAACAGGCCTCTCTCTGGACAGGGCTCAACCCCTGCCCTGAGTGGCTGAGACTTTGCCTTGGCTGATGACTCTTCCCCTAAGAGGCCCCTGCTGGTTCCACCTGTCCAGTTGGGGCGCAGTGCCTTTTGAGATCACATTCATTCTTCTCTTCCGCTACAGTTCTTTCTGTGCTTGCAGTTTGCTCTCTCCACTTTGGTCTCCTTACTCTCACTCCTCTTCTGGCACTTCTTGCTCTGTGGATGTCCCCAGAATAAAAACTGTACTTGTCCTGTGGAAGTGAAGATGGCCGCGTGGATCGGGGGAGCAAGGGACATCCCCTTACAACCATCCCTTTATTACCCTGGGAGGGTAAGGCATCCCTCACGCCCCTTGTCCCCTACATCCCCTTTTTGTGAACCTAGTGGTGTTTTCCCTGGGTGCCCTCCTACCCTCTCTTTGCCCTGCGTGCATACGCCCAGGCCCTTTGGCCCTTTGGCCCTTTGGAGTGGGCCCCTTACATACGCAAGGTGTGGCTCAGCGTCTCCTTTTGCCCTCTGCAGGCCCTACAGGCGGACCTCTGGGTCAGAACCCAGCGGTGGCACACAGGAAGGCACCCCTTTGACGACAGGCTGCCTGGCGGTGGGCCCTGTCCTGGCCAGGCAGCTTGTAGCTTGTGTCTCCTTGTCATTCCTCCTGTCTGTTACCCCCACAGTGAGGCGGGCCTAGGCTGCATCCACATCCACCACAACATTGGCCGTGGCAAGGTGGATGGTGGTGACATTCTGCTTCTCTCTGTTCCTTTCCCTTTCTATGCTGAGCCCACTGCTGGGCGGGGGCGGGGGCGGGGAGCTTGGGGCGAGGGGGGCGGGTGGCGTGGGGGAGAGGGGTGCTGCGGCAGGCTGTGGGGCAGGCTGTGGGGCGCTGTTGGTGGTGATGGGTGGGGAGCGGTGTGCTAGGGGCTGGGCGGTGTGGGGGCGGCGGCGGCGGCGGGTGGGTGGGATGCGGTGGCGGGTGGCTTTGTGTTTGGGGGGGGTGGGGGGTGCGTGAGGGGGAACCAGTGGTCCATGGATCCTCCTGTCACCTCTGATCTTTGGTGTGGGGCGGTGGGGGTTGGGGGGCCCTGGTATAGCAGAAGGCCGTATAGAGGTGCAACGGTGTCCCTTCTTGGACCCTTGGTGGAGGTCACGCTCATCCTTGAAACACATGACCCAGAGGTTACTCTGCATTGAAACAGCATCATGAACCCAAGACTTGCAAAATACCTCGTGGCTTTCCATTCCATGCAGTTCTTCTTCTGACCCAAGCTCTTAAAGTCAACGCTTGAACCGGTTGGAGCCTCTTCAAGTTGTGCCCTCCTTCCCCTTGTTCTCAGTCCAGTCGCCTGACCCGGCCCGATACGGGTTTCAGTGTGTGCCTACAAGCTGTGTCCTGCATTTCCACATGCGGCTGGGAGGGGCGTGCGGGGGGCTGGGGGTCGGGGCTAAGGAAAGCACACAGGCGAGCACCCACTGCCGCCACACGCTCGGGTACACACGGGGCCACACAGGCACGCACCCAGGCATGCACCGTAGATGCAGACTGAGCATGCTCACACAGGCACACACTCACTCACACAGGGTCAGGGACCCACGCATTCCCGGGTGGGCTCTCAAAGAGGGACCTGCAGCCAGGCAGTCTTGCGTTGCATGAGTTGGTCATCTGTGAGCAGGTCTGCCCAAGCGAGGGGTGTGAATCTGGAGCCTCGCTTGTTTACCCAGATAGATGGGGACTCCCGGTTGGAGGAGAGTCAGTGGCCTTCCTCCACAGAATGGGGGGGCCCCCCGTGTGGGGCCGGGCCGTGTGACTCGGGGATGTTGGATGGCCTTGCCAAGGCCCCTCCCTGTGTGAGAGCGAGGGCTGCCTGCCCAGAGCCAGTGCTTATGTGAGTGCTTGGTTCCCCGTTCTGGGGGGGCCTCCTGGATGTAGCCCTGTGGTTGCAGGTTCGGGCCAGCCATTTCTGGCTGCTTTGTCCGGCCAGCCCAAGGTGCTGGTGACCTCAGCCTGTAGCTCCAGGCCCTGGGGAGCAAGCGCACCAGTGACTTACCGGCCGGCATGGTGGCTGCTGGCTTGTCCAGGAGGGGTCCTATTGGACATAAACCCTCAGGCAGGGTCACAGAGGCGGGTTGATGTGTCTTTTGCCCTTTGCTTCTCCCAAGAGCTGGAGCCAGGGAAAATGGGGTAGGATGAAAGGAAGGGGAAAGGCCCGCATGTGGTGCAGCCTCGTGGTCAGTGGTCATTTGGCCCTGTGTACTGGGGTGGTCAGCTTGGACCCTGGTGGCTGGTTTGTTTCTATTTCCCTTGTTCTTCATTCCGTGTTGTGGGGTGTGTTTTGCCCTGTGGTTTTCGGGGTTTGATGCTTTGTGGTCTCTTTGAGTGTGGTGTGGGTTTTCGTGTTTTGTGTTTCAAGGGGGTTCTGGTGTTGGCTTCTTTGCTTTCCATTTTCTCTGTTAGGGGGTTTTTCTTGTTGTTGTTGTAGGTTTTTTTTTCTCCTTGTTGTTGTTGTTGTTGTTGTTGTTGTTATTCATTTTGTTTTTATTTGTCCTTACCTGAGTAGGATGAGGACCCAGACCTGAGGTGGTGGTTTGAAGGGGAAGGGGGCGGGGTAGGCATTCTGGTGGCTTTCATTTGTGGAGCCATACTGCCATCAAGTGGAAAATGTTTCTGTCCAAGGGAGCTGCATGGGCTCAAGTGCTGGGGAAAAGCTCAGGAGTGGGAAGGAGATGACCTTGTGTATATGTGTCAGTTGCAGGAAGCAGTGGGGGCTGGTGTGGGGGAGGTGTCTGCCGAAGGGGGGGGGGGCAGGGTATGCGTGTGTGTGTGTGTGTGTGTGTGTGTGTGTGTGTGTGTGTGGTTTGTCCTGAAACTGCATTGGATCCCTAGCTCCTGGCCTTCCCTTCACCTGTGTGCTGGACCCGAGATTCCACCCCGGCTCCAGGGCTGAGGAAGGCACTCAGAAACCCCAGGGACAGCCTGAGATGGCTGAGCCCTGGAGTTGCCTAGGACTGCCAAGCACCAGAGTCCCGGCCCCAGAATCTCCAAAGGCCCCCGCTCCCAGTGTGGAAAGGGGCCTCCTGATGCCTGAGTGCCCCAGCATGGCACCCACCTACTCAGCACAAAGGTCACCAGAGGAAACGCCCCCAGGTCCCTGCATTCAGGGGGTGAGTAGCTTCTCTTGGACCCATCCCAAAATGGCTGACAGGGAAGCTCCGCCCCCTGGGCTGCTTGGTCTTGGGGCTGCCTGCTGTGTCCCCAGAGCCCTTAGAGTTCCTGCTTCCCCGCTGGGTCCCAGTGGCAGTCACACTTCCCTCTAGGCCTCTGACCCCTCATGTGGAAAACCTGGCTTGGGCAGAGCCCAGACAACCCAGCAGCACATCCTTGCTGACCCCTGTGGCCGCCAGAAGGCAGGTTGCTGCTGCCTGGGCTTTTCAGAGACGGTTTCCGCTGGATGGCACTGTGGCTCCAGATATGGCACTCACCCCCTTTCCCTGCCCCCACTCAACCTTCCTCTCCCTGCATTTGCTGTCAAACACAGAGAAGGGAACAACAACAACAAAAATCATTCATCATCCCCTTCCATCCTCCTCCTGTTCCTCCTGCTCTTGTCTTCCTCTTCCTCCTCCTCCACCTCCTCCTCTTCCTGCTCCTCCTCCTCCTCCTCCTCCTCCTGGTCCTCCTCCTCCTCCTCCTCCTCCTCCTCCTCCTGGTCCTCCTCCTCCTCCCTAGCCCCTGGCCGCTCCTGCTGCTCCTTCAGGCCAAGGATCACCCATATCACCTCTGGCTGATCTCCAGGCCAACTTGACCACTTTGGGGGCAAAGCTGCAAAGGTAGCTAGGCTTTTTTTGTTCTTTTTCTTTAAGTATTTTTGTGTTAATTCCAGTTAGTTAACATGCAGTGGTACATTGGTTTCAGGTGTACAATATAGTGATTCAGCATTTCCATACATCACCCTGTGCTCATCAGGGCACGTGCACTCCCTTAATCCTTATCACCTATGTCATCCAACCCCTCCACCCCCTCCCCTCTGGTAACCATCATTTCTCTATAATGAAGAGTCTGTTTCTTGATTTCTGTATCTCTCTGTCTCTGTCTCCCACTCTCTCCCTGTCTCTCTCTCTCTCTGTCTCTCTCTCTGCCTCCATACTCTTTCATTTTGTTTTGTTTCCCTAAATTCCATAGAGGAGTGAAATCACATGGTACTGGTCTTTCTCTGACTGACTTATTTCGCTTAGCATTATACTCTGCAGCTCCATCCATGTCCTTACAGATGGCAAGATTTCATTCTGTTTTTATGGCTGAGTAGTGTATAGTCCATAGTGTGTGTGTGTGTGTGTGTGTGTGTGTGTGTGTGTGTGGTGTGTGTGTGTGTGTGTGTGTGTGTGTGTACACCCACGTTCTTTATCCATTCATCAGTGGATGGGACACTAGGGCTGCTTCGGTATCTTGGCTATTGTAAATAATGCTGCTAGAAACATAGGGGTGGGGTGCACGTATCCCTTTGACTTAGCGTTTCTTGTATTCTTTGGGTAAATACCCAGTAGTGCGATTGCTGGATCCTAGGGTAGGTCTGGTTTTACCTTTTTGAGGAACCTCCATACTGTTTTCCACAGTGGCTGTACCAGTTTGCGTTCCCACTGACAGTGCAGTGCAGGAGTGAGCGTTCCATTTCCTCCACATCGTCGCCAACACCTGTTGTGTCTGGTGTTCTGGTTTTTCGCGAGGCTTTTCTTGACTCTGCTCATCCTATTGGTTCACCGTGAACACAGGGGACCCTCAAGGGATGCCAGCAGTGGGCTTGCAGATTGTTTTCTTTGAATCTTCAGACCCGCCCTGGCCTCGTGTTTATCTGCACTGCACCTGCTCCTTGGCAGCAGCAAACTCCCTTCTCCTGAAGCCTCCTGCTTTAGTGGGCCAAAGATTGGGCCAGAGGCGGCCAGGTCCCACAGGGGTCCAGAACCTGTTGACCCATCCTGTGGAACGGGGTCTTGCCCAGTGTCCCAAGGCTCCGAGGGCCACCAGCTACGTCCCAACACACACAGGCACACACGCGCACGCACACACACACGCATGCATGCACGGCTTTATTCGGGTAGACCCTCCTGGGCAGGCACCCACACTCGCACAGAGGGACACTCTGTGCGAGGAGGCTCAGTGGGCCCGACTGACGCCCTTCCTTGTTCCTTTTTCTTCCTCCTTACCCCTTTCCGTTTGGCCTCCCACTTCCCAGTTGGGTCCAAGAGCATAGCAAAACAGGCCTCTCTCTGGACAGGGCTCAACCCCTGCCCTGAGTGGCTGAGACTTTGCCTTGGCTGATGACTCTTCCCCTAAGAGGCCCCTGCTGGTTCCACCTGTCCAGTTGGGGCGCAGTGCCTTTTGAGATCACATTCATTCTTCTCTTCCGCTACAGTTCTTTCTGTGCTTGCAGTTTGCTCTCTCCACTTTGGTCTCCTTACTCTCACTCCTCTTCTGGCACTTCTTGCTCTGTGGATGTCCCCAGAATAAAAACTGTACTTGTCCTGTGGAAGTGAAGATGGCCGCGTGGATCGGGGGAGCAAGGGACATCCCCTTACAACCATCCCTTTATTACCCTGGGAGGGTAAGGCATCCCTCACGCCCCTTGTCCCCTACATCCCCTTTTTGTGAACCTAGTGGTGTTTTCCCTGGGTGCCCTCCTACCCTCTCTTTGCCCTGCGTGCATACGCCCAGGCCCTTTGGCCCTTTGGCCCTTTGGAGTGGGCCCCTTACATACGCAAGGTGTGGCTCAGCGTCTCCTTTTGCCCTCTGCAGGCCCTACAGGCGGACCTCTGGGTCAGAACCCAGCGGTGGCACACAGGAAGGCACCCCTTTGACGACAGGCTGCCTGGCGGTGGGCCCTGTCCTGGCCAGGCAGCTTGTAGCTTGTGTCTCCTTGTCATTCCTCCTGTCTGTTACCCCCACAGTGAGGCGGGCCTAGGCTGCATCCACATCCACCACAACATTGGCCGTGGCAAGGTGGATGGTGGTGACATTCTGCTTCTCTCTGTTCCTTTCCCTTTCTATGCTGAGCCCACTGCTGGGCGGGGGCGGGGGCGGGGAGCTTGGGGCGAGGGGGGCGGGTGGCGTGGGGGAGAGGGGTGCTGCGGCAGGCTGTGGGGCAGGCTGTGGGGCGCTGTTGGTGGTGATGGGTGGGGAGCGGTGTGCTAGGGGCTGGGCGGTGTGGGGGCGGCGGCGGCGGCGGGTGGGTGGGATGCGGTGGCGGGTGGCTTTGTGTTTGGGGGGGGTGGGGGGTGCGTGAGGGGGAACCAGTGGTCCATGGATCCTCCTGTCACCTCTGATCTTTGGTGTGGGGCGGTGGGGGTTGGGGGGCCCTGGTATAGCAGAAGGCCGTATAGAGGTGCAACGGTGTCCCTTCTTGGACCCTTGGTGGAGGTCACGCTCATCCTTGAAACACATGACCCAGAGGTTACTCTGCATTGAAACAGCATCATGAACCCAAGACTTGCAAAATACCTCGTGGCTTTCCATTCCATGCAGTTCTTCTTCTGACCCAAGCTCTTAAAGTCAACGCTTGAACCGGTTGGAGCCTCTTCAAGTTGTGCCCTCCTTCCCCTTGTTCTCAGTCCAGTCGCCTGACCCGGCCCGATACGGGTTTCAGTGTGTGCCTACAAGCTGTGTCCTGCATTTCCACATGCGGCTGGGAGGGGCGTGCGGGGGGCTGGGGGTCGGGGCTAAGGAAAGCACACAGGCGAGCACCCACTGCCGCCACACGCTCGGGTACACACGGGGCCACACAGGCACGCACCCAGGCATGCACCGTAGATGCAGACTGAGCATGCTCACACAGGCACACACTCACTCACACAGGGTCAGGGACCCACGCATTCCCGGGTGGGCTCTCAAAGAGGGACCTGCAGCCAGGCAGTCTTGCGTTGCATGAGTTGGTCATCTGTGAGCAGGTCTGCCCAAGCGAGGGGTGTGAATCTGGAGCCTCGCTTGTTTACCCAGATAGATGGGGACTCCCGGTTGGAGGAGAGTCAGTGGCCTTCCTCCACAGAATGGGGGGGCCCCCCGTGTGGGGCCGGGCCGTGTGACTCGGGGATGTTGGATGGCCTTGCCAAGGCCCCTCCCTGTGTGAGAGCGAGGGCTGCCTGCCCAGAGCCAGTGCTTATGTGAGTGCTTGGTTCCCCGTTCTGGGGGGGCCTCCTGGATGTAGCCCTGTGGTTGCAGGTTCGGGCCAGCCATTTCTGGCTGCTTTGTCCGGCCAGCCCAAGGTGCTGGTGACCTCAGCCTGTAGCTCCAGGCCCTGGGGAGCAAGCGCACCAGTGACTTACCGGCCGGCATGGTGGCTGCTGGCTTGTCCAGGAGGGGTCCTATTGGACATAAACCCTCAGGCAGGGTCACAGAGGCGGGTTGATGTGTCTTTTGCCCTTTGCTTCTCCCAAGAGCTGGAGCCAGGGAAAATGGGGTAGGATGAAAGGAAGGGGAAAGGCCCGCATGTGGTGCAGCCTCGTGGTCAGTGGTCATTTGGCCCTGTGTACTGGGGTGGTCAGCTTGGACCCTGGTGGCTGGTTTGTTTCTATTTCCCTTGTTCTTCATTCCGTGTTGTGGGGTGTGTTTTGCCCTGTGGTTTTCGGGGTTTGATGCTTTGTGGTCTCTTTGAGTGTGGTGTGGGTTTTCGTGTTTTGTGTTTCAAGGGGGTTCTGGTGTTGGCTTCTTTGCTTTCCATTTTCTCTGTTAGGGGGTTTTTCTTGTTGTTGTTGTAGGTTTTTTTTTCTCCTTGTTGTTGTTGTTGTTGTTGTTGTTGTTATTCATTTTGTTTTTATTTGTCCTTACCTGAGTAGGATGAGGACCCAGACCTGAGGTGGTGGTTTGAAGGGGAAGGGGGCGGGGTAGGCATTCTGGTGGCTTTCATTTGTGGAGCCATACTGCCATCAAGTGGAAAATGTTTCTGTCCAAGGGAGCTGCATGGGCTCAAGTGCTGGGGAAAAGCTCAGGAGTGGGAAGGAGATGACCTTGTGTATATGTGTCAGTTGCAGGAAGCAGTGGGGGCTGGTGTGGGGGAGGTGTCTGCCGAAGGGGGGGGGGCAGGGTATGCGTGTGTGTGTGTGTGTGTGTGTGTGTGTGTGTGTGTGTGTGTGGTTTGTCCTGAAACTGCATTGGATCCCTAGCTCCTGGCCTTCCCTTCACCTGTGTGCTGGACCCGAGATTCCACCCCGGCTCCAGGGCTGAGGAAGGCACTCAGAAACCCCAGGGACAGCCTGAGATGGCTGAGCCCTGGAGTTGCCTAGGACTGCCAAGCACCAGAGTCCCGGCCCCAGAATCTCCAAAGGCCCCCGCTCCCAGTGTGGAAAGGGGCCTCCTGATGCCTGAGTGCCCCAGCATGGCACCCACCTACTCAGCACAAAGGTCACCAGAGGAAACGCCCCCAGGTCCCTGCATTCAGGGGGTGAGTAGCTTCTCTTGGACCCATCCCAAAATGGCTGACAGGGAAGCTCCGCCCCCTGGGCTGCTTGGTCTTGGGGCTGCCTGCTGTGTCCCCAGAGCCCTTAGAGTTCCTGCTTCCCCGCTGGGTCCCAGTGGCAGTCACACTTCCCTCTAGGCCTCTGACCCCTCATGTGGAAAACCTGGCTTGGGCAGAGCCCAGACAACCCAGCAGCACATCCTTGCTGACCCCTGTGGCCGCCAGAAGGCAGGTTGCTGCTGCCTGGGCTTTTCAGAGACGGTTTCCGCTGGATGGCACTGTGGCTCCAGATATGGCACTCACCCCCTTTCCCTGCCCCCACTCAACCTTCCTCTCCCTGCATTTGCTGTCAAACACAGAGAAGGGAACAACAACAACAAAAATCATTCATCATCCCCTTCCATCCTCCTCCTGTTCCTCCTGCTCTTGTCTTCCTCTTCCTCCTCCTCCACCTCCTCCTCTTCCTGCTCCTCCTCCTCCTCCTCCTCCTCCTGGTCCTCCTCCTCCTCCTCCTCCTCCTCCTCCTGGTCCTCCTCCTCCTCCCTAGCCCCTGGCCGCTCCTGCTGCTCCTTCAGGCCAAGGATCACCCATATCACCTCTGGCTGATCTCCAGGCCAACTTGACCACTTTGGGGGCAAAGCTGCAAAGGTAGCTAGGCTTTTTTTGTTCTTTTTCTTTAAGTATTTTTGTGTTAATTCCAGTTAGTTAACATGCAGTGGTACATTGGTTTCAGGTGTACAATATAGTGATTCAGCATTTCCATACATCACCCTGTGCTCATCAGGGCACGTGCACTCCCTTAATCCTTATCACCTATGTCATCCAACCCCTCCACCCCCTCCCCTCTGGTAACCATCATTTCTCTATAATGAAGAGTCTGTTTCTTGATTTCTGTATCTCTCTGTCTCTGTCTCCCACTCTCTCCCTGTCTCTCTCTCTCTCTGTCTCTCTCTCTGCCTCCATACTCTTTCATTTTGTTTTGTTTCCCTAAATTCCATAGAGGAGTGAAATCACATGGTACTGGTCTTTCTCTGACTGACTTATTTCGCTTAGCATTATACTCTGCAGCTCCATCCATGTCCTTACAGATGGCAAGATTTCATTCTGTTTTTATGGCTGAGTAGTGTATAGTCCATAGTGTGTGTGTGTGTGTGTGTGTGTGTGTGTGTGTGTGGTGTGTGTGTGTGTGTGTGTGTGTGTGTGTGTACACCCACGTTCTTTATCCATTCATCAGTGGATGGGACACTAGGGCTGCTTCGGTATCTTGGCTATTGTAAATAATGCTGCTAGAAACATAGGGGTGGGGTGCACGTATCCCTTTGACTTAGCGTTTCTTGTATTCTTTGGGTAAATACCCAGTAGTGCGATTGCTGGATCCTAGGGTAGGTCTGGTTTTACCTTTTTGAGGAACCTCCATACTGTTTTCCACAGTGGCTGTACCAGTTTGCGTTCCCACTGACAGTGCAGTGCAGGAGTGAGCGTTCCATTTCCTCCACATCGTCGCCAACACCTGTTGTGTCTGGTGTTCTGGTTTTTCGCGAGGCTTTTCTTGACTCTGCTCATCCTATTGGTTCACCGTGAACACAGGGGACCCTCAAGGGATGCCAGCAGTGGGCTTGCAGATTGTTTTCTTTGAATCTTCAGACCCGCCCTGGCCTCGTGTTTATCTGCACTGCACCTGCTCCTTGGCAGCAGCAAACTCCCTTCTCCTGAAGCCTCCTGCTTTAGTGGGCCAAAGATTGGGCCAGAGGCGGCCAGGTCCCACAGGGGTCCAGAACCTGTTGACCCATCCTGTGGAACGGGGTCTTGCCCAGTGTCCCAAGGCTCCGAGGGCCACCAGCTACGTCCCAACACACACAGGCACACACGCGCACGCACACACACACGCATGCATGCACGGCTTTATTCGGGTAGACCCTCCTGGGCAGGCACCCACACTCGCACAGAGGGACACTCTGTGCGAGGAGGCTCAGTGGGCCCGACTGACGCCCTTCCTTGTTCCTTTTTCTTCCTCCTTACCCCTTTCCGTTTGGCCTCCCACTTCCCAGTTGGGTCCAAGAGCATAGCAAAACAGGCCTCTCTCTGGACAGGGCTCAACCCCTGCCCTGAGTGGCTGAGACTTTGCCTTGGCTGATGACTCTTCCCCTAAGAGGCCCCTGCTGGTTCCACCTGTCCAGTTGGGGCGCAGTGCCTTTTGAGATCACATTCATTCTTCTCTTCCGCTACAGTTCTTTCTGTGCTTGCAGTTTGCTCTCTCCACTTTGGTCTCCTTACTCTCACTCCTCTTCTGGCACTTCTTGCTCTGTGGATGTCCCCAGAATAAAAACTGTACTTGTCCTGTGGAAGTGAAGATGGCCGCGTGGATCGGGGGAGCAAGGGACATCCCCTTACAACCATCCCTTTATTACCCTGGGAGGGTAAGGCATCCCTCACGCCCCTTGTCCCCTACATCCCCTTTTTGTGAACCTAGTGGTGTTTTCCCTGGGTGCCCTCCTACCCTCTCTTTGCCCTGCGTGCATACGCCCAGGCCCTTTGGCCCTTTGGCCCTTTGGAGTGGGCCCCTTACATACGCAAGGTGTGGCTCAGCGTCTCCTTTTGCCCTCTGCAGGCCCTACAGGCGGACCTCTGGGTCAGAACCCAGCGGTGGCACACAGGAAGGCACCCCTTTGACGACAGGCTGCCTGGCGGTGGGCCCTGTCCTGGCCAGGCAGCTTGTAGCTTGTGTCTCCTTGTCATTCCTCCTGTCTGTTACCCCCACAGTGAGGCGGGCCTAGGCTGCATCCACATCCACCACAACATTGGCCGTGGCAAGGTGGATGGTGGTGACATTCTGCTTCTCTCTGTTCCTTTCCCTTTCTATGCTGAGCCCACTGCTGGGCGGGGGCGGGGGCGGGGAGCTTGGGGCGAGGGGGGCGGGTGGCGTGGGGGAGAGGGGTGCTGCGGCAGGCTGTGGGGCAGGCTGTGGGGCGCTGTTGGTGGTGATGGGTGGGGAGCGGTGTGCTAGGGGCTGGGCGGTGTGGGGGCGGCGGCGGCGGCGGGTGGGTGGGATGCGGTGGCGGGTGGCTTTGTGTTTGGGGGGGGTGGGGGGTGCGTGAGGGGGAACCAGTGGTCCATGGATCCTCCTGTCACCTCTGATCTTTGGTGTGGGGCGGTGGGGGTTGGGGGGCCCTGGTATAGCAGAAGGCCGTATAGAGGTGCAACGGTGTCCCTTCTTGGACCCTTGGTGGAGGTCACGCTCATCCTTGAAACACATGACCCAGAGGTTACTCTGCATTGAAACAGCATCATGAACCCAAGACTTGCAAAATACCTCGTGGCTTTCCATTCCATGCAGTTCTTCTTCTGACCCAAGCTCTTAAAGTCAACGCTTGAACCGGTTGGAGCCTCTTCAAGTTGTGCCCTCCTTCCCCTTGTTCTCAGTCCAGTCGCCTGACCCGGCCCGATACGGGTTTCAGTGTGTGCCTACAAGCTGTGTCCTGCATTTCCACATGCGGCTGGGAGGGGCGTGCGGGGGGCTGGGGGTCGGGGCTAAGGAAAGCACACAGGCGAGCACCCACTGCCGCCACACGCTCGGGTACACACGGGGCCACACAGGCACGCACCCAGGCATGCACCGTAGATGCAGACTGAGCATGCTCACACAGGCACACACTCACTCACACAGGGTCAGGGACCCACGCATTCCCGGG
Source organism: Acinonyx jubatus (assembly GCF_027475565.1). Lineage (NCBI taxonomy): Eukaryota > Metazoa > Chordata > Mammalia > Carnivora > Felidae > Acinonyx > Acinonyx jubatus. The sequence continues at coordinate 47,926,239 of NC_069389.1, forward strand.
TGGGCTCTCAAAGAGGGACCTGCAGCCAGGCAGTCTTGCGTTGCATGAGTTGGTCATCTGTGAGCAGGTCTGCCCAAGCGAGGGGTGTGAATCTGGAGCCTCGCTTGTTTACCCAGATAGATGGGGACTCCCGGTTGGAGGAGAGTCAGTGGCCTTCCTCCACAGAATGGGGGGGCCCCCCGAGTGGGGCCGGGCCGTGTGACTCGGGGATGTTGGATGGCCTTGCCAAGGCCCCTCCCTGTGTGAGAGCGAGGGCTGCCTGCCCAGAGCCAGTGCTTATGTGAGTGCTTGGTTCCCCGTTCTGGGGGGGCCTCCTGGATGTAGCCCTGTGGTTGCAGGTTCGGGCCAGCCATTTCTGGCTGCTTTGTCCGGCCAGCCCAAGGTGCTGGTGACCTCAGCCTGTAGCTCCAGGCCCTGGGGAGCAAGCGCACCAGTGACTTACCGGCCGGCATGGTGGCTGCTGGCTTGTCCAGGAGGGGTCCTATTGGACATAAACCCTCAGGCAGGGTCACAGAGGCGGGTTGATGTGTCTTTTGCCCTTTGCTTCTCCCAAGAGCTGGAGCCAGGGAAAATGGGGTAGGATGAAAGGAAGGGGAAAGGCCCGCATGTGGTGCAGCCTCGTGGTCAGTGGTCATTTGGCCCTGTGTACTGGGGTGGTCAGCTTGGACCCTGGTGGCTGGTTTGTTTCTATTTCCCTTGTTCTTCATTCCGTGTTGTGGGGTGTGTTTTGCCCTGTGGTTTTCGGGGTTTGATGCTTTGTGGTCTCTTTGAGTGTGGTGTGGGTTTTCGTGTTTTGTGTTTCAAGGGGGTTCTGGTGTTGGCTTCTTTGCTTTCCATTTTCTCTGTTAGGGGGTTTTTCTTGTTGTTGTTGTAGGTTTTTTTTTCTCCTTGTTGTTGTTGTTGTTGTTGTTGTTATTCATTTTGTTTTTATTTGTCCTTACCTGAGTAGGATGAGGACCCAGACCTGAGGTGGTGGTTTGAAGGGGAAGGGGGCGGGGTAGGCATTCTGGTGGCTTTCATTTGTGGAGCCATACTGCCATCCAGTGGAAAATGTTTCTGTCCAAGGGAGCTGCATGGGCTCAAGTGCTGGGGAAAAGCTCAGGAGTGGGAAGGAGATGACCTTGTGTATATGTGTCAGTTGCAGGAAGCAGTGGGGGCTGGTGTGGGGGAGGTGTCTGCCGAAGGGGGGGGGGGCAGGGTATGCGTGTGTGTGTGTGTGTGTGTGTGTGTGTGTGTGTGTGTGTGTGTGGTTTGTCCTGAAACTGCATTGGATCCCTAGCTCCTGGCCTTCCCTTCACCTGTGTGCTGGACCCGAGATTCCACCCCGGCTCCAGGGCTGAGGAAGGCACTCAGAAACCCCAGGGACAGCCTGAGATGGCTGAGCCCTGGAGTTGCCTAGGACTGCCAAGCACCAGAGTCCCGGCCCCAGAATCTCCAAAGGCCCCCGCTCCCAGTGTGGAAAGGGGCCTCCTGATGCCTGAGTGCCCCAGCATGGCACCCACCTACTCAGCACAAAGGTCACCAGAGGAAACGCCCCCAGGTCCCTGCATTCAGGGGGTGAGTAGCTTCTCTTGGACCCATCCCAAAATGGCTGACAGGGAAGCTCCGCCCCCTGGGCTGCTTGGTCTTGGGGCTGCCTGCTGTGTCCCCAGAGCCCTTAGAGTTCCTGCTTCCCCGCTGGGTCCCAGTGGCAGTCACACTTCCCTCTAGGCCTCTGACCCCTCATGTGGAAAACCTGGCTTGGGCAGAGCCCAGACAACCCAGCAGCACATCCTTGCTGACCCCTGTGGCCGCCAGAAGGCAGGTTGCTGCTGCCTGGGCTTTTCAGAGACGGTTTCCGCTGGATGGCACTGTGGCTCCAGATATGGCACTCACCCCCTTTCCCTGCCCCCACTCAACCTTCCTCTCCCTGCATTTGCTGTCAAACACAGAGAAGGGAACAACAACAACAAAAATCATTCATCATCCCCTTCCATCCTCCTCCTGTTCCTCCTGCTCTTGTCTTCCTCTTCCTCCTCCTCCACCTCCTCCTCTTCCTGCTCCTCCTCCTCCTCCTCCTCCTCCTGGTCCTCCTCCTCCTCCTCCTCCTCCTCCTGGTCCTCCTCCTCCTCCCTAGCCCCTGGCCGCTCCTGCTGCTCCTTCAGGCCAAGGATCACCCATATCACCTCTGGCTGATCTCCAGGCCAACTTGACCACTTTGGGGGCAAAGCTGCAAAGGTAGCTAGGCTTTTTTTGTTCTTTTTCTTTAAGTATTTTTGTGTTAATTCCAGTTAGTTAACATGCAGTGGTACATTGGTTTCAGGTGTACAATATAGTGATTCAGCATTTCCATACATCACCCTGTGCTCATCAGGGCACGTGCACTCCCTTAATCCTTATCACCTATGTCATCCAACCCCTCCACCCCCTCCCCTCTGGTAACCATCATTTCTCTATAATGAAGAGTCTGTTTCTTGATTTCTGTATCTCTCTGTCTCTGTCTCCCACTCTCTCCCTGTCTCTCTCTCTCTCTGTCTCTCTCTCTGCCTCCATACTCTTTCATTTTGTTTTGTTTCCCTAAATTCCATAGAGGAGTGAAATCACATGGTACTGGTCTTTCTCTGACTGACTTATTTCGCTTAGCATTATACTCTGCAGCTCCATCCATGTCCTTACAGATGGCAAGATTTCATTCTGTTTTTATGGCTGAGTAGTGTATAGTCCATAGTGTGTGTGTGTGTGTGTGTGTGTGTGTGTGTGTGTGGTGTGTGTGTGTGTGTGTGTGTGTGTGTGTGTACACCCACGTTCTTTATCCATTCATCAGTGGATGGGACACTAGGGCTGCTTCGGTATCTTGGCTATTGTAAATAATGCTGCTAGAAACATAGGGGTGGGGTGCACGTATCCCTTTGACTTAGCGTTTCTTGTATTCTTTGGGTAAATACCCAGTAGTGCGATTGCTGGATCCTAGGGTAGGTCTGGTTTTACCTTTTTGAGGAACCTCCATACTGTTTTCCACAGTGGCTGTACCAGTTTGGGTTCCCACTGACAGTGCAGTGCAGGAGTGAGCGTTCCATTTCCTCCACATCGTCGCCAACACCTGTTGTGTCTGGTGTTCTGGTTTTTCGCGAGGCTTTTCTTGACTCTGCTCATCCTATTGGTTCACCGTGAACACAGGGGACCCTCAAGGGATGCCAGCAGTGGGCTTGCAGATTGTTTTCTTTGAATCTTCAGACCCGCCCTGGCCTCGTGTTTATCTGCACTGCACCTGCTCCTTGGCAGCAGCAAACTCCCTTCTCCTGAAGCCTCCTGCTTTAGTGGGCCAAAGATTGGGCCAGAGGCGGCCAGGTCCCACAGGGGTCCAGAACCTGTTGACCCATCCTGTGGAACGGGGTCTTGCCCAGTGTCCCAAGGCTCCGAGGGCCACCAGCTACGTCCCAACACACACAGGCACACACGCGCACGCACACACACACGCATGCATGCACGGCTTTATTCGGGTAGACCCTCCTGGGCAGGCACCCACACTCGCACAGAGGGACACTCTGTGCGAGGAGGCTCAGTGGGCCCGACTGACGCCCTTCCTTGTTCCTTTTTCTTCCTCCTTACCCCTTTCCGTTTGGCCTCCCACTTCCCAGTTGGGTCCAAGAGCATAGCAAAACAGGCCTCTCTCTGGACAGGGCTCAACCCCTGCCCTGAGTGGCTGAGACTTTGCCTTGGCTGATGACTCTTCCCCTAAGAGGCCCCTGCTGGTTCCACCTGTCCAGTTGGGGCGCAGTGCCTTTTGAGATCACATTCATTCTTCTCTTCCGCTACAGTTCTTTCTGTGCTTGCAGTTTGCTCTCTCCACTTTGGTCTCCTTACTCTCACTCCTCTTCTGGCACTTCTTGCTCTGTGGATGTCCCCAGAATAAAAACTGTACTTGTCCTGTGGAAGTGAAGATGGCCGCGTGGATCGGGGGAGCAAGGGACATCCCCTTACAACCATCCCTTTATTACCCTGGGAGGGTAAGGCATCCCTCACGCCCCTTGTCCCCTACATCCCCTTTTTGTGAACCTAGTGGTGTTTTCCCTGGGTGCCCTCCTACCCTCTCTTTGCCCTGCGTGCATACGCCCAGGCCCTTTGGCCCTTTGGCCCTTTGGAGTGGGCCCCTTACATACGCAAGGTGTGGCTCAGCGTCTCCTTTTGCCCTCTGCAGGCCCTACAGGCGGACCTCTGGGTCAGAACCCAGCGGTGGCACACAGGAAGGCACCCCTTTGACGACAGGCTGCCTGGCGGTGGGCCCTGTCCTGGCCAGGCAGCTTGTAGCTTGTGTCTCCTTGTCATTCCTCCTGTCTGTTACCCCCACAGTGAGGCGGGCCTAGGCTGCATCCACATCCACCACAACATTGGCCGTGGCAAGGTGGATGGTGGTGACATTCTGCTTCTCTCTGTTCCTTTCCCTTTCTATGCTGAGCCCACTGCTGGGCGGGGGCGGGGGCGGGGAGCTTGGGGCGAGGGGGGCGGGTGGCGTGGGGGAGAGGGGTGCTGCGGCAGGCTGTGGGGCAGGCTGTGGGGCGCTGTTGGTGGTGATGGGTGGGGAGCGGTGTGCTAGGGGCTGGGCGGTGTGGGGGCGGCGGCGGCGGCGGGTGGGTGGGATGCGGTGGCGGGTGGCTTTGTGTTTGGGGGGGGTGGGGGGTGCGTGAGGGGGAACCAGTGGTCCATGGATCCTCCTGTCACCTCTGATCTTTGGTGTGGGGCGGTGGGGGTTGGGGGGCCCTGGTATAGCAGAAGGCCGTATAGAGGTGCAACGGTGTCCCTTCTTGGACCCTTGGTGGAGGTCACGCTCATCCTTGAAACACATGACCCAGAGGTTACTCTGCATTGAAACAGCATCATGAACCCAAGACTTGCAAAATACCTCGTGGCTTTCCATTCCATGCAGTTCTTCTTCTGACCCAAGCTCTTAAAGTCAACGCTTGAACCGGTTGGAGCCTCTTCAAGTTGTGCCCTCCTTCCCCTTGTTCTCAGTCCAGTCGCCTGACCCGGCCCGATACGGGTTTCAGTGTGTGCCTACAAGCTGTGTCCTGCATTTCCACATGCGGCTGGGAGGGGCGTGCGGGGGGCTGGGGGTCGGGGCTAAGGAAAGCACACAGGCGAGCACCCACTGCCGCCACACGCTCGGGTACACACGGGGCCACACAGGCACGCACCCAGGCATGCACCGTAGATGCAGACTGAGCATGCTCACACAGGCACACACTCACTCACACAGGGTCAGGGACCCACGCATTCCCGGGTGGGCTCTCAAAGAGGGACCTGCAGCCAGGCAGTCTTGCGTTGCATGAGTTGGTCATCTGTGAGCAGGTCTGCCCAAGCGAGGGGTGTGAATCTGGAGCCTCGCTTGTTTACCCAGATAGATGGGGACTCCCGGTTGGAGGAGAGTCAGTGGCCTTCCTCCACAGAATGGGGGGGCCCCCCGAGTGGGGCCGGGCCGTGTGACTCGGGGATGTTGGATGGCCTTGCCAAGGCCCCTCCCTGTGTGAGAGCGAGGGCTGCCTGCCCAGAGCCAGTGCTTATGTGAGTGCTTGGTTCCCCGTTCTGGGGGGGCCTCCTGGATGTAGCCCTGTGGTTGCAGGTTCGGGCCAGCCATTTCTGGCTGCTTTGTCCGGCCAGCCCAAGGTGCTGGTGACCTCAGCCTGTAGCTCCAGGCCCTGGGGAGCAAGCGCACCAGTGACTTACCGGCCGGCATGGTGGCTGCTGGCTTGTCCAGGAGGGGTCCTATTGGACATAAACCCTCAGGCAGGGTCACAGAGGCGGGTTGATGTGTCTTTTGCCCTTTGCTTCTCCCAAGAGCTGGAGCCAGGGAAAATGGGGTAGGATGAAAGGAAGGGGAAAGGCCCGCATGTGGTGCAGCCTCGTGGTCAGTGGTCATTTGGCCCTGTGTACTGGGGTGGTCAGCTTGGACCCTGGTGGCTGGTTTGTTTCTATTTCCCTTGTTCTTCATTCCGTGTTGTGGGGTGTGTTTTGCCCTGTGGTTTTCGGGGTTTGATGCTTTGTGGTCTCTTTGAGTGTGGTGTGGGTTTTCGTGTTTTGTGTTTCAAGGGGGTTCTGGTGTTGGCTTCTTTGCTTTCCATTTTCTCTGTTAGGGGGTTTTTCTTGTTGTTGTTGTAGGTTTTTTTTTCTCCTTGTTGTTGTTGTTGTTGTTGTTGTTGTTATTCATTTTGTTTTTATTTGTCCTTACCTGAGTAGGATGAGGACCCAGACCTGAGGTGGTGGTTTGAAGGGGAAGGGGGCGGGGTAGGCATTCTGGTGGCTTTCATTTGTGGAGCCATACTGCCATCCAGTGGAAAATGTTTCTGTCCAAGGGAGCTGCATGGGCTCAAGTGCTGGGGAAAAGCTCAGGAGTGGGAAGGAGATGACCTTGTGTATATGTGTCAGTTGCAGGAAGCAGTGGGGGCTGGTGTGGGGGAGGTGTCTGCCGAAGGGGGGGGGGCAGGGTATGCGTGTGTGTGTGTGTGTGTGTGTGTGTGTGTGTGTGTGTGTGGTTTGTCCTGAAACTGCATTGGATCCCTAGCTCCTGGCCTTCCCTTCACCTGTGTGCTGGACCCGAGATTCCACCCCGGCTCCAGGGCTGAGGAAGGCACTCAGAAACCCCAGGGACAGCCTGAGATGGCTGAGCCCTGGAGTTGCCTAGGACTGCCAAGCACCAGAGTCCCGGCCCCAGAATCTCCAAAGGCCCCCGCTCCCAGTGTGGAAAGGGGCCTCCTGATGCCTGAGTGCCCCAGCATGGCACCCACCTACTCAGCACAAAGGTCACCAGAGGAAACGCCCCCAGGTCCCTGCATTCAGGGGGTGAGTAGCTTCTCTTGGACCCATCCCAAAATGGCTGACAGGGAAGCTCCGCCCCCTGGGCTGCTTGGTCTTGGGGCTGCCTGCTGTGTCCCCAGAGCCCTTAGAGTTCCTGCTTCCCCGCTGGGTCCCAGTGGCAGTCACACTTCCCTCTAGGCCTCTGACCCCTCATGTGGAAAACCTGGCTTGGGCAGAGCCCAGACAACCCAGCAGCACATCCTTGCTGACCCCTGTGGCCGCCAGAAGGCAGGTTGCTGCTGCCTGGGCTTTTCAGAGACGGTTTCCGCTGGATGGCACTGTGGCTCCAGATATGGCACTCACCCCCTTTCCCTGCCCCCACTCAACCTTCCTCTCCCTGCATTTGCTGTCAAACACAGAGAAGGGAACAACAACAACAAAAATCATTCATCATCCCCTTCCATCCTCCTCCTGTTCCTCCTGCTCTTGTCTTCCTCTTCCTCCTCCTCCACCTCCTCCTCTTCCTGCTCCTCCTCCTCCTCCTCCTCCTCCTGGTCCTCCTCCTCCTCCTCCTCCTCCTCCTGGTCCTCCTCCTCCTCCCTAGCCCCTGGCGGCTCCTGCTGCTCCTTCAGGCCAAGGATCACCCATATCACCTCTGGCTGATCTCCAGGCCAACTTGACCACTTTGGGGCAATCCTGCCTGTGTAGGGAAGCCTTTTTTCCCTCTAGGCCTCTGACTGACCCCATGAGGGAAACTTTGCCTGGGCAGATCCCAGAGAACCCTGCAGTACATCCTAGCTGACCCTTGTGGCTCCCAGATGGCAGGTTGTTGCAGTCTGGGCTTTGCAGGAACAGTGTTATGTGAATTCTTAACGTTTTTGCTTAGGGATAGTTTGCAAAGTGTAAATATGTACTGCCATGTTCATTCATTTTATTTTGTAATGTATGTTCAAAAATCTCATCATAATGCGAATGTTTTTTTTATGATTCTTAATATCTAGTCATCCATATTGCTCAAGGTTTTAACTCTTGGACCTCCTTTGTGGTCCTTATCTTAAGGCTCATGAGTTACAACCCACTTTGTACTTCTCTGCTTTCCAGGAGGACCTAGTCGGATTACCATCCACATCTCCTTGTGCCCATTTCCTGCTTTTGCTTCTATGCAATATAAAGATTTAAAAATAAAATAAAATATAATACATTTTATTTTTAGTTTAATGTCGTATGTGAGATTAGTCATTGTTAGCCTTCCTGTTGTATTATATTTGTATATTATACATCTTGTATTACTTGGGAATTTTTGTTTGAATTTGTAACGTTATTTACCTGTGAGTTGTAAACAGTTTTATTTTTTTTTATTGGTTGATTGTTTTTTCTGACATTAAATTCCCTTCGTTGCATGAAAATAATTATCTTTGGATTGTTCTTGTCTAGATAGGGACTTCAGCATTATGGGCTTTTTGAGGCCCAGTTTTATTGTGTTTTCAAAAATAATGTGAATATTGTGTGCAAAATACAGGATAGTCAAATTATTTCCCAGGTTCAAAGCGATGTTCTAGATTTTCCACAGATCTTAGAACTCTAATATCCATGTAGAAAAATATGAAAATAATGTTACCTATGTCACTTTTTCCTTCAGTCATATCTACTTACCACCCTGAGTCCTTCCTTTGGAAAGATTTCACTTCTTAGGGAAATTGAAAATAGTATTACCTTTGCATGCTAGTCACCACTCTTTGATCGCATAATATTTGCTGCCTTGGCCCCTACATCATTCCATGATGCTGACTGTAATTGAGTTGGTTCCCTTGTGTCCTGGTCACTTCTTCTCCTCCCTGGTTCTGGCGTTTTCAGTATGTTCTTTCTGTTACCCAGGATCCTGATGCACTGCTGCTTCCTGCTCTTCAGGATCACACTGTCTATAAGTTGTGTTATTGCTGTGATGTCCTTTATTTCCTGTGTTTTAAGTCTTGCCTTTGACTTGTCATCTGGGGATGCATTGTGTCTCACCCCTTGTGTCCTAAGTTGTGGTTTCACTGGGGCTGATCTGCTGTTACCTTGAACCCTTCCCAGAATTCCTGATTTGTGGTTTTAAACTTCTGTGGCCAAACATACTACTGCTGGTTTTTGCCCTTCCTCCTATATCCTGAGTTGCTGCTTTGATTTGTCATCAGAAGCTGCTGCTCTGCTGTGTCTAGTTTCTTATATGCCAAGTAGCATATATGATCACTAACACTAGGACCATTCTGCTGCTGTTACACCCCTCATCCCTGGTTCCTAAGTTAAGACTTTGACTTCCATCACTAAGACCTGTATCTTGTTTTCTGCACACTTCCCTCTGCTTTCTGAGAACACACTTTGACCTCCAGGACATGCTGTTACTGCACTCCTTTCCCTGGGCCCGGGCCACTGCTATAATTTGTCAGCCTTAAGCTCCTGATTCAGCTGCATCCTGCTTTTTTTTCCGCCAGGACCTTAGTCACATGCTGAGTCCCAGTGATTCAGTCCAAGTTCAGTAAGTGTTGTGCACATGCCCTGAAATCTGAAACCAGCACTATGGTAAATGCAAATACTCCTGTGCCCTATGCTTCAGATGCTGTAGTAGTTCCACATGCCTCTGAGCCCAAAACCCCTAGCTCTGTTGTCACTGAGTGCCAGCATGCAAGACTTGGCTCCAAGTAGGACATCTTGTATATAACTTCCCTCCATGGGTGCAAAAGGAGAACCAAAGAAGGCCAATGGCCTTTGCCTCCAAGGAATCCAACAGCTCTAGCCACCACTTCCACCACAAACATGTGCAGGGGACCTGCAAACTTGGCCACTGTGATCCATATAGTATTTTCTTTATTGACCTTAGCTGACAGAACTGCTTGGAGAATACACTCCTGCACCCTCCTCAGAATCAGAGATGCTGCATCCTACTCAACTTGTACCCTTTATCTTTAACAAAATATTAGCAAACCAAATTAAAAAATACATTAGAAGGATAATATACCATGATCAAGTACGATTTATTCTTGGGATGCAGGGATATTTCAACATCCACAACTAAATCCTATGTTGCACCATATAAACAAAATGAATGATATAAATCGTATGATTATCTCAATATATGCAGAAAAATTATTTAACAAAATTTATCATCCTTTTATGATAAAACCTCTCAACAAAATGGGTGTAAAGGAAATGTACCTCAACATAATGAGGCCATTTATGACAAACCCTCAGTGGTAAAACATTAATAGCTTTTTCTCTAAGGTCAGGAGCAAGATAAGGATACACACTCTCTCCACTTTAATTCAACATAAAAGTGCGAGGACTAGCTACAGCAGTTAGGCAAACAAAAACAAACAAGCAAAAAATCATGCCAACTGGAAAGTAAGAAGTAAAACTGTCACTATCTTCAGATGACATGATATTTTATATAGAAAATCCTAAATATTCCACCAAAATAACTGTTACAACTTTACAAATTCAGTAAATTTGCAGGATACATAATTAATATGCAAAAAATCTGTTGCATTTTTACATGCTAATACTGAACAATAAGAAAAATAAATTAAGGAAGCAATCCATTTTATAATTGCATCAAATCTAATAAAACACCTAGAAATAAGTTTAACCAAGGATTTGAAAGACTTGTACCCTGAAAGCTTTAAGAGACTCTTGCAAGAAATTGAAAAAAAAAATAAATGGAAATGTATTCCGTGCTCATGAATTGGAGGAATTAATATTGTTAAAATGTAAATATTAAGCAAAGTTTATCTACACATTGTATCCAATCACTTTCAAAATTCCAATGACATTTCTTACAGAAATAGTAGAAAGAATCCTAAAATCTGTATGGAATTGTAAAAAAAAAAATCCTAAATTGTGAAAGCAATCTTAAGAAAGAAGAACAAAACTGGATGCAACAGACTTCCTGATTTCAAACTATATACAAAGGTATAATTATCAAAACAGTATGATGTTGGTATAAAAATAGACACATAGATCAATGGAACCTAATAGAGACCCCAGAAATAAACCCATGTATGTATGGTCAATTAATTTGCTACAAAGAAGCCAGAAACTGGTACCAGACAAACAGGACAGCCATATGCAAAGGAATGTAACTGGACCACTATCTTATACCTTCCAAAAAATTATCTCAAAATAGATTAAAGACTTGAATATAAGACCTAAGCCCATACAACTCCCTAGAAGAAAACTTAGCAGGTAAGCTCTTTGACATAGGTCTTGTTGATGAATTTTTGGAACTGACTCCAGTAGCAAAAGCAACAAAAGAAAATAAACAGTTGGGACTATATCAAACCAAAAAGCTTCTGTACCTTACAGGAAACCATCAACAAGTGAAAAGGCAACCTAGTGAATGGGAGAAAATATTTGTATGTCATATATTTGATAAGGGGTTAGTATTCAAAACATATATTAAAAACCACAAACAACTCATTAGCTAAAAAAAAAAATCTGATGAAAAAAACAGTCCTAGGAAATGAATAGATATTTCCCAAAGAAGACATACAGATGGCTATCAGGTACATGAAAAGATGTTCAACATCACTAATCACCAGGGAAATGCAAATCAGAATCACAGTGAGAATAATCTTACACCTGTTACAGTGTGTTTTGTCAAAAAGACAAGAAATAAATGTTTGCAAGGATGTCAAGGCAATTATACACTATTGGTGGGAATGTAAATTAGTGCTGCCACCATAGAAAACAGTATGGAGGTTTCTTAAAAAAATTCAAAATAGAGGTGCACCTGACTGGCTCAGTTGGTAGAGCATGTGACTCTTGATCTGAGTCATCAGTGAAACTTCACATTGAGCATAAAGCTTACTTAAAAAAAAGTTTAAAATATGGGGCACCTGGGCGGCTCAGTCAGTTAAGCGTCCGACTTCAGCTCAGGTCATGATCTCATGGTTTGTGAGCTGAAGCCTCATGTCAGGCTCTGTACTGACAGCTCGGAGCCTGGAGCCTGCTTCGGATTCTGTGTCTCCCTCTCTGCCCCTCCTTCTCCCCCCACCTCCATCTCTCTCTCTCAAAAAATAAATAAATAAACATTAAAAGCATTTTTTTAATTAAAGAAAGAACTACCATATGATTCAGTACTTCATTTCTGGGTTTTATCTGAAGAAAACAAAAACACTGATTCAAAATGGTATCTGCACCACTGTGTTCATTACAGTATTATTTACAATCGCTCAGATATGGAAACAACCTAAGTGTCTATTGATAGATAAATGGATAAAGAAGATACCACACATACACATGCACATATGTGTATGTGTGCACACGCACACACACACACAAATAATATTCAGTAATAAAAAATGAAAATATGGCAGTTGTAACATCGGGGATGGTCATTGTAGGCATTATGCTAAGTGAAATAGGTCAGACAGAGAAAGTCAAATACCATATGATTTCACTTATATGTGGAATCTAATCACCCCCCCCCCAAAAAAAGCTTGTAGATAAAGAGAACAGATTGGTGTTTTACTAGAGGTGTGGCCATCAGTGGGCAAGATGGGTGAAGGGACTCTAAAGGTACAAACTTCCAAATTTGAAATAAGTCATGGAGATATAATGTACAGCATGGCAATGATGGTTAGTAATACTTTACTGCATATTTGAAAGTTGCTAAGAAGTCCTCATGAAAACAGAAAGTTGTGATTATGTATGGTAGTAAATGTTAACTTGATCTATTGTGGTGGTTCTTTCACAATACATACAAATATTGAATCATATTGTACAACTAAAACTAATATAGTTCAATTGTATCTCAATTAAGATGAAGAAAAAAATAAAAAAGAAGAAAAAATGAGAACAAAATGTGACATAAACAAAATGTGGGGTAGAGGCAAGAAAATATTGGGAATTTGTATGTATAATTGACATTATTATTGGTCTAAAATAGACTTAGAAGATATATTATGAAAGCCTTATTGTAACTAGATAGCTAAAACCTATAGTACATACACAAAGACAAAGAGAAATGAATCAATCCATAATCTTACAAAAGTAATCAATACACAAATGAAACAGTAAAGAGGTAGAAAGGAACAAAGGATCTTTAACAGAATCAGAAAATAACTTAAAATCACAATAGGAAGTTGTTAATATATAATTAGTCTGAATGAAAATAGTTTAAATTCCTCTATCAAAGTGCATAGAGTGGCTGAATGGGTAAAAATGTGACACATAACTATATTCTACTTAAAACAAACTCACTTAAAATTTAAGGAAATGCATTTAAGAGTCTTCTTGATGTTGTTATTTGTTTCTTTGTTTCTGAAAGTGAAAGTATGGGAAGGATATTCCATGAAAAATAGACACCAACAGAAAACAGGGGTAACTATACTTAGATAAAACAGTTTAATAAGTCAAAAGCTGTGAATAGAGCCAAATGTTATTATATAATAATAGGAGAATTTTAAGAAGATATAAGAACTGTAAACATATATTCACCGAATATTGGAGCACCTAAATATATTAAACAGTTATTAACAGATCCGAAGGAAAAAAAAATCAATGCAATAATAGGTACATCAATACCCTATTGTCAACAATGGATAGATCACACAGGCAGAAAATGAATATTAAAATAGTGGACTTGAAGTATACTTTAGATTAAATTGACCTAACAAACACATAGAAAACATTCCACCCAACAGCAGCACAATGCATATTTTTCTTAAGTACACAGAAACATTTTCCAGGATAGATCATATAGTTGTCACAAAGTAACTTTTAACATTTCAAAATATTGAAATCATATCAGATATCTTTTCCAAACATAATAGTATGAACTTAGAAAACAATAGCAAGAGGAAAACAGGAAATTTCACCAATATGTGAAAAATAACACACTCCTGTAAAACCAAAGGCAATAAGCGAAAGAAGAAATCAAAAAGGAAATCAGAAAATATCTTGAGGGGAAAAAAACCTTCAAAAACAAATGGAAACATCATACTAAAACTTGTGGGATGCAGGGTTTCCAGTCCAAGATGGTGACTTAGGAGGACATCCTCCATGGAACACACCCAGTTATACCTATTTATAGAGCAATTCTTTCTGAAAAAGAACTGACAATCCATTAAGCAGCTTCTGCACAATGAAAGAACAGTAAAAGAGAACAGCAAGACAGATCCATAGTAAAAAAAAAAAAAAAAAGAGAGAGAAACCCCACCTCTGGTGCTGCAACTGCAGAGAGGAGGAATAGTATTGAGCGACTAGGAAAAGATTCATCTTTCCTTGGGCACAAGGCTGTGGTTTAAAGGAGCAACCAGTTTATAAAAGAGTCAGACCCAGAACTCTTGACACCTGGAGCTGCTGGAACTTTCTCCGGGTGAGATGGCCTGACATGGTCTATGCTCACCCTTCACCTTGAAAGCAGAGATCAGTGTGCCGTTTGTGTGCCCTAATCATCCTACCACCTCAGTGAACCCTGGGCCCCTAGTCTACACCAGCCCTAGCCATCCCATCAAGGTGGCCACAGGGTGGTGCACACCAAGACAATCCTGTTCAGTGCCCACTATAGCTCCATCCTTTCCTCCCAGATGACACAGGTACAGAGCACCCTAGAACAGCCAGGCCCATACTAGTTCAACTTCAGATGGCTTCCTAGGTCACCGCTATTGCAGAGTGCCCCAGAACCTCCCAAATGACTACTTTGGATCCAGCTACCCTAACCCCCCCCCCCCCCTGCCCTGTGCCTGCATCAGTTCTAGCCATCCTGGCAAGGCACCCTCTGCAGAGTGCCCCAGAATATCCCTGCCTGCACTGGTCTCAGTTCCAGTTGTCTGGCCAAGACATCCTCTGCATTGAGCACCCAGGGACATCCCAGCATGCAACCAGTTCAGCTTCAGCTGTCACACCAGGTCACCCACAGTGTGGAGAGCCCCAGAACACCTTGCTTTGTATCCACTTCAGCTATCTTGCCAAGTTTTCCTCTGTGCAAAGTGCACTGGGTTCCCTGGCTTACACCCACTTCTATCAGAGAACCCTGTGCTCAGAGAGCCCAGGAACCTCGCAGCCCACATACCACCTCAACTCCAGCCACCCGAGTAGAGACTCCGTGCATGGATAGCACCTGAACAACCTGGGTTGCATCCATTTCAGCTTCAGCTATCCTGCCAGGGTGCATTCAGCATGTAGAACTCTAGGATCCCTGGCTTGCATCCACTGAAGCTTAAGGTGTCCTGACAGGATACATGCTGCGCAGAGAACCACAGAATCCTCCAGATTAAGCCCATTTTAGCTCCAGCTGCCCTGCCAGAGTGTACCCGATGTGAAGCACCCTGGGACCCCCTTGCTCATCCACATCAGCTTTAGCTGTCCTGCCAGCGTGCCATCAGTGAATAGAACCATGTGACACCCCAGTGTGCATCTGCTTTAGCTGCCAGGGTGCCCATGTACAGAAAACCACAAGACCTTCCAGCCTACACTCTGTCCCTGAGCTCCAGCTGCACAGCCAGAGCACCATCTATGGAGAGCTCTGGGATACCCCAGCTAATACCTGTTTCAGCTTCTGTGCATAGATCTCAGAACAACACAGCTTGCATGAAATTTAGTTTTTGTTGTTTGTTGTTTGTTTTTTTAATATGAAATTTATTGTCAAATTGGTTTCCATACAACACTCAGTGCTCATCCCAAAAGGTGCCCTCCTCAATACCCATCACCCACTCTCCCCTCCCACCCCCATCAACCCTCAGTTTGTTCTCAGTTTTTAAGAGTCTCTTATGCTTTGGCTGTCTCCCTCTCTAACCTCTTTTTTTTTCTTCCCCTCCCCCATAGACTGCTGTTAAGTTTCTCAGGATCCACATAAGAGTGAAAACATATGGTATCTGTCTTTGTATGATTTATTTCACTTAACATAACACTCTCCAGTTCCATCAACATTGCCACAAAGGGCCATATTTCATTCTTTCTCATTGCCATGTAGTATTCCATTCTGTATATAAACCACAATTTCCTTTTAACTGTTTTGCCAAAGCACCTGCTGCATGGAGAGCCCATGGGCCACACCCATCTGTGACCATGTCGGCTTTAGCTGTCCTGGCAGGGGAGTCACTTCTTAAACTTTGGAGAGCATTGGAGCCCTCAGCCCATGACATCACAGCTCCAGCTAGTCAGCTAAATTCTCCAAGCACACAGTCTACATAGGGAACCATACATAAAATGATGCCTTCAAATTTTTAGAAGTAGCTGTTCCACCTAGTCCATAGAAACAAACACAGAAAGTCAGGAAAAATGAGGAAACAGAGAAATATGCTGCAAAAGAAAGAACAACACAAAATCTCTGAAAAGAACTAATGAAACAAGGATAAGCAAAATGCCTGATGAGAATTTAAAGTAATTTAAAGTAGTCATACTAGAGAGCTGCCCTGGGCAGGAGAGGAGTTAAAGACCTCAGTGAGACCTTCAATAAAGAGATACAAAATATGAAAAAGAGCCAGTTAGAGTTGAAGAATAAGGTAACTGAAATAAAAAAAAATACACTAGAGGAAATCAACAGATTAGCAGATGCAGGAGAATGTATCAGTGATCTGGAGGACAGTATAATAGAAAGCACCCAAGCTGAACAACAAAGAGAAAAGAATTTTAAAAATGAAAATAGCTTAAGGGATCTAAAGCTAAAAAAAAATCATTATAAGGGTCTCAGAAGAGAAAGAATGAGGCAGAAAACTAATTTGAAGAAATAGCTGAAAAGTTCCCTAACCTGAGAAAGAAAATAGACATCCAGGTTCAAGAATCACAAAGAGCTCCAAGCAACATAAACCCAAGGAGGAACAGACCATGACATATAGTAACTAAAATGTCAACGATTAATGATAAAAATATCTTAAAAGCATTGAGAGAGAAACAAAAATTTACCCAAAAGGGAAAGCCTATGAGACTATCAACTGATTTATCAGCAGAAACTTTGCAGCCAGAAGAGAGTAGCAGGATATATCCAAAGTGCTGAAAGAAAATGAAAAAAAAACAACAACAACAACAACAACAACAAAAAAAAACAAACCTACAACCAAAAATATTCTACCAGGCAAGATTATCATTCAGAATTGAAAAAGACATGGAGTTTCCCAAAGAAACGTTAAAGGAGTTTATCACCACTAAACCAGTCTTATAACAAATGTTAAATTTCTTTAAACAGAAAATAAATGGCCATAATTACATGTATGAAAATTGTGAATAAGAAGTAGAAAAATGACAGCACATACATAAAATGTGAAGTAGAGAGTAAATAAAGAATTTTCTTTTGTTTTTTGTTTGTTCGTTTGTTTTAGAATATTTGAAATTAAATCCATCAACTTAACATAGACTGCTGTATACTTGGGATGCTATATATAAACCTCCTGGTAACCACAAACCCTAAAACTATAGTAGATACACAAAAGGTAAACAGAAATAAACTAAACATAAAACTACAGAAATTTATTAAACATAAAGGAGAACAAAAGAGGAAGAAAGGAACAGAGAAGAACTAAAAAACTAACCAGAAAATAGTGAACAAAATGGCAATAAATACGAGCATATCAATAATTACTGATGAGTGGATAAAGAGGAAGTGGTATATATATATACAATGGAATACTCCTCAATGATGAAAAAAATCTTGCCATTTGCAACAACGTGGATGGAGCTAGAGGGTATTATGCTAAATTAAATAAGTCAGTCAGAGAAAGACATATGATTTCACTCATATGTGGAATTTGAGAAACTCAACAGATGAACATAGGGGAAGGGAAAGAAAAATAAGGTAAAAACAGAGAGGGAAGCAAGCCATAAGAGACTTAAATACAGAGAACAACCTAAGGAATGCTGGAGGGGAGGTGGGTGGGAGGATGGGTTAAATGGGTAATGGGCATTGAGGAGGGCACTTTTTGGGAAGAGCACTGGGTATCATATGTAAGAGATGAATTACTGGGTTCTACTGAAGCCAAGACTACACAGTATGTTAACTAATTTGAATTTAAATGTAAATGGCCTAAATACTTTAAGCAAAAGCCATAGGTTGGCAGAATGCATGAAAAAACAAGACCCATCTATTTGCTGCCTACAAGAGACTCCCCTCAGATCCAAAGAAAGATATACACTAACAGCAAAGAGGGGAGAAAATATTTACCATGCAAGTGGAAGTGAATAAAAAAAGGCTAGAGTGTAAGTACTTAGACAAAATAGATTTTTTTTTTAGGAATTTATTTTTAAGTAATCACTATACTCAACATGGGACTTGAATTCACAACCCTGAGAGCAAGAGTCACATGCCCTACTGACTGAGTCAGCCAGGCACCCCAAGACAAAATACATTTTTTTTTAATTTTTAATGTTTATTTATTTTTGACAGAGAGAGAGAGACAGAGCATGAGAGGGGGAGGGGCAGAGAGAGAGGGAGACACAGAATCCAAAGCAGGCTCCAGGCTCTGAGCTGTCAGCACAGACCCCGACGCTAGGCTCAAACTCACAGACCGCGAGATCATGACCTGAGCCGAAGTTGGACGCTTAACCGACTGAGCCACCCAGGCACCCCCAAAATAGGCTTTAAAACAAAGACTGTAACAAACACAGAAGAACATTGCATAATGATAAAGGGATCAATTCCAACAAGAGGATATTACAGTTATAAATATCTGTACACCCAGTATTGGAGCACCTAAATGTATAAAGCAAACATTAATGGATAATGTCTTTGAATGACACATTAGAACAAATGGACATAATAGATATATAAAAATAATTATCTCTAAAACCAACAGAATATACATTCTTTTCATGTCTGCATGTAATATACTCCAGAATAGATAACATTAGGCCACAATACAAGTCTCAATAAATTTACAAATATTAAAATAATACCATGCATGTTATCCAATCACAGCAATATGAAATTAGTAATCAATCACAAAATAATTGAAAAAGTCACAAACACATGGAGGCTAAACAACATGGTACTAAACGACCAATGAGTCAATGAAGCAATGAAAGAAGAAATAAAAAAATGCATGGAGACAAATAAAAATTAAAACACAGCAGTTCAAAATCTTTGTGACAGAATAGTTCTAAGAGGGAAACATAGTGATAGGCCTACCTCAAGAAACAAGGAAAAGTGAAATAAACAACCTGACTTTACACCTAAAGGAACTAAAAGAAAAGGAAAAAAGGAACAAAGTTCAACATAAGTAGAAGGAAGGAAATAATACAGGGCAAAAGTAAATGACATAGAAGCTTTTTCAAAAATGGAAAAATGCAATGAAACAAAGGGCTTGCTCTTTGAAAAGATAAACAAAATTGGCAAACCGTTAGCCAGACTCATCAAGAAAAAAATAGACCAAAAAAATTAATAAATTAAATCAGATATGAGACAGAAGTAACAACTGACACCACAGAAATACAAAGGATTTTGAGACTACTCTGAAAAATTATATGTCACCAAGTTGGACAACCTAAAAAAAATAGATAAATTTCTAAACAACTATAATCTTCCAAAACTGATTCAAAAAGAACTATTAAATTTGAACACACAAATTACAAGTAAAGAAATTGAATAAGGAATCAAAAACCAACCAAAAAATAAAAGTCCAGGACTAGGGAGAGGGAAGATGGTGACAGAGTAGGAGGACCATAGGCCTGTTCCATCCCATGAACACAACTAGATAACTATTAAATCATCCTAACTACTCCAGAAATTGGCATGAAAACTGACAGAACAATCTCCACAACTAAAAGGAGAAAGGAGGCGACAACAAAAAAGTTAGGAAGTGAGGAGACACAGTTTAGGGGAGAATCAGATCATGGGTGCTACGGAGGGGAGGGTGCCATGGACAAGAAAAGTGAGAAAGAGAGGAGCACATAGGGAATGCACAAGGAGAACATTTACCCAAAGCTATTACCATGGAAAACAACAGGGGCTGAATTTCAAGAGTTCTTGAAACGAGGGGGACTTAAACACTGGAATTTTATTTTATTTTTTTAATATGAAATTTATTGTCAAATTGGTTTCCATACAACACCCAGTGCTTATCCCAACAGGTGCCCTCCTCAATGCCCATCACCCACTTTCCCCTCCCTCCTACCCCCCATCAACCCTCAGTTTATTCTCAGTTTTTAAAAGTCTCTTCTGGTTTGCCTCCTTTCCTCTATGTAACTTTTTCCCCCTCCCCCTCCCCCATGGTCTTCTGTTAAGTTTCTCAGGATCAAAGGTCAGTGGGATTGGCTGGAATAGAGACTAGGAGGCACTGTGTTACTGCTGAAGAGAAGGTAGGCAAATAACTTGGGGGCAGACAGCATGGAAACAGCCACCTGAAGAGAGCCTGGGGCACACAAGCGGGATATTATTGGCTCTTCTGTGACTTCACCAAGAAGTAGCATTCACTGAGACTCCACTCCAGGAACAAAGGAGCTGCTGGCACCATTTCCTACACCCACCCCTCAGCATAAACATAGAGGTACCTGTTGGAAGCAGCCCAGCCCAAACACTGGCTGCCTAACTTGTTTATACCAAGCCCCAAGGCCCTGCCTTCTAGCAGGTCTGACCTTCTCAGTCACTCTTGCCTCAGTTGCAGCATAGCAGGCCCCTCCCCTAGACGACCAGAACAAAACATTGCCCACACCATATCTCCGAACCAGAGAGCTCTGCAGAGCCCTGATTCTGGTGGAGGTGGTATCAGCTCATTTCAGAGGCAGATCAGAAAACACCTAGTTTAAATTCACCACATTCAGGCCAGGGACCAAATACTGCCCACACATGGCAAGGAGAATGTCTTCAGATGACTGGCCTGAAGGATAGAGCAACCAAAACACAACACCAGAGTGCACACAGCATACACTGGAGAAACTCCCTGAAGCACCAAACCCTGGGAACTACATGACCTCATCTTCTTAAGGACATTATTTTCAGGAGTAGGAGACATAACTGGCTTTTCCAACACAGAGAATAAGGCAGATACTTAGACAAAAGGTGAAGACAGAGGAGTTCATCCCAAATGAAAGAGCAAAATAAGGCCATTGCCAGAGATGTAAGCAAAACAGATAAAAGAAACTTGGCTGATGGAGAACTTCAAGCAACAATGATAAGGATTCTCACTGGGCTTGAGAAAAGAATAGGAGACATCAGAGATACTCTTACCAGAGATGAAATAATTTTAAAAAATCAGAGATGAAGAACAAAATAAACAAGATTGGAAATAGGTTTGATGCAATGAAAAGCAGGCAACAAGCAGAGGAATGGATTAGTGACCTAGAACACAAAATAATGGAAAATGATAAAGCTTAACAAAAGAGAGAATGAAGAATAATGGAAAACAAGAATAGATGTAGAGAATTTAGTGACTACATCAAACATAATATTCATATTTTAGGAGTCCCAGAAGAAGGAAAGAGAAAAAGGGAGAGAAAGTTTATTTGAAGAAATGATCCAGACATCTAGATCCAGGAGGCATAGGAAAATCCCATTAAATCAACAAAAGGAAGCCAACAACAGGATACATTGTAATTAGATTTACAAAATATTGTGATAAAGAAAAACCCTTAAAAGCAGCAAGAAAAAAGACATACTTAGCAAACATAGTAAGACCCATAAGCTAGCTACAGGGCAAGAAGGCTATAGCATGATATATTCAACATACTGAAGGGGAAAATTATGCATCCAAGAATATCTATCCAGCAAGGCTATCGTTCAGAAAAGAAGAAGGCATAAGGAGTTTCTCAAACAAAAACTGAAGGAGTTGGTGACCATTAAACCAGTCCTGTGCAAAATATTAAAGAGGACTCTTTGAGTTGGATGGAAAGACCAAAAAGGACACAGACAAGAAAGAAACAGAGAAAATCTCCAGCAATGGCAAAACAAGTAATAAAATGACACTAAATGCATATCTATCAATAATTATTCTGAGTGTAAATGAATTAAATGCTTAAATTAATAGACATAGCATTGTCAGAATGGATTAAAAAACAAGACCCATCTATACACTGCCCACAATAGACTCATTGTAGATCTCAAGACACCTGCAGTTTGAAAGTGAGGGGATGAAAAACCATTTATCATGCAAATATACATAAAAGGAAAGCTGGATTAGCAATACTTATATCAGACAAAATAGACTTAAAATGAAGACTGTAACAAGAGACAAAGAAGGCAATAATTATTAACCATGAAGGGGACACCCAACAGGAACATATAACAATTGTAAATATTTATGAACCCAGCATGGGGCATATAAATATATAAAACAATGAATATGAAACATAAAGTAATTGTTAATAATACAATAACAGTAGGGGATATTAACACCCCAGTTACATGAATGGATAGATCACCTAAACACAAAATGAAGCAAATGATAACTTTGAATGACACCCTGGAACAGATGAACTTAACGGATATATTCAGAATATACCATTCAAAAACAACATAATACAGATATTTATTGGGAAGATGCCGGTGTAAGAGGACGCTGGGCTCACCGCGTCCTGCTGATCGCTTAGATTCCACCCACATCTGCCTAATTTACCCAGAAAACCGCCAGAAGACTAGCAGAACAGACTCTCCGGAGCCAAGCATAGACGAGAGGCCCACGGAGGAGGGTAGGAAGGGCGTAGAGGCAGTGCGCACTACACGGGCTGGGAGGAGGGAGCCAGGGCGGTGGAGGGGCAGCCAGCCCACCTGGCAAGGCAGAGCCCCTGAGACGGGCTTGCAAAAGTGGAGGAGCCAGACAGAGTGTGTTCTGACAGCCAGCAGGACTTAACATCTGAAATGTTATAAGTCAACAGCTCTGCTCGGAGAGCAGGAGGGCTAAAGGACAACAGGAGGGAGAGTTGAGCCCTGGAGGGCAGAGCTCAGCTTGGCTGGGAACAAAGGCGCTGGGAAGCGCCATCTCCCTCGCCCATCCCCCAGCCTACATCCCAAAGGGAACCAGTTCCTGCCACGAACTTGCTTGCACCGCACAAACACCCAAGCTGTGCTTCTGTGGATCCATCCCCCCGACGGGTCTACCTCCCTCCTGGTGCCACAGGGCCCCTCCCAAAGCAGACCACCAAAGGCAAAGTGAGCTGGGCCTGTCCCTCCTGCCCCTGTGCACCTTGTGGATCCACCCCGGCTAATAGGCCAGTTCCCATCGAAGCAGCACCACAAGGCTAGCAGTGTGCAAGTAGCCCAGACAGAGGCCACACAACTCCACAGTGAGTGCTGCCCCTGGGAGAGGGGAAGAGAAGGTACACACCAGTCTGACTGTGGCCCCAGCGGTAGGCTGGGAGCAGACATCAGGTCTGACTTCGGCTCCACCCACCAACTCCAGTTATACACCACAGCACAGGGGAAGTGCCCTGCAGTTCCCCGCCACTCCAGGGACTATCCAAAATGATGAAACAGAAGAATTCTCGTCAAACTCCAGGAAATAGCAACAGCTAAAGAACTGATCAAAACCAATTTAAGCAATATAGCAGAAAATGAATTTAAAATAATAGTCATGCGGGAGGGAGGGAAGATGGCGGATTAGGAGGACGCTGGGCTCACCGCGCATCCTGCTGATCACTTAGATTCCACCTACACCTGCCTAACTAACCCAGAAAACCACCAGAAGACTAGCAGAACGGAGTCTCTGGAGCCAAGCGCAGACGAGAGGCCCACGGAAGAGGGTAGGAAGGGCGGAGAGGAGGTGTGCTCTGCACGGACTGGCGGGAGGGAGCCGGGGTGGAGGGGTAGCCTGCCGGCCAAGCAGAGCCCCCCAGTCTGGCTTGCAAAAGCAGAGGGGCCGGACGGAGTGTGTTCCGACAGCAAGCGCGACTTAGCATCCGGCAGGTCATAAGTTAATAGCTCTGCTCAGAAAGCGGGAAGGCTGGAGGACAAATGGAGGGAGAGTTGCTGAGCCCCCAGACAACAGAGCTCAGTTTGTTGAGAAACAAAGGCGCTCACCAGCGCCATCTCCCTCGCCCACCCCCCAGCCAAAATCCCAAAGGGAACCAGTTCCTGCCAGGGAACTTGCTTGCTCCACGCAAACACCCAACACTGTGCTTCTGCGGAGCCAAACCTCCAGCAGCGGGTCTGGCTCCCTCCCGCTGCCACACGACCCTCCTGAAGTGGATCACCTAAGGAGAAGCAAGCTAAGCCTGCCCCTCCTGCCCCCGTGCACCTTGCCTACCCACCCAAGCTAATACGCCAGATCCCCAGCACCACAAGCCTGGCAGTGTGCAAGTAACCCAGACGGGCCACGCCACCCCACAGTGAATCCCACCCTAGGAGAGGGGAAGAGAAGGCACACACCAGTCTGACTCTGGCCCCAGCGGTGGGCTGGGGGCAGACTTCAGGTCTGACTACGACTCCGCCCACCAACTCCAGTTATACACCACAGCACAGGGGAAGTGCCCTGCAGGTCCGCACCACTCCAGGGACTATCCAAAATGACCAAACAGAAGAATTCCCCTCAAAACAATCTCCAGGAAATAACAACAGCTAACGAACTGATCAAAAAGGATTTAAATAATATAACAGAAAGTGAATTTAGAATAATAGTCATAAAATTAATCGCTGGGCTTGAAAACAGTATAGAGGACAGCAGAGAATCTCTTGCTACAGAGATCAAGGGACTAAGGAACAGTCAGGAGGAGCTGAAAAACGCTTCAAACGAAATGCAAAATAAAATGGAAACGACGACGGCTCGGATTGAAGAGGCAGAGGAGAGAATAGGTGAACTAGAAGATAAAGTTATGGAAAAAGGAAGCTGAGAAAAAGAGAGATAAAAAAATCCAGGAGTATGAGGGGAAAATTAGAGAACTAAGTGATACACTAAAAAGAAATAATATATGCATAATTGGTATCCCAGAGGAGGAAGAGAGAGGGAAAGGTGCTGAAGGTGTACTCGAAGAAATAATAGCTGAGGACTTCCCAGAACTGGGGAAGGAAAAAGGCATTGAAATCCAAGAGGCACAGAGAACTCCCTTCAGACAAAACTTGAATCGATCTTCTGCACGACATGTCAGAGTCAAACTGGCAAAATACAAGGATAAAGAGAAAATTCTGAAAGCAGCAAGGGATAAACGTGCCCTAACATATAAAGGGAGACCTATCAGACTCGTGACTGATCTGTCTTTTGAAACTTGGCAGGCCAGAAAGGATTGGCACGAGATCTTCAATGTGATGAACAGAAAAAATATGCAGCCGAGAATCCTTTATCCAGCAAGTCTGTCATTTAGAATAGAAGGAGAGATAAAGGTCTTCCCAAAAAAACCTGAAGGAATTTGTCACCACTAAACCAGCCCTACAAGAGATCCTAAGGGGGATCCTGTGAGACAAAGTACCAGAGACATCGCTACACGCATAAAACGTACAGACATCACAATGACTCTAAACCCGTATCTTTCTATAATAACACTGAAAGTAAATGGATTAAATGCGCCAACCAAAAGACATAGGGTATCAGAATGGATAAAAAAACAAGACCCATCTGTTTGCTGTCTACAAAAGACTCATTTTAGACCTGAGGACACCTTTAGATTGAGAGTGAAGGGATGGAGAGCTATTTATCAGGCTCCTGGAAGCCAAAAGAAAGCTGGAGTAGCCATACTTATATCAGACAAACTAGACTTTAAATTAAAGCCTGTAGCAAGAGATGAAGACGGGCAATATATAATCACTACAGGGTCTATCCATCAGGAAGAGCTAACAGTTATAAATGTCTATGCACCGAATACCAGAGCCCCCAAATATATAAAACAGTTAGTCATAAACATAAGCAACCTTAATAATAAGAAGGTGGTAATTGCAGGGGACTTTAACACTCCACTTACAGAAATGGATAGATCATCTAGACACACGGTCAATAAAGAAACAAGGGCCCTGAATGAGACATTGGATCAGATGGACTTGACACACATATTTAGAACTCTGCATCCCAAAGCAACAGAATATACTTTCTACTCGAGTGCACATGGAACATTCTCCAAGATAGATCATATACTGGGTCACAAAACAACCCGTCATAAGTATACAAGAGTTGAAATTATACCATGCATACTTTCAGTCCACAATGCTATGAAGCTTGAAATCCACCACAGGAAAAAGTCTGGAAAACCTCCAAGAGCATGGAGGTTAAAGAACACCCTACTAAAGAATGAGTGGGTCAACCAGGCAATTAGAGAAGAAATTAAAAAATATTTGGAAACGAAAATGAAAAGACAACAATCCAAACGCTTTGGGACGCAGCGAAGGCAGTCCTGAGAGGAAAATACATTGCAATCCAGGCCTATCTCAAGAAACAAGAAAAATCCCAAATACAAAATCTATCAGCACACATAAAGGAACTAGAAGCAGAACAGCAAAGGCAGCCTAAACCCAGCAGAAGAAGAGAAATAATAAAGATCAGAGCAGAAATAAACAATATAGAATGTAAAAAAAACTGTAGAGTAGATCAACGAAAGCAAGAGTTGGTTTTTTGAAAAAATAAGCAACATTGACAACCCTCTAGCCAGGCTTCTCAAAAAGAAAAGGGAGATGACCCAACTAGATAAAATCATGAATGAAAATGGAATTATTACAACCAATCCCTCAGAGACACAAACAATTATCAGGGAATATTATGAAAAATTATATGCCAACAAATTGGACAACCTGGAAGAAATGGACAAATTCCTCAACACCCACACTATTCAAAAACTCAATCAGGAGGAAATAGAAAGCTTGAACAGACACATAACCAGCGAAGAAATTGAATCGGTTATCAAAAATCTCCCAACAAATAAGAGTCCAGGACCAGATGGCTTCCCAGGGGAGTTCTACCAGACGTTTAAAGCAGAGAGAATACCTTTCCTTCTCAAGCTATTCCAAGAAATTGAAAGGGAAGGAAAACTTCCAGACTCATTCTATGAAGCCAGTATTACTTTGATTCCTAAACCAGACAGAGACCCAGCAAGAAAAGAGAACTACAGGCCAATATCCCTGATGAATATGGATGCAAAAATTCTCAATAAGATACTAGCAAATCGAATTCAACAGCATATAAAAAGAATTATTCACCATGATCAAGTGGGATTCATTCCTGGGATCCAGGGCTGGTTCAACATTCGCAAATCAATCAACGTGATACATCACATTAATAAGAGAAAAGATAAGAACCATATGATCCTGTCAATTGATGCAGAAAAGGCCTTTGACAAAATCCAGCACCCTTTCTTAATAAAAACCCTGGAGAAAGTCGAGATAGAAGGAACATACTTAAACATCATAAAAGCCATTTATGAAAAGCCCACAGCTGACATCATCCTCAATGGGGAAAAACTGAGAGCTTTTTCCCTGAGATCAGGAACACGACAGGGATGCCCACTCTCACACTGTTGTTTAACACCGTGTTGGAAGTTCTAGCATCAGCAATCAGACAACAAAAGGAAATCAAAGGCATCAAAATTGGCAAAGATGAAGTCAAGCTTTCGCTTTTTGCAGATGACATGATATTATACATGGAAAACCCAATAGACTCCACCAAAAGTCTGCTAGAACTGATACATGAATTCAGCAAAGTCTCAGGATACAAAATCAACGTACAGAAATCAGTTGCATTCTTATAAAATAACAATGAAGCAACAGAAAGACAAATAAAGAAACTGATCCCATTCACCATTGCACCAAGAAGCATAGAATACCTAGGAGTAAATCTAACCAAAGATGTAAAAGATCTGTATGCTGAAAACTATGGAAAGCTTATGAAGGTAATTGAAGAAGATTTAAAGAAATGGAAAGACATTTCCTGCTCATGGATTGGAAGAATAAATATTGTCAAAATGTCAATACTACCCAAAGCTACCTACACATTCAATGCAATCCCAATCAAAATTGCACCAGCATTCTTCTAGAAACTAGAACAAGCAATTGTAAAATTCCTATGGATACACAAAAGGCCCCGAATGGCCAAAGTAATTTTGAAGAAGAAGACCAAAGCAGGAGGCATCACAATCCCAGTCTTTAGCCTCTACTACAAAGCTGTCATCATCAAGACAGCATGGTATTGGCACAAAAACAGACACATAGACCAATGGAATAGAATAGAAACCCCAGAACTAAACCCACTAACGTATGGCCAACTCATCTTTGACAAAGCAGGAAAGAACATCCAATGGAAAAAGACAGTCTCTTTAACAAATGGTGCTGGGAGAGCTGGACAACAACATGAATAAGAATGAAACTAGACCACTTTCTGACAACATTCACAAAAACAAACTCAAAATGGATAAAGGACCTGAATGTGAGACAGGAAACCTTCAAAACCCTAGAGGGGAAAGCAGGAAAAGACCTCTCTGACCTCAGCCATAGCAATCTCTTACTCGACACATCCCCAAAGGCAAGGGAATTAAAAGCAAAAATGAATTACTGGGACCATATGTAGATAAAAAGCTTCTGCACAGCAAAGGAAACAGCCAACAAAACTAAAAGGCAACCAACGGAATGGGAAAAGATATTTGCAAATGACATATCGGACAAAGGGC
The DNA here is from genome assembly GCF_027475565.1 of Acinonyx jubatus. NCBI lineage: Eukaryota > Metazoa > Chordata > Mammalia > Carnivora > Felidae > Acinonyx > Acinonyx jubatus. The sequence continues at coordinate 47,954,484 of NC_069389.1, forward strand.
TAGTATCCAAAATCTGTAAAGAACTCACCAAACTCCACACCCGAAAAACAAATAACCCAGTGAAGTAATGGGGAGAAAACATGAATAGACACTTCTCTAAAGAAGACATCCGGATGGCCAACAGGCACATGAAAAGATGCTTGACGAGGCTCCTTATCAGGGAAATACAAATCAAAAGCACACTCAGATATCACCTCATGCCAGTCAGAGTGGCCAAAATGAACAAATAAGGAGGCTATAGATGCTGGAGAGGATGTGGAGAAATGGGAACCCTCTTGCACTGTTGGTGGGAATGCAAATTGGTGCAGCCACACTGAAAAACAATGTGGAGGTTCCTCATAAAATGAAACATAGATCTACCCAATGACCCAGCAATAGCACTGCTAGGAATTCACCCAAGGGATAGAGGAGTACTGATGCATAGGGGCACTTGTACCCCAATGTTTATAGCAGCACTCTCAACAATAGCCAAATTATGGAAAGAGCCTAAATGTCCATCAACTGATGAATGGATAAAGAAATTGTGGTTTATATACACAATGGAGTACTACATGGCAATGAGAAAGAACGAAATATGGCCCTTTGTAGCAACATGGATGGAACTGGAGAGTGTGATGCTGAGTGAAATAAGCCATACAGAGAAAGACAGATACTATATGTTTTCACTCTTCTGTGGATCCTGAGAAACTTAACAGAAACCCATGGGGGCGTGGAAGGAAAAAAAAAAAAGAGGTTAGAGTGGGAGAGAGCCAAAGCATAAGAGTCTCTTAAAAACAGAACAAACTGAGGGTTGGTAGAGGGTGGGAGGGAGGGGAGGGTGGGTGATGGGTATTGAGGAGGGTACCTTTTGGGATGAGCACTGGGTGTTGTATGGAAACCAATTTGAAAATAAATTTCATATATTGAAAAAAAATAAAATGAAATAAAATAATAGTCATAAAATTAATCGCTGGGCTTGTAAAAAGTATAGAGGGCAGCAGAGAATCTATTGCTACAGAGATCAAAGGACTGAGAAACAGTCAGGAGGAGCTAAAAATGCTATAAATGAGCTGCAAAATAATATGGAGGCGACCACAGCTCGGATTGAAGAGACAGTGGAGAGAATAGGTGAATTAGAAGATAAAATTATGGAAAAAGAAGAAGCTGAGAAAAAGGGAGATTAAAAAATCCAGGAGTATGAGGGGAGACCTAGAGAAGTAAGTGACATAATTAAACGAAATAATATATGCATAATTGGGATTCCAGAGGAGGAAGAGAGAGGGAAAGTTGCTGAAGGTGTACTTGAAGAAATCATAGCTGAGAACTTCCCTGATCTGGGAAAGGAAAAAGGCATTGAAATCCAAGAGGCACAGAGAACTCCCCCCAGACATAACTTGAATTGATCTTCTGCACAACATACGATAGTGAAACTGGCAAAATACAAGGATAAAGAGAGAATTCTGAGCAGCTAGGGATAAACATGCTCTAACATATAAAGGGAGACCGATAAGACTCGTGACGGGGTCTGTCTACTGAAACTTGGCAGGCCAGAAAGGAATGGCAGGAAATCTTCAATGTGATGAGCAGAGAAAAAATGCAGCTGAGAATCCTTTATCCAGCAAGTCTGCCATTTAGAATAGAAGGAGAGATAAAGGTCTTCCCAAACAAACAAAAACTGAAGGAATTTGTCACCACTAAACCAGCCCTACAAGAGATCCTAAGGGGGAATCCCGTGAGACGAAGTTCCAGAGACATGACTGCAAGCGTTAAACTTATAGACATCACAATGTCTCCAAACCCGTATCTTTCTATAATCACGCTGAATGTAAATGGACTAAATGCTCCAACCAAAAGTCATAGGGTATGACAATGGATACAAACACGAGACCCATCCATTTGCTGTCTACAAGAGACTCATTTTAGACCTGAGGACACCTTTAGGTTGAGAGTGAGGGGATGGAGAACTATTTATCATGCCACTGGAAGCCAAAAGAAAGCTGGAGTAGCCATACTTATATCAGACAAACTAGACTTTAAATTAAAGGCTGTAACAAGAGATGAAGAAGGGCATTATATAATCATTACAGGGTCTATCCATCAGGAAGAGCTAACAATTACAAATGTCTATGCACCGAATACGGGAGCCCTGAAATATATATAACAATTAATCACAAATGTAAGCAACCTTATTGATAAGAATGTGGTAATTGCAGGACGTTAATACTCCACTTACAACAGTGGATAGATCATCTAGATGCAGGATCAATAAAGAAACAAGGGCCCTGAATGATACGCTGGATCAGATGGACTTGACAGATATATTTAGAAGTCTACATCCCAAAGCAACAGAAAATACGTTCTTCTCGAGTGAACATGGAACCTTCTCCAAGATAGATCACATACTGGGTCACAAAACAGCCCTTCATAAGTATACAAGAATTGAGATCATACCATGTATATTTTCAGACCACAATGCGATGAAGCTTGAAATCAACCACAAGCAAAAGTTTGGAAAACCTCCAAAAGCATGGAGGTTAAAGAACACCGTACTAAAGAAGGAATGGGTGAACCAGGCAATTAGAGAAGAAATTAAGAAATACATGGAACCAAATGCAAATGAAAAGACAACAATCCAAACGCTTTGGGATGCAGTGAAGGCAGTCCGGAGAGGAAAATACATGGCAATCCAGGCCTATCTCAAGAAACAACAAAAACACCAAATACAAAATCTAACAGCACATCTAAAGGAAATAGAAGCAGAACAGCAAAGACACCCCAAACCCAGCAGAAGAAGAGAAATAATAAAGATAAGAGCAGAAATAAATAATATAGAATCTAAAACAACTGTAGAGCAGATCAATGAAACCAAGAGTTGTTTTTTTGAAAAAAAATAAACAAAATTGATAAACCTCTCAAAACGAAAAGAGAGATGACCCAAATAGATAAATCATGAATGAAAATGGAATTATTACAACCAATCCCTTAGAAATACAAACAATTATTAGGGAATACTATGAAAAATTATATGCCAACAGACTGGACAACCTGGAAGAAATGGATAAATTCCTAAGCACCCACACACTTCCAAAACTCAAACAGGAAGAAATAGAAAGCTTGAATATACCCATAACCAGCGAAGAAATTGAATCAGTTATCAAAAATTTCCCAACAAATAGGAGTCCAGGACCAGATGGCTTCCCAGTGGAATTCTACCAGACATTTAAAGCAGAGAGAATACCTTTCCTTCTCAAGCTATTCAAAAAAATAGAAAGGGAAGGAAAACGTCCAGACTCATTCTATGAAGCCAGCATTACTTTGATTCCTAAACCAGACAGAGACCCAGCAAAAAAAGAGAGAACTACAGGCCAATACCCCTGATGAATATGGATGCAAAAATTCTCAATGAGATACTAGCAAATTGAATTCAACAGCATATAAAAAGAATTATTCACCATGATCAAGTGGGATTCATTCCTGAGTTTCAGGGCTGTTTCAACATTCACAAATCAATTAACGTGATACATCACATGAATAAAAGGAAAGAAAAGAACCATATGATCCTGTCAATCGATGCAGAAAAAGCATTTGACAAAATTCAGCATCCTTTCTTAATAAAAACCCTCGAGAAAGTCGGGATAGAAGGAACATATTTAAACATCATAAAAGCCATTTATGGAAAGCCCACAGCTAATATCCTTCTCAATGGGGAAAAACTGAGATCTTTCTCCCTGAGATCAGGAACACGACAGGGATGTCCACTCTCACCGCTGTTGTTTAACATAGTGTTGGAAGTTCTAGCATCAGCAATCAGACAACAAAAGGAAATCAAAGCATCAAAATTGGCAAAGATGAAGTTAAGCTTTCGCTTTTTGCAGATGACACGATATCATACATGGAAAACCCGATAGACTCCACCCAAAGTCTGCTAGAACTGATACATGAATTCAGCAAAGTCGCAGGATACGAAATCAATGTACAGAAATCAGTTGCATTCTTATACACTAATAATGAAGCAACAGAAGGACAAATAAAGAAACTGATCCCATTCACAATTGCACCAAGAAGCACAAAATACCTAGGAATAAACCTAACCGAAGATGTAAAAGATCTGTATGCTGAAAACTATAGAAAGCTTATGAAGGAAATTGAAGAAGATATAAAGAAATAGAAAAACATTCCGTCCTCATGGATTGGAAGCATAAATACCGTTAAAAGGTCAATACTACCCAAAGCTATCTACACATTCAATGCAATCCCAATCAAAATTGCACCAGCATTCTTCTCGAAGTTAGAACAAGCAATCCTAACATTTGCATGGAACCACAAAAGGCCCCGAATAGCCAAAGTAATTTTGAAGAAGATTTGTATGGAACCACAAAAGGCCCCGAATCGCCAAAGTAATATTGAAGAAGAAGACCAAAGCAGGAGGCATCAAAAGCCCAGACTTTAGCCTCTACTACAAAGCGGTAATCATCAAGACAGCATGGTATTGGCACAAAACAGACACATAGACCAATGGAATAGAATAGAAACCCCAGAATTAGACCCACAAGAGTATGGCCAGCTAATCTTTGACAAAGCAGGAAAGAATATCCAATGGACCAAAGACAGTCTCTTTAACAAATGGCGCTGGTAGAACTGGACAGCAACATGCAGAAGATTGAAACTAGACCACTGTCTTACACCATTCACAAAAACAAACTCAAAATGGATCAACGACCTGAATGTGAGACAGGAAACCATCAAAACCCTAGAGGAGAAAGCAGGGAAAAACCTCTCTGACCTCAGTCGTAGCAATTTCTTACTCGACACATCCCCAAAGGCAAGGGAATTAAAAGCAAAAATGAACTATTGGGACCTCATGAAGATCAAAAGCTTCTGCACAGCAAAGGAAACAATCAACAAAACTAAAAGGCAACCAACGGAATGGGAAAAGATATTTGCAAATGACATATTGGACAAAGGGCTAGTATCCAAAATCTATAAAGAGCTCACCAAACTCCACACCCGAAAAACAAGTAATCCAGTGAAGAAATGGGCAGAAAACATGAATAGACACTTCTCTAGAGAAGACATCCGGATGACCAGCAGGCACATGAAAAGATGCTCAACGTCGCTCCTCATCAGGGAAATACAAATTAAAACCACTCTCAGATATCACCTCACGCCAGTCAGAGTGGCTAAAATGAACAAATTAGGAGACTATAGATGCTGGCGAGGATGTGGAGAAATGGGAACCCTCTTGCATTGTTGGTGGAAATGCAAACTGGTGCAGCCGCTCTGCAAAACAGTGTGGAGGTTCCTCACAAAGTTAAAAATAGACCTACCCTATGACCCAGCAGTAGCATTGCTAGAAATTTACCCAAGGGATACAGGAGTACTGTATCATGCCACTTTGCTGAGCATACTATGAAACTATAAGCTAACCAGAAGAAAAAAATATGGAAAGACCACCAATACACGGAGGTTAAACAAAACGCTACTAAACCAAGAAGGGGAAGACTAGGAAATTAAATAAGAAATAAAAAATATGAAGATGAAGATGAAAACAACCGTTCAAATCTTTTGGGATTCAGCAAAAGCGGTCATAAGAGGGAAGTATATGGCAAAACAGGCCTACATTAAGAAGCAAGATAAACCTCAAGTAAACAACCTAACCTTGTGACTAAAGGAGCTAGAATAAGAACAGCAAATGAAGCCTAAAGCTAGCAGAAGAAAGGAAATAATAGAGATTAGAGCAGAAATAAATGATATAGAAACAAAAAAATAGTGGAACAGATTGATAAAACTAGGAATTTGTTCTTTGAAAAATCTCTAGTCAGACTTATCAGAAAGAAAAGAAAAAGAAACCAAATAAATAAAATCAAACAAGAAAGGAGAAAAAACAACCAACACCACAGAAATACAAATGACTAAAAGAGAATATTATGAAAAACTATATGCCAACAAACGGGACAACCTAGAAGATGGGTAAATTCCTAGAAAAATATATAATACCAAAAGTGAAGCAAGAAGAAACAGAAAACTTGAACAGGCTGATGACCAGCAATGATATTCAATTACTAAACGACAAACAAACAAACTTCTAACAACAAAAGTCCAGGACCAGATGGTTTCATAGGTGAAAACTACCAAATATTGAAGGAAAGAAAAAAAAAGTAGAGTTCTACCTATTCTTCTGAAACTATTACCAAAAATAAGCAAAGGAAGGAAAACTTCCATACTCATTCTATGAAGCCAGCATTACCCTGATACCAAAGCCAAAGAAAGCATCCACTAAAAGAAGACAACTCCAGGCCAATATTCCTGATGATCAGGGATGCAATAATTTTCAGTAAAATAATAGCAAACCAATTGCACCAATACATTAAAAGAATCATTATGCAAGAGAGCTGATACATAGGGGCACTTGGACTCCAATGTTTATAGCAGCACTTTCAACAATAGCCAAATTATGGAAAGAGCCTAAGTGTCCATCAACTAACTGATGAATGGATAAAGAAATTGTGGTTTATATACACAATGGAATACTACGTGGCAATGAGAAAGAATGAAATATGGCCTTTTGTAGCAATGTGGATGGAACTGGAGAGTGTTATGCTAAGTGAAATAAGTCATAGAGAGAAAGACAGATACCATATGTTTTCACTCTTATGTGGATCCTGAGAAACTTAGCAGAAGACCATGGGGCAGGGGGAGGAGAAAAAAAGGTTAGAGAGGGAGAGAGGCAAAATGTAAGAGACTCTTAAAAACTGAGAACAAACTGAGGGTTGATGGGGGGGTGGGAGGGAGGGGTGGGTGGGTGATGGGTATTGAGGAGGGCACTTGTTGGAATGAGCACTTGGTGTTGTATGGAAACCACTTTTACAAAAAATTTCATATTAAAATAAATAAAATAAAATAAAATAAAATAAAATAAAATAATAAAATAATCATTCAACATGATCAAGTGGGACTTACTCCTGGATTGCAAGTGTGGCTCAATATTTGCAAATCATTCAAGATCACACGGCACATTAATAAAAGAACGGATAAGGATGGTATGATTGTTGCAATAGATGCAGAAAAAGCATTTGAGAATGTACAACATCCTTTCATGATAAAAAAAAAAAAACCCTCAGCAGAGTAGGATGAGAGGGAGCATACTTCAACATCATAAAAGCAATGTACAAAAATCCCACAGCTAATGTCCTCAATGGGGGAAAAACTGACAGCTTTTTCTCTGTGGTGAGGAAGAAGACAGGGATGTCCAGTCTTATCATTGTTATTTAACATAGTACTGGAATTCCCAGCAACAGCAATCAGACAACAAAAGATGGAAAAGGCATACAAATAGGGAAGGAAGAAATAAAACTTTCACTATTTGCAGATGACATGATACTTACTCTACATAGAAAGCCCAGGGATGCCACCAAAAAGTCTAGAATCCAGCCAAATCACAGAAAACAATCCATGTACAGTAATCTATTGAATTTCTATACACCATTAATGAAGCAGCAGAAAGAAATTAAGGAATCAATCACATTTACAATTGCACCAAAAACAATAACTAGGAATAAACCTAACCAAAGAGATAAATACATCTGTACTCTGAAAACTATAGAATTCTTATGGAAGAAATTGAAGGTGACACAAAGAAATGGAAAAGTATTCCATACTCGATTGGGAGATTAAATATTGTTAAAATGCCTATACTACCCAAAGCAATCTACACATTCAGTGCAATCCCTGTCAAAATATCAACAGCATTTTTCACAGAGGTGCAACAATCCTAAAATTTGTACATAAAAACAAAAGATGCTCAGTAGCCAAAAAATCTTGAAAAAGAAAAGCAAAACTGGAAGTATCAAATTCCACCCTTCAAGTTATATTACAAAGCCCTAGTGATCAAGATAGTCTGGTACTGGCACAAAACTAGACACATACATAGATCAATGGAACAGAATAGAAAATCCAGAAATAAACCCACAGTTATATGGTCAACTAATCTTCAATAAAGCAGGAATATGCAATGGGAAAATGAGAGTCTATTCACCAAATGTTGTTGGGAAAACTGGAGGGAAACATGCAGAAAAATAGCGACCACATTCATACACCGTACATAGAAATAAAGTCAAATTGGATTAAAGGCCTCATTGTGAGACAAGAAACCATTAAAACACTAGAGAAGAACACAGGCAGTAACCTCTTTGATTTTGGATGTAGCAACTTCTTCCTACATATGTCTCTTGAGGCTAGGGAAAGAAAAGCAAAAATAAACTATTGAGACTTCATTCGAATAAAAAGATTTGCACTGTGAAGGAAACAATCAACAAAACTAAAAGGCAGCCTATGGAATGGGAGAAAATATTTGGAGATGAATTGTCTGACATTGGGTTAGTATCCAAAATATATAAAGACCTTATACAACTCAAGACCCTCCAAAAGGGATAATCCAATTAAAAATAGAAGACAAGAATAGACATTTTTCCAAAGAAGACATATGGATAGCCAATAGACACATGAAAAGATGCTCAACATCTCTCATCATCAGGGAAATACAAACCGAAACTACAGTGATATATCACCTCACGCCTGTCAGAATGGCTAAAATCTACAACACAACAAACAAGAGGTGTTGACAAGGCTGTGGAGAAAGGGGAATTTTCTTGCAGTGTTGGTGGGAATGCAAACTTGTACAGTCATTCTGGAAAACAGTATGGAGGTTCTTCAAGAAGTTAAAAGAATTACCCTAGATCCAGCAATTGCAGTAATAGGTATTTACCCAAAGATACAAAAAAAAAAAAAAAATACTAATTTAAGGGATATATGTACCTTAATGTTTATAGCAGCCTTATCTTCAATAGCCAAGTTATGGAAACAACCCACGTGTGCATTGACTAATGAATGGATAAAGAAGATGTGGTATAGGGGTGCCTGGGTGGCTCAGTTGGTTAAGCTTCCAACTCTTGATTTCAGCTGAGGTCATGATCTCATGGTTCGTGTATATGAGCCCTGTGTCAGGCTCTGTGCTGGCAGTGTAGAGCCTGCCTGGCATTCTTTCTCTCTCTTCCTCTCTCTCTCTGCCCTCCCCTGCTCATGCACGTGTTCTCTCAAAATAAATAAATGAACATTTATTTTTAAAAAAAGAGTTGGTGTATATATACAATGGAATATTACTCCAGGATGAAAAGGAATGAAATCTCGCCTTTTGCAGCAACATGGATGGAGAGTATCATGCTAAGGGAAGTAAGTCAGTAAAAGAAGGACAAATACCATATGATTTCATTCATATGTGTAACTTATGACAGAAAACAAAGGAGCAGACAGGAGGAAAAAAGAGGCAAACCTACAAACAGACTTTTAACTATAGGGTATAACCTGATAGCTACCAGAGTTTGGGTGCGTGAGGAGATAGGTTAAATAGGTGATGGGATTAAGGCATGCACTTGTGATGAGCACAAGGTATTGTATAAAAGTGTGGAATCAGCATATTGTACATCTAAAACTAATATCATGCTGTATGTTAAGTGGTGAAATTTAAAAATTTTTTAAATGATTTTTTATTTTTGATACAGAGAGAGACAGAGCATGAACAGGGGAGGGGCAGAGAGAGAGAGGGAGATACAGAATCTGAAACAGGCTTCAGGCTCTGAGCTGTCAGCACAGAGCCCGACGCGGGGCTCGAACTCACGGACCGTGAAATCATGACCTGAGCCAAAGTCGGACACTTAACCGACCAAGCCACCCAGGCGCCCCATGTTAAGTGGTGAAATTTAAATGAAAACCTAAAAAAGTGCAGGACCAAATGGATTCACAAGTATTTTCTACATTTAAAAGGAATTAATATCAAAAATAAAAATAGTTAATACCTACTCTCCTAAAACTATTCCAAAAAACAGATAGGCATGGGAAAGTACCAATTACATTCTGTGAGGCTAGCATTACCCTGATACTAAAACCAAAGACATCACACACAAAAAAGAAAATTACAGTTGAATATCTAATGAACATTGATGCAAAAAATATTCAACAAATATTGTCAAACTGTATTCATCAACCCACTAAATGGATTGTTCACCATAATCAAGTAGCGTATATTCCATGGATGCAAGATTGTTCAATATTCACAAATCAATCAACATGATCAGTCAACATGCCATATCAACAAAATAAAGGAAATAATCATAATCATCTTGATAGATGCAGAAAAAGCATTTGACAAGATTCAGCACGTGTTCATGATAAAATTCAGCAAAGTGGGTTTAGAGAGAATTTACCTCATTATAATATCTGTATAAGCATAGTTCTAACATTATACTCAAAGGTGTAAAACTAAGAGCTTTTTTTATGGGGTCACAAAGAAGACAAGAATGTCCACTTCTGCCACTGTTATTTCACATAGTAATAGGACTCCTAACAGCAATCAAAGAAGAAAAATAAATAAGAGGAATCCATATTGGTAAGGAAGAAGTCAAAGTGGCTCTATTTCCGGATGACATGACGGTATACCTAAAATACCCAAACAACTCCAGGAAACTACTAGAAATAATGAATTCAGTAATGTTGCATGATACAAAATTCTATATACTAATAATGAAGTAACAGAAAGGGGAGTTTAAAGAAGTTCCAATTACAGTTGCATCAGAAAAATAAAATAGTTAGGAATGAATTTAACCAATAAGATGGAAGACCTGTACTCTGAAAACTATAAAACATTGTTGAAAGTAATTGAAGACGACACAAATAGAAAGATGTTCCATGCTCTGAACTGGAAGATTTTGTAGTGTTATGTCTTTACTCCCCAAAGTAATCTACAGATTGAATGCAAATCCTAACCAAATACCAACAGGATTTCTCACAGAATTAGAAAATATTCTATGAAAATCTGTATTTCACTACAAATGACCTCAAATAGCTAAAGCTATCTTGAGAAAGAAAAAGCTGGAGGTTAATAATCCCATATTTCAATATGTATGACAAAGCGGTAATAATCAAAATAGTATGGTGCTGGCACAAAAGTTGACACAGATCAATAGAACAGAATAGAGAATTCAGAAATTAACCCATGCTTATATGGTCAATGATTATATGACATAGGAGGCAAGAATATAAAATGAGGAAAAGACAGCGATTTCAATAAATGGTGCTGTGAAAACTGTTCATTAACATGATAAAGAATGAACCTGGACCACTTTCTAACAGCATGCACAAAAGTAAACTCAAAGTGTATTAAAAATATAAATGTGAGACCTGAAATCACAGAAATCTAGAAGAGAACACAGTAATTTCTCCAACATCTGCCATAGCAACATTTAAAAGATGTCTCTTAAGGCAAGGTAAATAAACAAAAATAAATTATTGGGAGTACATCAAAAGAAACATTTTGCACAGCAAAAGAAACCACCCATGACACAAAAAGCCAACCTACTGAATGGGAGAATATATTTGCAAATAATATATCCGATAAGGGCTTGATATCCAAAATATATAAGGAATGGATACAACTCAACACCACATAAATGAACAACCTGATTAAAAAATGAGCAGAGCAGCTGAACAGACATTTTTCCAAAATAGGCATACAGCAGACCAACAGACCCATAAAAAGATGCTCAACATCACTAATCATCAGGGGAATACAAATTAAAGCCACAATGACTTATTACCTGACAAGTGTGAGAATAGTCCAAATAAACTCAAGAAATAACAAGTGTAGACAAGGATGTGGAGAAAGAGAAACCTTCATAATGTTTCTGAGAATGTATATTGGTACAGCCACTGTGCAAAATAATATAGAGATCCCAAAACTAATTAAAAGTAGAATTATGATATGATCCAGTGATTCCACTACTGGGTATTTTCCCAGCAAAAATAAATATGCACCCCTATGTTGATTCCAGCATTGTTTGTTTGTTTGTTTTCTATTTCAAGATTTAATTTAAGTTCTACTTAGTTAACATATATGGTAAAATAGGTTTTGGGTGTAGAATTTAGTGATTCATGGGGCGCCTGTGTAGCTCGGTTGGTTAAGCATCTGACTCTTGATCTCTGCTCAAGTCACAATCTCACGGTTCCTGAGTTTGGGCCCTGCATTGGGCTCTGCACTGCAGCATTGAGCCTGCTTGGGATTCTCCCTCTCCCTCCCTCTCTGCCATTACTTCTCTCTCTCTCTCTCTCTCTCTCTCTCTCTCTCTCTCTCTCTGTCTCTCTCTCAAAATAAATACACTAACTAAAAAAAAAAAAAAAGAATTTAGTGGTTCATGACTTACATATAACACCCAGTGCTCATCACAAGTGCCCTCCTTAATACCCATCACCCATTTAGTCCATACTCCTCCCACCACCCTCCACCAAACCTCAGTTTGTTCTCTCTTGTTAAGAGTCTCTTACGATTTGCTTCCCTCTCTTTTTTCCCCTTCCCATATGTTCATCTGTTTATGTGTCTTAAATACCAGATATGAGTGAAACCATATGTAATTTGTCTTTATCTGACTTATTTTACTTAACATAATATACTTTAGCTCCATCAATGTCATTGCAAATAGCAAGATTTCTTTCTTTTTTATGGCTAATATTTCATTGTGTGTGTGTGTGTGTGTGTGTGTGTGTGTGTGTGTGTGTGTGTATATGCTACATCTTCTTTATCCATTCATCAGTTGATGGACATTTGGGCTCTTTCCATAACTCGGCTATTGTTGATAATGTTGCTATAAACATGGGGTGCCTGTGCCCCTTCAAATAAGTACTTTTGTGTCCTTTGGGTAAATACCTAGCAGTGCAATTACTGTGTTGTAGGGTAGTTCTACTTTCAACTTTTTAAGGAACCTCCACACTTTTCCGGAGCGGCTGCAGCAGTTTTCATTCCCACTAAGTGTAAGAGAGTTCCCCTTTCTGTGCATCCTCACTAACATCTCTTGATTCCTGTGTTGTTAATTTTAGCCATTATGACAAGGTGTGAGGTGGTATATCACACCTTGTGTTTTGATTTGTGTTTCCTTCATGATGAGTGATGTTGAGCATCTTTTCATGTGCCTGTTAGCCATCTTCCTGTCTCTTTGAAAAATGTCTGTTCATGTCTTCTCTTCATTTCTTGACTTGGATTAGCTATTTTTGGGGTGTTGGGTTTGATAAGTTCTTTATAGATTTTGGATACCAATTCTTTATCAGATATGTCATTTGTAAATATCTTCTCCCATTCCACTGCTTGTCTTTTAGTCTTGTTGTTTGTTTCCTTCACTGTGAAGAAGCCTTTTATCTTAATAACATCCCAATAGTTCATTTTTTTCTTCTTGTTGCCTTTGCCTTCAGAGAAGTTGCTACGGCCAAGGTGAAAGAGGTTGCTGCCTGTGTTCTCCTCTAAGATTTTGATATTTTCCGGTCTCACATTTAGGTCGTTCATCCATTTTGAATTTATTTTTGTGTGTGGTGTATGAAAGTGGTCCAGTTTCATTCCTCTGAATGTTGCTGTGCAGTTTTCTTAACCCCGTATGTTGAAGAGACTGGCTTTTTTCCATTGGATTTTTTTTTCCTGCTTTGTCGAAGATGAGCTGACTACCATGGTTGGGTCCATTTCTGGGTTTTCTCTTTTGTTCCATTGATCTGCTTTTGTGCCAGTGCCATGTTGTCTTGATGAGTACAGCTTTGTAATATAGGTTGAAGTCCAGAATTGTGATGCCTCCAGCTTTGCTTTACTTTTTCAAGATTGCTTTGGTTACTCAGGGTCTTCTGTGGTTCTATACAAATTTTAGCATTGTTCATTCTAGCCCTGTGCAAAGGGCTGGTGGTATTTTGGTAGAGATTGCATTCAATGTGTAGATTGCTTTGGTGTCAGTATAGACATTTTAACAATATTTCATCTTCTATTCAATTAGCATGGAATGTTTTTCCATTTCTTTTTGTTCTCTTCAATTTCTCTTATAAGTGTTCCATAGTTTTCAGAGTACAGATATTTTACCTCTTTGGCTAGGTTTATTCCTAGGTATCTTATTGTTTTGGTGCAATTGTACACAGGATTGATTCCTTGATTTCTTTTTCTGCTCCTTCATTGTTGGTGTATAGAAATGCAACAGATTCCAGAATGTTGATTTTGTATCCTGCGACTTTGCTGAATTTGTGTTCTAGTAAATTTTTGGTGGAGTCTTGTGAGTGTTCTACAGTAGAGTATCATGTCGTCTGCCAAGAGTGAAAGTTTGACTTCTTTCTTAATCATTTGGATGCCTTCTGTTTCTTTTTATTATCTGATGCTGTGGCTAGGACTTCCAGTACTCTGTTAAAAAGTAATTATGAAAGTGGACATCCCTGTCTTCTTCCTGATTATAGAGGAAAAGTTCTCAGTTTTTTCCTATTGAGGATGATATTAACTTCAGGTCCTTTCTGCATGGCCTTTATGATGTTGAGGTATGTTCCTGTGATACCTCCTTTGTCGAGGGTTTTTGTCAAGAACGGATGCTGAAAAAAAAAGAATGGATGCTGTATTTTGTCAGATGTTTTTTCTGCATCTATTGAGAGGATCATATGGCTCTTACCTTTCTTTTATTAATGTGGTATATCATATTGATTGATGTGTGGATATCGAACCACCCCTGTAGGCCCAGAATGAATTCCACTTGATCTTGGTGTAGGAGTCTTTTTATGTACTGTTGGATTCAATTTTCTTGCATCTTGTTGACAATTTTTGCATCCATGTTCATCAGGGATACTGTCCATTTTAACGGGGTCTTTGTCTGGTTTCATGATCAAGGTAATGCTGGCCATGTAGAATGAGTTCGAAAGATTTCCTTCCATTTCTATTTTTTGGAACAGTTTAAGAAGAATAGGTATTACCTCATCTTTAATTGTCTGGTAGAATTCCCCTGGGAGCCCATCTGGCCCTGGACTTTTGTTTGTTGGGAGACTTGATAACTGATTCAAATTCTTTTCTGGTTATGGGTCTGTTCATATTATCCATTGCTTTCTGTTTTAGTTTTGGGAGTTTGTATGTTTCTAGTAATTTATCCATTTCTTCCACATCACCCATTTTTTTAGCATATAATATTTAATAATATTCTCTTACAATTGTTCGCATTTCTGTGTTGTTGATTGTGATCTCTCCTGTTTCATTCCTGATTGTATTTATTTGGGTCCTTTCTCTCTTCTTTCTAACAAGTCTGGCTAGTGGTTTATTGATTTTATTAATTCTTTCAAAGAACCAGCTCTTAGATTTGTTAATTAGTTCTACTGGTTTTTGCTTGTTTCTACATCGTTTATTTCTTCTCTAATCTTTATTATTTACCTTTTGCCTGTGTTAGGCCTTCTTTGATGTTCCTTTTCTAGCTTTGGGTGTAAGGTTAGGTTGAGTATTTGAGAATTTTCTTGCTTCTTGAGGTCTGCCTGTATTGCTATTTACTTCCCTCTTATGACCACCTTTCTTGCATCTCAGAGGTTTTGGACTGTCATGCTTTCATTTTCATTTGCTTCCATGTATTTTTTAAATTCTTCTTTAATTTCCTAGTTAACTCATTCATTCTTTATTAGGATGTTCTTTAACCTCATGTATTTGAGGGCTTTCCAATATTTTTTCTTGTGATTGACTTCAAGTACTTACAGCCTTGTGTCTTAAAATATGCATGGTATGATCTCAATCTTTTGTACTTGTTGAGGGCTGATTTGTGACCCATTATGTTATCTATTCTGGAGAATGTTCCATGTGTACTCTGAAAGAATGTGTATTCTGTTGCTTTAGGATAAAATGTTCTGAATATATCTGTTAAGTCTATCTGGTCTAGTGTGTCATTCAAAGCCATTGTGTTTCCTTGTGATTTTCTGCTTAGATGATCTGTCCAATGTTGTAAGTGGGGTGATAAAGTCCTGTACTATTATTATATTATTTTCAACTGGTTTCTTCATGTTTGTTATTAATGGATTTGTATAGTTGGGTGTTCCAAGTTGGAAGCATAAGTATTTAAAATTTTTAGATCTTATTTGATAACCCCCTTCACTATGGCATAGTGTCCTTCTTATCTCTTGTTACAGTCTGTTTTAAAATCTAGTTTTTTTTTTCCTGGTGTAAGTATGGTTACTCTTTCTTTTGATGTCCATGAGTTTGATAAATTGTTCTCCATTCTCTCACCTTTAATCTTGGGTGTCTTTAGGTCTAAAATGAGTATTTTATAGGCAGCATATACACGGGTCTTGTTTTTTTTTTTTTTCTTTTACCCATTTTGATGCTCTATTTATTTGAATTGGAGCATTTAGTCCATTTACATTCAGAGTAATGATTGATAAATAAGAATTTAGTGCTGTTGTGTTACCTGTTAATTGTTGTTTCTGGAGATTTTCTGTGTTCCTTTTGTAGCCTTCTTTGCAGTTCGTCTTTCTTTCCCACTCAAAGGGTCCCCTTTAATATTTCTTGCATGACTGCTTTACTGGCCATGGACTCCTTTTAGTGTTTTGTTTGGGGAAACCTTTATCTCTCTTATTCTGAATTGAAGCCTAGTTTGATAGAGTGTTCTTGGATGCATATTTTTACCCTTCAGCACATTGAATGTATCATGCCACTCTCCTTTGGTCTTCCAGGTTTTTGTGTAGAGATCTGCTGCCAAACTTTTTGTCTTCCTTTTTAGGTTAAGGATTTCTTTTCCCTTGCTGCTTTCAGGATTCTTATCTCTGCGATTTTTACTACAATATATCTTGGTATTTTGTGGCTTTTTTTAAATTTGATGGGCTTTCTCTGTGTCTGCTGGATTTGGGTATCTGTGTCCTTCCCCAGATTATGGAAGTTTTCAGTTATAATTTGCTCAGATATACCTTCTGCTCCTTTATCCCTCTTTTCTTCTGCAACTCCTATCGTATGGATGTTATTATGCTTTATGGAGTCGCTGAGTTCCCTAAGTTTACATTTGTGATTCAACATTTTTATTTCCCTTTTCTTTTCAGCTTCATAATTTTCCACAATTCTATCTTCTCTATCATGGATTAATTTTCTGTTTCTTCCATCCTACTTGTCATTCAGTCAGTTTTGCATCTCAGTTATAGCCTTTTTTTTTTTTTTGGCCTGACTACTTTTTGTTTTTTGTTTTTTGTTTTTTTTTTTTTCCTCTGCAGTGAGGGATTCTCTAGTGTCTTGTATACTTTTCTCAAACAAATCTAGTATCCTTACAATTATTGATTTAAGTTCTAATTCAGGCATGTTACTTATAGCTGTTTCAGTTAAGTCCGTCCTCATGACCTGTTCTTGTTCTTTACTTTGGGGTGAATGCCTCCATCTTGGCATTTTGTCTAGGTCACTGTTTTGTTTATGTGTGTTGGGAAAGCTTGTTATATTACTTGCTTCTGAGACTAATGACTATATTAAGAACAGGTCCTATATTATCCAGGGTCTGGCACTCCAGGAAGTCTCTCAGAGTGTGCACTATGTTTTGTTTTGGCTGCTGTTTCCCTCAGATCAGTTGTCTGCAGTTTCTCCTTGCCTTCAGTCAGGCCTGTTGGACCTTTTCCAGTGTATGCCATTTTAACTAGTTGTGCTAGTGTCTGCTTGTTAAAATTAGCCTGATCCTGTTACAACTAGAGCTGAAGCTTTGCAGCACTCTATGATCAGTAGACTTTGCATGTGTGAGAGGTTTGTGCTGGTCTTCTGAGGGACAGGCAATGCTGCATTGATTCTCAGGTGGACTTGCCCTAGTAAAGATGCACTTGCAGGGTGCAGGAAGGTAGAGCTTGGTGTAAGTCACTCCATCCTCCAATAGCGGCTCTTTGTTGCTCACTGAATTTGGTACTGCTGATGGGTGAGGGTAAAAAGCATTGTCCCACTCTCTTGTCCTCGGAACAAGGAGTTTGTGCTCACCATTCTTCAGGAAACCCTGATATAAGAGCAAACAATCTCCCCTCTAGTGTCCTAGGCTTCTGTCTGATCCCTGCATTCACCCTGTATTTGTCCATGCTGTCTACCCACTAGGCGGTGCAGTGTTCTGTATTTTATCTCAGGTGCACAGCTGAGTTTCAAAACTCCCATGTTTTAGGGATCTGGCACAGCATGGACCTGCGCTGATCCTCTGGAGGAGGATCTTGCCATGCTGTAGCTGGTTCTAGTGTGTCCCAGAAAAGCAATCGCTTGATCATGTACGGGATTGGAGTGTATGGTAATGCACAGCAAAAAGCTGGCAGAAAGGTTAGTTGCCCTCAACAGTGTGTCTGTTCCTATGCTAATAAACGGGGAAGAGTGTTTGCACCCTGCTGCTCTTCTGTCCCCTGAGCCACTGTGCCACCTCTTCCAAATGCATTTGAAGAAGGGAACTTTCTCTCTCAGTGAGACCCAGAAGGTACCCAGAGCACCCTGTCCGCTCCGGGGATCTACCCTCCTTTTCCCACAGCAGCACTGCTATTCCTGCCAGGCAACACCAGTGATTGCATGGACTTCTAAAACGTCTATATTTTCATCTCTGCTGCTCATGAAGACTTGTGGTAATCAGCTGCTTCCCATTTTCCCAGTTAGTTATTTTGGGGAAGTTGTTTCTCTTTGTGCAATCCTCCTGCATACTGCTTTCTCTCTGTTTCTCTCTTCTCTCTCTCTCTCTCTCTCTCTCTCTCTCTCTCTCCTCTCTCTGATATCAAAGTTCCTTCCCCTCTGCAGCACACCATGGTTCTTTTTTTCCCCAGAATCATATCTCCACACTCTCCTACTTTTCACAGTTTGACTTCTTTTCTCTTCCCTGTAGCGCTGCAGTTTGTTTCTCAGCATTCAAATAGATGTTTGGGTGTTTGGAATGATTTGATTTTTTATCTAGTTGTGTTCCAGGGATGAAGCAAGCATAGGCTCCCCTACTGCTCCACCATTTTCTATTGTAGCATTACTTAGAAAAGCAAAAGATATGAAAGCAACCTAGGTGTGTCTATTGACAGATGACTCAATAAGGAACCTGTGCCATATACACACAATGGAATATTATGCAGCCATAAAAATTGATGAGAATTTGCCAGTTACACTACATGGATGGAACTAGATGGTATTATGCTAGTGAAATTGCTTGTCTGAGAAAGTATAAGTACCTATACTTTTACTCATATGTGGAATACAAAAATTGAATAAACTAAAAGGCAGAATCAAAGCAGTGAATACGGAGAAACAACTGATGGTTCTCCAGGGGAGAAGGGGTTGGGAAAGTGAGGCACAAATGAGTGAAGAAGGTGGGAGATACAGACTTTCAGTTTGGGGAATGAATGGGTCACAGTCATAAAGGGTGTCAAATAGGGAACACAGTCAGTGCTATGTAATAACATATGGTGAAAGATGGTAGCCACACTTGTGGTGAACTAGCAAAATATGTACAGATTTTGAATTCATCATGTTGTACACCTGAAACGAATGTAACATACTGTGTGCCAACTCTACTTTAATTAAAAAATAAAGATAAAACCTCTGGGATGCAGCAATAGGAGTCCTAATAGGAAAGTTTTAATGATAAAGAACATACATTAAAAGAAAAAGATCTTAAGGAAATAAAGCGTACCAATTTTTTTATTCTCCACTTTCTTGGGGTTCACAAATACAATTGAAAGGGTAAATTATGTTGAAAGACTGTTAGAAGAACAGATTCACATGCACAAGATTTGACTTTTCAGCATTCAGCTTGTAGAATAAAAGGAGTATATCCAGCAGGCTATAAAGCAAGTGACTTGGGAACAAAACCAGAATGGTTAATAAACTACATAACTGAACTATATTTGGGAGAGGGTTATTACATAATTACAAGTCATAATGAGCACTAACATAATCTCACTGTCTTACCATTGCAGTCGGGACAGGGCTTTTTGTTTGTTTGTGTTTTGTTTGTTTGTTTTTATATAACTATTGTCAACCTGGGGTTTCCATACAACACACAGCGCTCATCCCAACGGTGTGCCTCCTCAGTGCCCATTACCCACTTTCCCCTCTGCACCAGACCGACATCAACCTCAGCTTGTTCTTAGTATTAAAGAGACTCTTATGGTTTGCATCCTTCCCTCTCTGTAACTTTTTCTCGCCACCCCTCCCCCCCCATGGTCTTCTGTTAGATTTGTTCAGGATCCACAATAAGAGGAAAACATATGGTATATGTCTTGTCTGCCTGACTATTTCACTTAGCATAATACTCTCCAGTTCTATTCCAAGATGCTACAAATGGCCAGATTTCCTCCTTTCTCATTGTCACGTAGTATTCAATTGTATGTATAAAACCACATCTTCTTTAATCCATTCATCAGTTGATGGACATTTAGGCTCTTTCCATAAATGGGCTATTGTTGAAGTGCTGCTACAAACATTGCTGTACAAGTGCCCTATGCATCAGTACTCCTGTATCCCTTGGGTAAATTCCTAGGAGTGCTACTTCTGGGTCATAGGGTAGATCTATTTTTAATTTTGTGAGGAACCTCCACACTGTTTTCCAGAGTGGCTGCACCAGTTTGCATTCCCACCAACAGTGCAAGAGGGTTCCCGTTTTCTCCACATCCTCTCCAGCATCTATAGTCTCACTGATTTATTCATTTCAGCCACTCTAACCGGCGTGAGGTGATATCCCAGTGTGGTTTTGATTTGTATTTCCCTGATGAGGAGTGACGTTGAGCATCTTTTCGATATGCCTGTTGGCCATCTGGATGCCTTCTTTAGAAAAGTGTCTATCATGTCTTCTGCCCATTTCTTCACAGGATTATATGGTTTTTCGGGTGTGGAGTTTGGTGAGCTCTTTATAGATTTTGCATACTAGCCCTTGGTCTGATATGTCATTTGCAAATATCTTTTCCCACTCTGTTGGTTGCCTTTTAGTTATGTGTGTTGTTTCCTTTGCAGTGCAGAAGCTTTTTATCTTCATGAGGTCCCAATAGTTCATTTTTTCCTTTTAATTCCCCTGCCTTTGGAGATGTGTTAAGTAAGAACTTGCTGCGGCTGAGGTCAGAGATGGTTTTTTTCTGCTTTCTCCTCTAGGGTTTTTATTGTTTCGTGTCTCACATTCAGGTCCTTCATACACTTTGAGTTTATTTTTGTGAATGGTTGTAAGAAAGTTGTCTAGTTTCATTCTTCTGGATGTTGCTGTCCAGCTCTCCACCAGCACCATTTGTTACAGAGACTGTCTTTTTTCCTTTGGATATTCTTTCCTGCTTTGTCAAAGATTAGTTGGCCATACATTTGTGGGTCCAATTCTGGAATCGCTATTCTATTCCATTGGGTCTATGTGTCTGTTTTTGTGCCCAATACCATGCTGTCTTGATGATTACAGCTTTGTATGTAGAAGCTAAAGTCTGGGATTGTGATGCCTCCCGCTTTGGTCTTCCTTCTTCAATATTACTTTGGCGATTCGGGGTCTTCTGTGGTTCCATACAAATTTTAGGATTGCTTCCTGCTAGCTTGGTGAGAGAATGCTGGTGCAATTTTGATTGGGATTGCATTGAATATGTAGATTGCTTTGGGTAGTATTGACATTTTAACAATATTCTTCCAATCCATAAGCATGGAATGTTTTTCCATTTCTTTGTTATCTTCTTCAATTTCCTTCATAAGCTTTCTATAGTTTTCAGCATACAGATTTTTTACATCTTTGGTTAGGTTTATTCCTAGGTATTCTATGATTCTTGGTGCAATTGTGAATGGGATCAGTTTCTTTATTTGTCTTTCTGTTGGCTTCATTATTAGTGTGTAAGAATGCAACTGATTTCTGTACATTGATTTTGTATCCTGCGGACTCTGCTGAATTCATGTATCAGTTCTAGCAGACTTTGGTGGAGTCTATCGGGTTTTCCATGTATAATATCATGTCATCTGCAAAAAGGGTAAAGCTTGACTTCATCTTTGCCAGTTTTCATGCCTTTCATTTCATTTTGTTTTCTGATTGCTGATTCTAGAACTGCCAACCACTATGTTAAACAACAGCGGTGAGAGTGGACATCCCTGTCGTGTTCCTGATCTCAGGGGGAAAACTCATTTTTCCCCACTGAGGATATTAGCTGCGGGCCTTTCATAAATGGCTTTTATGATGTTTAAGTATGTTCCTTCTATCCCGATTTTCTCGAGGGTTTTTATTAAGAAAGGATGCTGGATTTTGTCAAATGCCTTTTTTTCTGCATCTATTGACGGTGTCATATGGTTCTTATCCTTTTTTATTAATGTGCTGTATCACATTGATGGATTTTGTGAATGTTGAACCAACCCTGCAAGCCAGGAGTGAATCCCTCACTTGATCATGGTGAATAATTCTTTTACATGCTGTTGAATTCGATTTGCTAGTATCTTATAGAGAACTTTTGCGTCATATTCATCAGGGATATTGGCCATAGTTATCTTTTTTCTGGTCAGTGTCTGGTTTGGGAAACAAGTAATGTTGGCTTCATAGAAGCAGTCTGGAAGTTTTCTTTCCCTTTCTATTTTTTGGAACAGGCTTGAGAAGGACAGGTATTATCTCTGCTTAAATGTCAGGTAGAATTCACCCAGGGAAGCCAAGTGGTCCACGACTCTTGTTTTTTGGGAGATTTTTGATACCTGATTCAATTTCTTCATAGTTATGTGTTCAAAATTTTTATTTCTTCCCATTTGAGTTTTGGAAGTGTGTGGGTGTTTAGGAATTTGTCCATTTCTCCAGGTTGTCCAGTTTGTTGGCATATAATTTTTCGTAGTATTCCCTGATAATTGCTTGTATTTCTGAGGGATGGGTTGTAATAATTCCATTTTCATTCGTGATTTTATCTATGTGTGTCCACTCTCTTTCTTTTTAAGAAGCCTGGTAGAGATTTATGAAGTTTTGGTTATTTTTTTCAAAAAAAAAAAAACAACCAACTGTTGGTTTCCATTGATCTGCTCTACTATTTTTGGATTCTATATTGTTTATTTCTGTTCTGATCTTTATTATTTCTCTTCTGCTGCTGGGTTTTGGGGTGTCTGGGCTCGTTCTGCTTCTAGTTCTTTTGGGTGTGCTGTTCAGATTTTGTATTTGGGATTTTTTCTGGTTTGTTGAGATAAGCCTGGATTGCCAATGTATTTTCCTCTCAGGCATGCCTTCGCTGCATCCCAAAGTGTTTGGGTTTGTTGTATTTTCATTTGTCATTTGTTTCCATATATTTTAAAAGTTGTCTTCTCTAATTGGCCTGTTTGGCACATTCATTCTTTAGTAGGATATTCTTTAACTCTCCTTGCTTTTGGAGATTTTCCAGACATTTCCATGTGGTTGATTTCAAGTTCATAGCATTGTGGTCTGAAAGTGTGCATGGTATGATCTCAATTCCTGGTATAGTTATGAAGGGCTGTTTTGTGACCCAGTAGTGATCCTATCGTGGAGAATGTCCCATGTGCAGTCGAGAAGAAACTATTATTATGCTGTTTTGGGATGTAGAGTTCTAAGTGTATCTGCCATGTCCATCTGGTCCAAATGTACTCTTTCAAGGCCATTGTTTCTTTGACTCTTTCTCCTGTCTAGAGGATACTGTCAGTGTTGTAAGTGGAGTATTAAAGTCTCCTGCAATTACCACATTCTCATCAATAAGGTTGCTTATGATTATGATTAATTGTTTCAATATGATTTGGGTTCCTCCGAATTCGGTACATAGACATTTATATTGTTAGCTCTTCCTGATGGATAGACCCTGTAATTATTATATAATCCCCTTCTACATTCCTGTTACAGCCTTTAATTGAAAGTCTAGTTTGTCTAAGTATGGCTACTCCAGCTTTCTTTTGACTTCCAGTAGCATGATAGATAGTTCTCCCAGCCCTCACTTTCAATCTGAAGGTGTCCTACATGGTCTCCATTTGTGTCTCTCATAGAGAGAAAATACATGGGTCTTGGTGGGTTTTTTTCCATTCTGATACCCTATGTCTTTGGTTGGAGCACTTACTCCATTTACATTAGTTTTATTATTGAAAGATATCGGTTTAGAGTCATTGTGTTATCTGTAGTTTTCATGCTTGTAGTGATGTCTCGGTCCTTTGTGGTCCTTGCAACATTTCACTCACATGGTCCCCTTAGGATATCTTGTTAGGGCTGGTTTTTGTGATGATGAATTCCTTCAGTGTTTTTTTTTTTAGGGGGGGGGAGGGGGGAAACCTTTTTCTCTCCTATTCTGAGTGACAGTTTGCTGATAAAGGATTCTTAGGCTTCATATTTTTCCTCTTCATCACATTGAAAATTTACTCCCATTCTTTTCTGTCCTGCCAAGTTTCCACAGATAGGTCTGCTACTACCCTTATGTGTCTGCCTTTGTATTTTTAAGGCCCATTTATCCCTAGCTGCTTTCAGAATTCTCTCTTTATCCTTGTATTTGCCAGTTTCACTATGATATGTCATGCAGAAGATCGATTCAAGGTTATGTCTGAAGGGAGTTCTCTGTGCCTCTTGGATTTCAATACCTGTTTCCTTCCCAGTTTGGGGAAGTTCTCAGCTATGATTTGTTCAAGTACACCTTGCAGCCACTTTATCTTCCGTCTTCTGTCTGGAATTCTTATGATGCGGATGATTGTTTCATTTGACTGAATCACGTAATTTTCTAATTTCCCCCTCGTGATACTGATGTTTTAAATCTTTTACTCAGCTTCCTCTTTTTCTATAATTTTATCTTCTAATTCACCTAGTCTCCCCTCTGCCTCTTCCATCCATGGCTGTGGCTGCCTCCATTTTATTATGCACCTAATTTATAGCAATTTTAATTCATCATGACTATTTTGATCTCTGTAGCAGTAGATTCTCTGCTGTCTCTATGCTTTTTTCACGCCCAGCGATAATTTTTATGACTATTATTCTAAATTCTTGTTTAGTTAGATTTCTTATATCTGTTTTGATCAATTCATTTGTCGCTTCTTCCTGGAATTTCCTTTGAGAGAATTCTTCTGTTTCATCATTTAGCTATTTTTCTGTCCCTTACTAGTTTTAAAAGCTTCTCATGTTGCTCTGCCCCTGGGAGCACTGCTATATTAAAGGGGTGGGGGGGTCATACACTGTCCATGGCCTTGCCCTTCAGGTGTTTGTTGAAGATTGTTACTTGCTCTCTGTTGTTGTGACTTTGGTTATTTTATTTCCTACTCTTGGACCCTCCACCAGGTGTGCTTTGATTTGTTCCTTGATGTAGCCCTGGAAAGGAAAACAACCAGAGAAACCAACGGAAACAAAAACACGCAAAACACACAGACAAATAAAGCAAACAAACAAACAAAAACAATCCAAAAGGAAAAAAACCAGAAACACATCTACAGGTAAAGAACAGGGTGGAGGCGGGTGCTGATGGAAGAGCATATACAAAGACATAAATGGACAGGTGAGGGAAAAAGAAAAACATTAACCAGGCAGAGAGGACTAAATGGCCTACTCCATAGAGAGAGAAAGGAAAATAAAGAAGGAGACAGAGAAGAAGAAATGAAGATAAAGTTAACCAGACAGAGAGAAACTAGATGGCTTGATTATTCCAGAGAGAGGGAAAGGAAAGTAAAGAAGGAGGCGTAGAACCTGTTTCAAGAGAATGCATTAAATTTGTCTGCTTAAACAAACCAACAACCAGAGTAACCAGCCTAGAGGAGGGAAATGATAAGTAGGAGAAAAGAAGAATGAATATATCTAACTAACAAGAATTGTCCAAGAATTAATCCAGGGAATGCAGTAGTGCTAGTCTGGAGGAGGGGGCTGTCTGGTTCTTCAGTGTCTATCCCGCTCCAGTAGTCACCTGGCGGCAGAAGGCCGTGTTTTGGTGTAGGTGGGCCGTGTTTTGGTGTAGGTGGGTTCCCGTGTTTTGGTGTAGGTTGGCCCCATGGACCGATTCCTGAGGCCCAGCCTTGGTGGTGGTGGTGGGGGGGAGGGCAAAATGGCGACCTCCCAGTCTCTTCTCCACAGGCCCGGTGATCCAAATCACGTCTTTGGAGTTGTCCTCGCTGTGCTGTGGGCACAGACATGGCAGTCTGTCTCCCTCCCCCGACTCCCGTGCCCTGGCGCTTGGCTGGAATTCTAACTCCCACTCCGTGCACCCTGGCACTGGGGAAGCACCTCTCCATGTTGCCAGATATGTGGTTCTGGCTTGTTTTGTCCTGTCCCACAGCACTTCAGGGAGTGGACCACTTTCTCCTACTGCGGACTGCACCCCTGACCTAGACACTGAGCCTGGGGGTGACTCCCCTTCTCCCCAGGTGCGCTAACAGGGCACCTGGCCCCAGTCCAGAGAAAGCCCCGCAGTTAGAGATGGGGTCCCTCTCTGTCCCAGTCAAAGAGGTTTTTATCTTGTCCAAAGACAGTACTACACTTCCCCAGCCTCTCTTTCTCTTCACTTTGTCTTTGCACAGAAGAGGATCCCTTCCCTCCATGCCTACTTGGCCCATTTTATCTCCCCCAGTTCCCAATCACCCACCTATGGCATGTCAGATTGTTCTGCTGTCTCCCTGATAGACTCAGTCTCTTTTCCTCCCAGCGGAAAGAGTTTATATAGAATGTGATAACACTTTAAAGGCATGTTATGGATTCATTATTAGCTTCCAGAATGTACAAAACACTAATATGGTAATATCGAAGCACAAATAACTCAATAGAAGAATGGTCAAAGAAAGGCAACTCTTATAATAAAAGAAAGACAAAATATAAATGTTCAATAATAATAATAAATTGACTTCATTACTATCACGGGAATATAATTCAACATGAGATACCACTTTTAGCCGATCATACTTCCAATAATTAAAAGTCTCCATCATCTTCAATTTTAAGAAAGATGTGGTGAGATATACACTGTTTATGAGAGTGTAATTTTTTAATGTTTATTTTGAGATGGAGACAGAGAGAGAGCGCAAGTGGGGAGGGGCAAAGAGAGAAGGAGAGAGAGAATCCCAAGCAGGCTCCGTGCTGTCAGTGAAGAGCCCAGCATGGGGCTCGATCTCACAAACCATGAGATCATGACCTGAGCCAAAATCAAGAGTTGGACACTTAACTGACTGAGCTACTCAGGCTCCCGAGATTGCAATATTTAATACTATTTTGGCAATATCAAAACTTTAATGTGCATGCTCTTTGATACATATTTTTTGTGGAAACCGTGAAAATACTCCTACATATGAACAAATACACTTTAATAAAGAAAAGTTGTATGGGTACTAAATGCTTTTTACTAGAAGAATTATTAATAATTATCCTTTCATACAATGTAGTGTCATGAAGCAGTTGAAAAAATGGGAAAGTTCTGTTTTGATATAGAAAATTCGTTGTGGGTGCCTGGGTGGCTCAGTTGGTTGAATCGGACTTTGGCTCAGGTCATAATCTCAGAGTTAGTGAGTTCAAGCCCTGTGTCAGGCTCTGTGCTGGACAGCTCAGAGCCTGAAGCCTGCTTCAGTTTCTGTGTCTCTCTCTTTTTTCTGTGCCCCTTCCCCACTCATGCTCTGTCTCTCAAAAATGAATAAACGTTAAAAAAAGAAAGAAAAATCATTGAGACATTATTAATTGGATGTAAACAATTAGGAGAATAGTATGTATCGTATGATCTAATAATTTATCAAATCCTCTTATCTAAAACTTTACATTAGTGTAAATACTATCTGTGTATACATTTAAATGCATAGAAAAATGTCTCAAAAGTACCGATACTTGTGTTTTCTTCTGGATATAGGAAGACTGAAGAAAGGCAAAAGTTTGGTGGCAAGAGTTTTGTCTGTGTTGTTTGGATTATTTATAGTTCCATTATATCCATTTATCATTTGTGTGAATAAATAAATACAGATCTTCTAAAGAACATAAAAATGTGTTGAAGGCTAAAGGGGTCAACATGGGGCCAGTTGATCAGTTAAAGAAGCCTAGAAAAACAAGAAACACAGAAATAGACTTCCCAGCACTTTTCTTAGGGAAAAAAAAAACAACTCCTAAGATGATGAAACATCTGGTCTATGTGACAGATAAATCATTGTGCAGTCAGACTCTTCAGACATAAAGCAAGATGCCAGTTATCAGCATCATATGACTTTGATTTTATGTTTATGAAGAAATGAGCTAATAGTTCTGATTTTCTTGTAACCCACCTAGAAGGGAAAGTGGGGTGTTATCTTCTCAACAGTCATATCTGACCCGTATGATACTTGGATTTCTCAGTATGAGTTAATTAATTGACCTTCTTTGTTTATATCTTTCAGTCTTGTGATAATCAGCATAATTTCACCTCCTGAATTTGAATGAATTATGGGACATAACCAAGATCAGACTGTAGACATCTAAGATTGAAGGCCATGGCCTGGATCCTAATGAACTCACCAGGGCAAATAAACCCTGTGAGATGGTCCTGCAGCAGCCAATCAATGCTCTTTTGTGCCACCCAGTCCCTGCTGTGTAACTTTGAGTTTCTATAAATCCATTAAGGTCCCAATAAATTTTGTGTCTCATTGCTCTCTTAGTTCTATATGACTACTAGCTAATAAACTGAATTTTTAGTAAATGTTTTGTAATAACTCCAAATACAAAATACTACTAAAATTGGTGTCAAAATATAACTTTTTTTCCTACAAATGGCCTTCTACTCATTTTTTGTAGTGTGGAAATATCAGGGAAGTGTGTGTGGGAGAGATAAAGGGTAAAATCTGAAAAAGAATTAAAGTTCCAGAACATTCTCCTCCCTTTACTGTCAATATTTCCATGCTGTCTATCTATCCTATGATATGCCTTATTCGTATAGATAATTTTTTTCCTGATCATGATGGTTGATGTGCTTGTTTTTTGTAAAATTCCACTTGTAATATGTTCTGTATTAAAGAAATAAGGTATGTCAATTAAAAGCATTTATGAAAATTAGAACTTCCGGGGAAGATGCTGAAGTAAGAAGATCCTAGGCTCATCCCATCCCATGATACACCTAAATACCCACATCAGTATAAATAATGTAGAAAATGACCAAAACACTGGAAGAACAGACTCTCCACAGCTAAATGCAGAGAAGAGGCCACATCGAAAAGGATAGTAAGGGCTGAGATATAGTTGGGAGACAAAACTGTCCCATTAGATTGTCTGAAAGGAGGAGGGAGGTCTCAGCCATGGGGAGGGGAGAGGAGCAGACCCCACACAAGTCACCCCCAGCATGGAGGATGCACAATAGGAAGATGAATCCACATAACATTTGGCTTTGAAAACCAGAGTGACATAACTTAAGTTTTTAGTCAGTGGGGCTGAACACCTGGAACTTTAAAAATCAGCCAGCTTGTCTCTGGGAGAGGTAGAAGTTGATGGGAGATTGAGTTGCCACGGTGAAAGAGATAGCACAATAATCATTCTCCCTAGATACAGCGTAGAAACATCAGTTTGAAAAATACCTGTGATATATGAGAGGGATATTTGTTTACAATCTCAGAGTGTGTGCTGAAAAGGGCAGGGATCTTCAGGAGACTTTGTCAGAACAAAAGAGCTAGTTGACACCACTTCCCTTCCCCACCCCCAGCCTAGATACCTGGACACCTGTGTGAACCAGGGCAGAACAATCTCCACCTAGCTTGCTAACAGCATACCATGCCCCTATGCCCTTCTGTGTATCTACCCCTGCAGTCCAACCCCAGCAGGTGTTTTCCAGATTGGCTGCAGGTCCCCACCTACATGGACCTTGATGGCATCATGCACCCTGCCCTCATGTTCTCTTGAAGACCCACCCTATCCAACATGCTCTTGACAGGTGTCCATCAAAGTGGCACCACAAGCAATGGCCATGTGCAACGAGCCCCAAAAGGGCAAGAATCACACCAAAGTGACTCCTGACCAGAGGAGAAGGGAAGTAAACCACACACAATAGTTTGCATCCTCAGCAGTGGGTTGGGGGCAAAATATCTTCTGACGTCAGGCCCCACCCACCAATGAAAAGCTTCTCAAGGGACAACACAGGGAGAGCACACTTCAGTTTGGTGCCATTGCAGCTCTGGAAAACACCAAGTCTAACCTAACACAAGCTAAAAGCTGCCTTACACTGGCCCATTAGCAACAGAAAATAACCTTTCCCACAACAAGCCAAAAGAGGCATTGCAGATGGGCTGGACTGAAGACAAATGGAGGCCATAAACACAACAGTGGGACACACACAGTGCACAAAGGAGACATCCCTAAAGTACAAGGTTGTCATGAGCAGGGGACATTGCACTGCAGAGCACTACAGGACCTCTTCTTCACATGGCCATTACTATCAAGTGCAGAAGACATAGCTGAACTTCCTACTATATAGAAATAGAGGGAGAGTTAAACAAAATGAGGAGATAGGTGAACAGGTCCCAAATGAAAGAACAAGGCAAAATCAAAGCAGGAGAGCTAAATAAAACAAGTAATATGCCTGATAGAGAACTTAAGGTAATGGTCATAAAAATATTCACTGGACTTCAGAAAGGAGGGAAGGACCTCAGTAAGATCCTCAACAAAGAGATAGAAAAAAACACAAAAGAACCAAGCAGAAATTAAGAACTCAATAACTGAAATTTAAAATACACTAGAAGGATAAATAGTAGACAAGAGGAAGCAGAAAAGATCAGGTACTTGGAGGACAGAATAATGAAAAGCAATCAAGTTGAAGAAGAAAGAGAAATAAAGAATAATAAAATAGATTAAGGGGACTCAGTGACACAATAAAGTGTAACATTCATATTATACAACCCTAGAAGAAGAAATAGAAAGTGGGCATAAAATTTATTTGAAGAAATAATAGCTGAATACTTCTCTAATCTGGGGAAGATAACAGACGTCCAGATCCAGGAAGAAATGAGAGCCCCCCAGAAAATCACCCAGGATCTCCACACCAAGACAGATATGTAAAATGCAAAAAGTAGCTATAGAGAATTCTAAAAGCAGAAAGAGAAAAGTAAACAGTTGAATACAAGGGAAATCCAGAGAGGCTATCAGCGGATTTCTCAGCAGAAACTTTGCAAGCCAGAAAGGAGTGACTTGGCATATTCAAATCGCTGAAAGGAAACAAAACAAAACAAAACAAAACAAAACAAAACAAAACAAAACGGCAACCAGAATACTCTATCAAGCAAGGTTATCATTCAGAAACAGAAGGAGACATTTAAAATTTTCCTAAACAAAGTTAAAGGAATTCATTACCAGCCTTACAAAAATGTTAAAGGGTAATCTGAGTGGATATGAAAATCGAATAAGGAGGAATAAAAAAATAAGCACAAAATCAGCAAAATTAGAGTACTATTTCTATAACAATCAAGTCAAGGTATTCTGTGGCGAAATAAGTTTAGGAATTCTGTGATCCTTGCTATCAAGGGGTGAAAGAAGGCTTAGGACAAAATCCATAGGATTAGGATGCCACAGGTTGAAAGTGTCCAGGCTACAATAAACGGGGTATGTGCCCTCCAACACAGGGACAAAAAAGCGAGAAGCTGCCCCCCTTTTTTTTTTCACAAGATGGAGCATCCCAGAATAGGCCAAACAGGTACATTAGGGCTATAGATGGGCCACAAGCAAGGTGATATTGCCCAGCGTGGAGCTAATTAGAAAAAAAAAAAAAAAAAAAAAACAACAACAAACTGCCTTGTTTGACCTGGCTGTAGCATGCATTGTGTCTTATCTCCTAGCGCAAGTTGAGATAAACACGACGTGTGGCACCTGGTGCCATGCCTAATAAACAGCCATCTGCTCAGCCTGAGGAGTTTTGTTTTTATATTTTACGACCCAAACCCCTAACACCATTATCTTCGAAACCCCCTTTCTCTCACACACGAGTTAATCATCTCTGTTTTCATTGTCTTTTTTCTGCAGAGTTTCATCACGTTTGCTATTCCTTCTGCTCCTAATAAAATAGGAGCAAGAACCCTTACGCAAGGCTCTTTGTCTCCTCCCAGACATTAGCCTCTCTTGTGCATTTAATTCTGCGTCTACTCTCCTTGCTGGCCAAGAGTGAACTCCAGACTACTCAAATCTGTTGACAGTTATCTACAATGATAAAAATGTGGAAGTGAAAACATATAACATAAAATAGAGGGGCAGTTTTTAAAAATTTATGGGCATTTAGACTAGTTTCAAACTTAAGTGGCCATCAAGCTTAATATACGCTTACTATATGCATGGGAATGCTATATAAAACCTACGTCAATGGCAGGCGAACAAGAATGAAAGTCTGGTTCACAGATATGCAAAAAATAAAGGAAATGGATGTCAAGCATATTCAACTACAAAAAACGATGTAAAACCCACATGAGGAAGAGAGTCAAGAGAGAACAGAGACCAAAAAAAGCCATAAAACAAGTAAATGGCAATACGTACATACCTGATTAATTAATTACTTTGTATGTATATGGGTGTGAAAATGCTTCACTAAAAGGACATTAGAAGTGAGTAAATGGATAAAAACCAAGACCCCGTCTATATCCTGCCTTCAACAGATTTGCTTTAGACCTTAAGGACACATGAAGGACTGAAATTGAAATGATGAGAAAACATTTATCATGCCAAATGGACGGTGAAAAGAAAGAAAAAAACTGGCGGTTAGTAACATTGGAAAAAAATAGACTTATTATTGTTTTCTTTGGAAAAATAGAACTTGAACAACAAATACTGTAACAAGAAACAAAGAAAGAACAAGTAACGATAGACGATATTAGTTTCAGGTGCACAATATAGTGGTGGAACGATTCTATACGTTACTCAGTGCTTATCATGATAAGTGTACTCTTTAATCTTCATCACTTATTTCACCCATTATCTCCACCCACACTCCCCTCCAGTAACCATCAGTTTGCTTTCTATACTTATGAATGTTTCTTTGTCTCTCTTTCATTTTCCTTTGTTAGTTGTTTTTTGTGTAAATTCCACATAATGTTCTTAATTTCTCTTTCTGTGACTTCATTATTGGCGTATAGAAATGAAACAGAATTTCTTGTACTTTGAATTTGTACCTGCAACAGTACTAGAATTTTGTTTATAATTTCCAGAAGTTCTTTTAGGTGGAGTCTTTCAGGTTTTCTATATACAGTATCATGTCATCTGCAAATAGTGACAGTTTTACTTCATGACTGATTCGGGATGCCTTTTATTCTGTTTTGTTGTCTGATTACTGTGGCTAGGACTTCCAGTACTATTTTGAATAAAAGTGGTGAGAGTGGACATCTTTGTCTTATTTCTGACCTTTGAGAGAAATACCTCTCAGTTTTTCCCCATTGAGGATGATAGTTGTTAGCTGTGGGTTTTTCAGATGTGGTCCTTATCATTTTGAGGTATGTTCTCTCTAAACCTACTTTGTTGCGGGGTCTTTTATCATGAATGGATGTTTTATCTTTGTCCAAATGCTTTTTCTGTCATATATTGAGATGAATTCATATGGTTCTTATCTTTCTCTTGTTTATATAATGTATCATGTTGATTGATTTGTGAATATTGAACCGCTCTGGCAACTCAGTAATAAAACACAACCACTGATCATGGTGAATGATTTTTTTAATGATTGTTGAATTCAATTTGCTACTATTTTATTGAGAAGTTTTGCATCTATATTCATTAGGGATATTGTCCTATCTTTCTATATTTTAAGTATTGTCTTTGATCCCCCTTTTGGTATCAGGATAATGCTGTCCTCATAGAATGAATTTGGAATATTTCTTCCTTTTCCTAATTTTTGGAATAGTCTGGGAAGAATAGGTAGTGGACTCTTCTTTAAATGTTTGGTAAAATTTGCCTGTGAAGACATCTGCTCCTGTACTTTGGTTTGTTGGGGAGTTTTGTTTGATTACTGTCTCAATTTTCCTTGGCTAGTTATCAGTCTTGTTCAATACTTTTTATTTCTTCCTGTTTCATTTTGGTAGTTTATATGTTTCCAGGAATGTATCCATTTTCTTCTAAGTTTGTTCAATTTGTTTGGCATGTAGTTTTTCATAATATTCTCTTGTAACGGTTTGTATTCCTGTGGTGGTGTTTTTTATGTCTCCTCTCTCATTTGTGATTTTAGTTTATTTGGGCCCTTTTGCTTATATTTCTTAGTAAGTGTGGCTAGAGGCTTGTAAATTTGATTTTTCCTATTTTTTTTTTTTTAAAGAACCACCTTCTGTTTCCATTGATTTGTTTCTACCTTTTTGTTTGTTTGTTTTTATATCATTTATTTATGCTTTAATGTTTATTGTTTCCTTCCTTTTGATGATTTTAAGGTTCTTTTTTGAGGGACGAGAGAGTATGAGTGGGGGAGGAACAGGGATAGAGGGAGAAGAGAAAACTTTTTTTATACAGTTTCTGTATCATATTTATTGAAAGAAAAGAAATACCATGTAGAGTGGATCCATTCAGTTCAACCCTTCTGGCCAATATGGGACTATAGATAAGGTTTACCCTGTTGGATTATGATGAGCTAGTGCTTTTTACGTTCATATTGTTGTGGAGAACAGGACTTAAAGATTTTATATTTAGTCTTTGATATGAGAGAGCGCGTCTTCATGAAGGCTTGTAGACTAATCCATTGGAATACTGAAGAGACAATCTAGTGGGCTGCGTCTGGATGTGTTTCCACAGTTAGCAGGGGGGGGAGGGGGGGAGGAGAGGAGCGGTGGAGGCTCAACATGCAAACAAAACACATAATCACAGTGGAGAAATGGGCAGAAGACATGCGATAGAAACTGTTCCAAAGAACGACATCGCGTCCGAGATGGATTATACAGGACCACATGGAAAGATGCACAAGATTACTTCATCATCAGATTAAATACACATCCAAACCACAATGGAGATTACCACCTCACACACAGTCAGAGAGGTCTAAAATTATACAACTACTGGAAAACAATCATAAGTTCAGGCGAGCGCGAGTGATGGAGAAAGGGGAAACCTCGTGCACTAGTTGTGATGTGGGAATGAAAAAACTAGTGTGCCGGCCACTCTGGAAAGCGAATATGGAGGGTCCCTCAAAAAATTAAAAAACAAAAACAAATTATTCCACGACCCAGCAATTGCACGCTCGTTAGGCATTTATCTTAGAAGGAGATAAGGAGTGCCGTGAGTTCAAAGCAGAAAAAGGGCACAGATTGCACCCCCATTGTTTATAGCAGGCCACTATCAACAATAGAACAAATTATAGAAAAAGCCCAAATGTGTCAACAACTGGTTGAATGGAGTAAGAAGATGTGGTAACATAGCATTTATATACCATAGTACATTGGATATACTACTCACGCATTGGAAAAAACGAATTCGAAAATTCGGTGCCAATTGTGGCAGAACAATTGTGGATGAACCTTGAAGGGGGTGGAGTGCGGAGAGCAGTGTTCTAAGCGAAATAAGTCAGTACAGAGGGGAGAGAGCGAGTGAGTGAGTATTCACATGATTGCTCTTCTCATAAGTGGGAATTTGGAGAAACTGTAAAACAGGATGATCATAAGGGGAAGGGCGCGGGAAGGATAATAAGATGTGAAAACAGACGAGGGAGGCAAACCTAAGAGAGACTCTTAAATACCGAGAAAATAAAAGCTGAAGGGTTGAGGGGGGTCGGGAGGCGGGGAGGCTGGGGATGGATGGGTTCTGTATGGGTGAGGATGAAGCATTAAGGAAGACGCTTGTTTGGATGAGCATTGGTGTTATATTTAAGTGCATGAATCACCTGGATTCTACTCCTTGAAAACCCAAGTCTACACTTGTCGTTAACTTAACTTGAGAATAAAATAAATAAAGGCGTGCTAAAAGTAATCTAATAGCATGTTTAATAGTAGAGTGCGCGCTCTAACAACACGCATTTTAACAATCACGTGGGACACATCATCAAGCAAAACAATTCAAACAAGGAAACATTGGTTCGGTTGAATGAAAACACGGGGAAACATATGGGTGATCATACTCTTAACAGATGATTAGTGCAAAGGACAATTTCACAGCCTAAAACATCAGCGATACACATTTCTTTTTCAAGTTCACTAAAGAAAACATCCTTCCAGAATAGGATTAACATATTTAACCCAAAAAAGCAAACCACAAACAAAATACAAGAAAAGATCAAAAATCATATTTTCATGGTGCATAGTTTTCATTAGTCTCAATGCCTTTGAAACTAGAAGGTTCAACACAAGATAAAACAATATTGGGAAAGACCGATAAATATCATGGAGGTTAAAAAACATTGGCTACTAACACAATTACATGGGTAAACCAAGGAAATCAAAGGAAGAAATTTTAAAAATAAATATAAGGAACTTACCAATTCAGAATGACTACACAATCAACAACACAAGAAAAAAACAGCGTGTTTGGCAAGGGTTATGGTGGAAAAAGGAACATTCATACTCACCCACTCAGTGGGGAATGCAATGGTGCAGCCAAATGGTAAAATAGTTATGGAGGTTTCCTCAGAAAGTTAGGAAATAGAAACTACCCCCTTTGATACAGCAATTTTCAACTCTACAGGTGTACAGGTTTAAACCCAAAGAATACAAGAAACCACTAATTCAAAGAAGATACATTTTTGCACCCCTATGTTGATAGCAGCAATATTTACAACTAGCCAAGGATATGGAAGCAGCCCAAGTGTCCATTCAACTGATGAATTATTATTACAGTAATAATAAGAAAAAAACAACAGTGAAATCTTGTCATTTGCAAACAACAAGTATGGAGCTAGAGAGTACAATGATAAGTGAAATAATTCAGTAAGGGAAAGAATAAAAATACCATATGATGTCACTTATATGTGGAAATTTTAAGAAAACAAAAACAAGGAAAACAAAAGGGGAAATAAAGAGAGGGACACACAAAGCAAAATAAAAACAGGAGTATTAGTTTACAGAAGAACAAACCGAATTGGTAACCCAGAGGGGAATGGGTGGGGGATGAGTCAAATAGCGTGATGGGTTATTAAAGAGTTCACTTGTTTTGATGAGCACAGGGTGATATGTGACATGTTGACATTACCATTATTGCTATACCTGACAAACCAATTTTAACAATATATTGATATTTCGAATTTCTAGAATGAAAAAGCAACAAATATGTGAACAAAAAAAAACAAACAAAAAAGAAAAAATTAAAAATGGAACCAGAAATGAACATTTTTAAAACAACAAAGTTTTTAAAAAAACTTGGGGAATGAAGCAAAAAGCAGTCTTATAACAGGGGAGTTCTATAGCAATACAGTGCCTAAATCAAGAAGCCAAGAAGGGTCTTCAAATAACACACAAACCTCATCGGTAAACTAAAAGAGTTAGAAAAGAAACAACAAACAAACTTAAAAAACAACCAGGGGAGCATGGGTAGCTCTGCTCGGTTAAGATTTGACTCTTGATTTTCGGCTCAGGTTACATGATCATCAAATTTGTGAGATTGAGGCGGTCCATCAGGCTCCACAGGGGCTTGGAACCTTGCTTAATAGTCTCTGTTAGCCCAAGAGATCTTAAATCATAGGAGAACAAACTTTGAGGGGGCGATGGAGGGAGCGTGGTTGGGAGATGGGTTAGATGTGTTTAATGGGGGGGGGGTTTTTTTTTTAATTAAGGAGTCCATTTTTTGTTCGATGATGAAGCACTGGGTGTTGTGATGATCTACATGATTCTATTCCTAAAACCAACTAACTATACTTTATATTTAAAAAATTTAAAAGAGGGAATTAAAAAAAACCCACCTGTTGTAGTTTAAGGTATTACAATTGTGATGATGATTTACACATTATATATGTTTGAAATTATTTTAGTATTGTAAGGTTAAGTTTTAACCCATACCTTCACTTCACACTGTTTACTGTTTTATTGTTTTTGTTATGTGAGGCACATATGAAAGGTTTCATCTTCTCATAGCAAAACTTCCAACTTATACAATTCCAGTGTGTTAAACCATAGTGGCCACTGCTTGTTTTACAATTTAGATCCCCAGAACTCTTTTCGACCTTATTATTGATGAGGTGATTTTCTTGAACAATTCATTGAAACACATTGGGTTTGAACTTAATATGGGGATCCACTCTTACATGGCATTTTTTTTCTGTAAGATTTAAAATTATGATTACAGAACTGTAAAAAAAAAAGTTTCCTCTTTCTTTCCCTTATCTGTTACCTCCACCACTTCATTTTGACTTCTTCTGTCCCTCAAAATAGAACCTTTAAAATCATCCAAAATGGAAGGGAAACAATAAACATTAAAAGCATAAAATTAAATGATATAAAAAACAAACAAAAACAAAAAGGATAGAACAAAGTAATGGAAAACAGGAAGGTCGGTTCTTTTAAAAAAAAAAAAAAAGGAAAAATCAAAATTTACATGCCTCTTTAGCACACTTACTGAAGAAACATATAAAAGCCAAAGTGGGCTCCCAAAATAAATTAAAATCACAACATGAAGAAGAGGCAGACATAAAAAAAAAACAACACCAACCACAGAGATCCAAACCATGTTACAAGAGAATACTAATGAAAAACTACATGCCAAACTGGAAAATGATACAACTTAGAAGAAATTGGATACATTCCTGGAAACATATAAACTAACCAAAAATAAGGAAACTAGGAATAGTAACATCAAAAATAAGAGTTTGAAACAGACAGATAACTAGCAAGAAAATTTGAGGACAGTAATCAAAAAAAACTCACAACACAAAACCAACGTACGGAGAGATGTTCTTCAAAGGGCAAAATTATTTTACCCAAACATTTTTAAAGAAGAGTTCACTACATATTTCCTTCCCAGACTATTTACTATACACAATAGGAAAAAGGAAGAAGAAATATTCCTAATTTCTTTCTTATGAGGACAGCATTATCCCTGATACCAAAAGGGGATAAAGACACTACTTAAAATATAGGAAAGATAGGGACAATATCCCTAATGAATATAGATGCAAAACTTCTCAATAAAATTAGTAGCAAATTGAATTCCTTAACTATATTTAAAAAAAAAAATAATTTCACCATGATTTTCAGGGTGTGTTTTTACTTTACGAGTTTTGCCAGAGCGGTTCAATATTCACAAATCAATCAAACATAGGATTTACATTATATAACAAAGAGAAAGAAAAGATAAGAACCATATGATTCATCTCAATCTATGCATAAAAAAGGGCATTTGACAAAAGAAAAACATCCATTCATGATAAAGCCCCCGCAAACAAAGTAGGTTTTGAGAGGAGAAACATACACTCCACAACATGATAAGGGACAACATTGAAAAAACCACAGCTAAACATATTCATCATTCATTGGGAAAAAACACTGAAGAGGTATTTCTATAAGGTCAGAAATAAGGACAAAAGATGGTTCCACTCTCACCACTTTTTATTTCAAATTAGATTTAACTGGAAGTCCTAGCCACAGTTAATCAGACAACAAAAAGAAAAATAAAAGGCATTTCCGAATCAGTATTGATAGAGTAAAAATGGTCACCTATTTGCAGGATGACATGATACTGTATATACGAAAACCTGAAAAGACTCCACCAAAAGGATAAACTTCTGGGAAATTTTAACAAAAATCAGTACTGTTTGCAGGTACAAATTCAAAGTACAGAAATCTGTTCATTTCTATCACGCCAATAATGAAGTCACAGAAAGAGGAATTTAAAGAAAACCATTATTGTGGAATTTACAAAAAATAAACAAACTTAACAAAGGAAAATGAAAGAGAGACAAAAGAAACATTCATAAGTTATTAGAAGCAAACTGTATGGTGACTGGAGGGGAGGTGGGTGGGCTAATGGGTGAAAATAGGTGATGAAGTTTAAAGAAATTACACTTTATCATGTTGATAAAGCACTGAGTAAAGTTATAGGAATTGTTCCACCACATATATTGTTTTTGGCAACCTGAAAACTAATATCGTTTTATCGTTACTTGTTTCTTTCTTTGTTTCTTTGTCTACAGTATTTGTTTTTAAAGTCATATTTTTCCAAAAAAAGAAAAATAATTAAGTCTATTATTAATATTTTACTACACCAGCTTTCTTTTCACCTCATTTTGGCATGATTAAATGTTTTCCTATCCATTTCATTCTCAGTCTTTTCATGTGTCCTTAGGTCTAAAGCCAATCTGTTGAAGGCAGGACCTATAGAAGGGTCTTGGTTTTTTATTCCATTTAACTCAAATTTCATGTCTTGTTAGTGGAAGCATTTTTCACCCCATTATAAATTCAAAGTAAATTATTTATAGGTATGTAACTTATTTGCCATTTTATTGTTTTATGGTTTTTTTTTTTTTTTTTTTTTTTTTGGTTCTCGGTTTCTTCTCTTTACTTCTCTTTATTTTCATGTCGGTTTTTACATGTTTTTTTTGTAGTGAATATGCTTTGAAATTCCATTTCCTTTCATTTTTTGCTATCTGTTGACAAGTCTTTTATTTTGTCGCTTTTGCCATTGGGTTTATATTATTAGCATTCCCATGCATATAGTAATCTATGTTGAAGTTGACATGGACACTTTAAGTTTTGAAACTATTCTAAATGCCACTAAAGTTTTAAAAATGCCCCCTACCTTTTTTATGTAATATGTTGTTTCACTACACACTTTTTTTTTTATTTGTAAATACTGTTCACAGATTTTGGGTCTGGAAGTTCTCCCTTATTGGCCAGCAAGAGAGTATAGACGCAGAATTAAATGCAAAAGAGTGCTTAATGTCTGGGGAACGGAGGACAAAGAGCCTTTGAGTAAGGGTTCTTGCTCACATGTTTTATTAGGATTCAGAAGGGTACAAAAACGGGATTGAACACTGCAGGGAAAAAGGACAATTTGAATTGAAACAGTGATTGCTATAACTCGTGGGTGAGCGAAAGGGGGTTTCGAAAGATATTGGTGTTAGGGGTTTGGGGTTCATTATAAACAAAATCCTTCAGGCCTGAGCAGATGGCTGTTTCATTGCACGGGGCACAGGTGCCACGTCTGTTTTATACTCAACTTGCTAGGAGATAAAGACAATGCATGCTACATCAAGGTTCAAACAAGGCAGTTTGTTTGTTGTTTTTTTTATTTTTTTTTTTTTTTTTTTTTTTTTTCTAATTAGCTCCACTTTGGGCAATTTCACCTTGCTAGTGGCCATTCTATAGCCCTATTTATACTGTTTTTGGCATAATTTGGATTTGCTCCATTTTGTGAAATAAGCAGCTCTCTCTGTTTTGTCCTGTGTTGGAGGGCACTTTACCCCGTTTATTGTATCCTGGACACTGTCAATACTGTGGCTTTTTTTCCTATTCCTATGGA
Source organism: Acinonyx jubatus (assembly GCF_027475565.1). Classification (NCBI taxonomy): domain Eukaryota; kingdom Metazoa; phylum Chordata; class Mammalia; order Carnivora; family Felidae; genus Acinonyx; species Acinonyx jubatus. The sequence continues at coordinate 47,995,508 of NC_069389.1, forward strand.
TTTGTTTCCTAAGCCATTTCTTTCACCCATTTGATGCAAGTTCACAGGAATTCCTAAAATTAATTTACCACAGGAATACCTCTGACTGGGATTTTTATAAATATACTTTAATTTTGCTGATTTTGTTGCTTATTTTTTTTTCTCTCCTCCTTATCAGATTTTAATTTCACTCAGATTACCTTTAACATTTTTGTAAGGGTGGTATGGAATTCCTTTAACTTTGTTTAGGAAAATTTTTAATGGCTTCCTTCTGTGCTGAATTTGATTAACCTTGCTTGCTAGATAGAAGTATTCTGGTTGCCGTTTTTAGTTTTTGTTCTTTGTTGTGTCGTTTTTTGTTTTTGTTTTGTTTTGTTTCCCTTTTCAGGATTTTTGAAATATGCCAAATTAACTCCTTTTCTGGGCTTGCAACGTTTTCTTGCTGATGAATTTTCCGGCTGATAGCCCTCTGGATTTCCCTTGTCATTCATCTGTTTACTTTTCTCCTCTCTTGCTTTTGGAATTCTCTATAGCTTACTTTTTTGCCATTTTAAATATATGTATTGGTTTGTGGAGATTTCTTTGGGTGATTTTCTTGGGGGGGCTCTCTTTTTCTTACCTGGATCTGGACGTTTCTGTTATTACTTTCCCCAGATTAGAGAAAGTATTCAGCTATTATTTCTTCAAATAAATTTTATGCCCATTTTTATTTCTTCTTCTTGGGTTGGTATAATATGAATGTTACACTTTATCTGTGTCACTTTCGAGTCCCCTTAATCTATCTTTATTATTCTTTATTTCTCTTTCTTCTTTCAACTTGATTTTTGTCTTATTCAATTAATTCTGTCCTCCAAGTTACATGATCTTTTTCTGCTTCTCTTGTCTTTTACTATTTATTCCTTTTAGTTGTATTTTTAAATTTCAGTTATTGAGTTTCTCCACTAATTCTTTGCTTGGTTTCTTTTGGGTTTTTTTTTCTTATCTCTTTGTTTCGAGGATCTTTTACTGAGGTCCTTTCCCTTCTTTTCTGAAGTCCAGTGAATTTTTTTTTTAGGACCATTTATCCTTAAGTTTAAGTTCTCTATTTCATGCCATAATTTACTGGTTGTATTTAGCTTCTTCCTGCTTGGATTTTGCCTTGTTATTTTCATTTGGGGACCTGTTTCAATATCTCCTAAATTTTGTTTAAAACTTCTCCCTCTATTTCAATATAGTAGGGAAAGTTTTCAGGGCTATGTTCTTTCTGCACTTGATAGTAATGGTCCACCATGTGAAGAAGAGGTCCTGTTAGTGTCTTGCAGTGCAATGTTTTTCCCCTGCTTCATGGGACAAACCTTTTCTGTTTAACTTTAGGGGATGTCGCCTTTGTGCACTGTTTGTGTGTCCCACTGTAGTGTTTTTTATGCCTTCATTTTGTTTTTCTTCAGTCCAGCCATCTGCAATGTCTTTTGGCTTGTTGTTGGGAAAGGTTATTTTCTGTTAGCTAATGGGCCAGTGTTTTAAGGCAGCTTTTAGATTGTGTTAGGTGTTAGACTTGGTGTTTTTCCAGAGCTGCAATTTTGGCACAAATGAAGTGTGAATTCTTCCCTTGTTGTTGTCCCTTGAGAAGCTTTCATTGGTGGGGTGGGGCCTGAGTCAGAAGATATTTTGCCCCCAAACCAAACTGCTGAGGATTTGCAAAACTAATTGTGTGTGGTTTTACTTCCCCTTTCTCCTCTGGTCAGGACGTCACTTTTGGTGTTTGATTCTTCGCAACCTTTTAGGGGCTCGTCTGGCACATTGGCCATGCTTGTGTGGTGCCACTTTGTTGCATGGTGACAAACCTGTCAAGGAGGCATGTTGGAATAGGGTGGGTCTTCAAAGAAAAATTGAGGGACAGGGCGTGTGATGCAATCAAGGTTCCATGTAGAGTGGGGACTGCAGCCCCAATCTGGAAACACCTGGTGGGGTTGGGACTGCAGGGGGTTGGATACACAGAAGGGCATAGGGGCATCTTGGTATGCTGTTACGCAAGCTAGGTGGAGATTTGTTTCTCGCCCTGGTTTCACAACAGGTGTAGCAGGTATCTTGGCTGGGGAGTGAGAGGAAGGGAACGTGGTTGTCAACTAGCTCATTTTGTTCTGACAAAGTCTCTGAGATCCTGCCCTTTTCAGGCTCACACACTCCTGAGATTAGGTAAAACAATTATCCCTCTCATTATTATCACGGATTTTTTCAAACTTGTGATGTTTCTTACGCTGTATTAGGGAGAATGATTATTGTTGCTATCTCTTTCACACGTTTTGGCAAACTCAACTCTCCCATCAAACTTCTACCTCTCCCAGAGACAAGCTGGCTGATCTTTTTTAAAGTTCCAGGTGTTCAGGCCCACACTCGACTATAAAAACTTTTAAGTTATGTCACTCAGGTTTTCAAAGCAAAAATGTTAATTGGACTTTGCGTATTCATCTTCCTATATTGTGCGCAATCCTCCTAAGCTGCGCGAGTGACTTGTGTGGGGCGATCTGCTCCTTTTCTCCCTCCCCATAGTGCTGAGACTCTACCTCTCTCACTATCAGACAATATCTAATGGGCGTCAAGTTTAGTCTCACAACCTATATCTCCAGCCCATTTAACTATCCCTTTTCGATCCGTCGCCTCTTTCTCGCCATTTAGCTCGTTGGAGAGTCTGTTCTTCCAGTGTTTTCGGGTCTATTTTCGTCACATTAATTTTATACTGGATGTGTGTGTTATTTAGGAATGTTATACATCGGGATGGGGATTGAGCCTTAGGATCTTACTTACTTCAGGCATCTATCCCCTCGGCAAGTTCGAATTTTTCATAAACTCGCCCTTTTAAATATGACATTACCTTATTTCTTTAACTACAGAAACATATTACACACAGTGGGAATTTATACAAAAAACAAGCACATCCTCAAACCATTCAAGAACAGGCACACAAACATATCTATACGAACTAAGGCATATATAGGATAGATTAGACAGCAGGGAAATATTGGACAGTAAAGGGAGGAGAATGTTCTGGAACTTAAATTCTTTTTCAGATTTTACCCCTTTTATCTCTCCCACACACACTTCCTGATATATTCCACACTACAAAAAATGAGTAGAAGGCCATTTGTAGGAAAAAAAGTTAATATTTTAGACACCAATTTATTTAGTAAGTAATTTTGTATTTGGAGTTATTACAAAACAATTTACTAAAAATTCAGTTTATTAGCTAGTAGTCATATAGAACTAGAGAGCAATGAGACACAAAATTTATTGGGACCTTAATGGATTTATAGAAACTCAAAGTTACACAGCAGGGACTGGGTGGCACAAAAGAGCAGTTGATTTGGCTAGCTGGCCCAGGACCATTCTCACAGCGGTTTATTTGCCCTGTCCGTGAGTTCATTAGGCATCCAGGCCATGGCCTTCAATCTTAAGATTGTCTACAGTCTGATCTTGGTATGTTATGTCCCCAATTTTAATTCATTCAAATTCAGGGAGGTGAAAATCTTAGTGACCTGATTATCACAAGACTGAAAGATATAAACAAAGAAGCTTCAATTAATTAAACTTATACTGAGAATCCAAAGTAATCATACGGGTTCAGATATGACTGTTGAGAAGATAACACCCTCACTTTCCCTTCTAGGTGGGTTACAAGAAAATCAGAACTATTTAGCCTCATTTCGTCATAAACATAAATCAAAGTCATATGATGCTGCATTAACCTGGCCATCTGTGCCTTTTATGTTTGAAGAGTCTGACTAGCCACAATTTGATTTATCTGTCACATAGCCACGATTGTTTCCATCATCTCTAGGAGTTTGTTTTTTTTTTTCCCTAAGAAAGTGCTGGGAAGTCTATCTTTCTGTGTATTCTTGTTTTTCTAGGCTTCTTTTAAACTGATCAACTGCCCACATGTTTGGACCCCTTTAGCCTTTCAACACAATTTGTTATATGTTCTTTAGAAGATCTGTATTTATTTATTCACACAAATGATAAATGGATATAATGGAACTATAAATAATCCAAACAACACAGACAAAACTCTTTGCACCAAAAACTTTTGCCTTTCTCTTCAGCTCCTCCTATATATCCAGAGAAAACACCAAAGTATCGGTACTTTTGAGACATTTTTCTATGCATTTAAATGCTATACACAGATAGTATTTACACATATATGTAAAGTTTTAGCATAGAGGATTGATAAATTATTAGATCATTACGATATCACTATTTTCCTCTATTCTACTCCTAATTGTTTACATCCATTAATATTTCTCTCAATGCATTTTTCTTCTTCTTTTTTATTACACGTTTATTCATTTTTGAGAGACAGAGCATGAGTGGGGAAGGGCGCACCAGCAAAAAGAGAGAGACACAAGAAACTGAAGCAGGCTTCAGGCTCTGAGCTGTCAGCACCAGAGCCTGACACAGGGCTTGAACTCACTAACTCTGAGATTATTATGACCTGAAGCCAACCCGCCTGATCAACCAACTGAGCCACCAGGCCACCCACAAACGGAATTTTCTCTATAATCAAAACAGAACTTTCCCATTTTTTCAACTGGCTTCATGACACTTACATTGTATGAAAGGATAATTATTAATAATTCTTCATCAGTAAAAAGCATTTAGTACCCATTACATCTTTTCTATTATTAAAGTGTATTTCGTATCATATAGTAGGAGTATTTTCCGGTATCCACAAAAAATATGTAATCAAAGAGCATGACATTACAAGTATTTTGATATTGCCAAAATATGGGTATTAAATATTGCCCATCTCGGCGGAGCCTGAGTAGCCTTCAAGTCAGCTTAAGTGTCCAACTCTCTGATTTTGGCCTCAGGTCATGATCTCATGGTTTGTGAGATCGAGCCCCATGCTGGGCCTCTTCACTGACACAGCACGGAGCCATGCCTTGGGATTCTCTCTTCCTTCTCTTCTCTTCTATGCCCTCCCCCACTTGCCTACTCTCTCTTACTGTCTCACATCTCAAAATAAACATTAAAAAAATTACACTACTCATAAACAGGTCGTATATCTCCACCAACACCTGTCTTAAAATTGAAGATGATGAGACTTTCTAAATGATTGGAAGTATGATTCGGCTAAAAGTGGTATCTCATGTTGAATTATATCCCGTGATAGTAATGAAGTCAATTTTTATTAATTTCATTATTTGATACATTTCTATATTTGCTCTTTCTTTTTACTTACTAAAGAGTTGCCTTTCATTATTGCACCCATTTACTCTCTATTGAAGTTATTTGTGCTGGTCGGATAATTACAATAATTAGTGTATATCGATACATTAACTGGAAGCACTAATAAGGAAATCCCTATACACAATGCACATCTCCTTTTAAAAGAGTCTATCCACAATTCTATATACACTCTATTCACGCTGGCGACGGGCAAAAGAAGGACTAGGAGTCTATCAAGCGGACGACACGCCAGAACAATTTCTGACCATGGCCATTACGGTCGGGGTGAATGGGGACTCGGGGGGAGATAAATGGGCCAAGTTTAGGGCATGGTAGGGGAGGGATCCTACTTTCTGTGCAAAGCGGACCAAGGTCCGAGAGGACGAAAGAAGAGGCTGCGGAAGAGCCACTACATAAAAGATCCCTGGACACGCTCCAACCCACAATAAGGACTGGCGACAGTGAGGAGGGACCCCCATCGTCTAACTGCGGGGCTTTCTCTGGGGACATGGACCGCAGCCAGCAGTCGCCCTGTTAGCAGCACCCTGAGGCGAAGAAGGGGAGTACATCACCCCCGGCTTTCAGTGTCTAGGTCCAGGGGTTGCAGTACCGCATGTTAAAGGAGAAAAGAGAAAGTGGTTCCACTCCCCATTGAAGTGCATCTCAGTGGACAGGACTCAAAACAAGCCCACCCCCCCCATTCCTCCCCCGCCCACCCCCTGAACCCCACCATATCATCTGGCAAACATGGGAGGACGCGTGCTTCCCCACGTAGCCCGCAGGGCAGCTACGGGAGGTGGCGGAAAGTTAGAGAATCCAGCCAAAGCGCCCGGGCCACGGCGCATGTCGCCGGGGACGGATGCAGGACACACTGCCATCGTCTCGGATAGCCCCACAAGCCACAGCTGACGGGGGACAACAACTCCAAACGACGTGAATTTGGATTACACCCCGGGCCTGACTGAGGCAAGAGACTTACTGAGACTTAGCGGAGGTCGTCGCATTTTTGCCCTCCCCCCAACCACCACCACCAAGGCTGCGGCCCTCAGGCGAATCCGGGTCCATGGGCCCCAACTCTACACCCTAACAACACGCGGACCCACCTAACAACCAAAACACGACAAACCGTGCCCACACCTACACCAAATCACGCGCCCTTCATCAGCCCGGCACCCAGGTGACTTACTGGAGCCGGGATAGACACTTGTACGACCAGGGACAGCCCACCTCCTCCAGATAGGCCAGCTTACTGCATTTTCCCCTGGATTAATTCTGGACAATTCTTGTTTAGTTTCTGATTATATTCAATTCATTTTTTTTTCGCATACCCTATATTCATTTTCCCTTCACTTCGTGAGGCTGGTCTACTCTGGTTGCTTGGTTTGTTTTCAAGCAGGACAAAAATTTAAATTGCAATTTCTCTTTGAAACAGGTTTACTAGTACTCCTTCTATTTACTTTCCTTTCCCTACTTTGGAATAATCAAGCCATCTTAGGTTCTCTGTCGGGATAACTTTATCTTCATTTCTTTTCTCTGTATCTCTGTCTTTATTTTCCTTTTCTCTCTATATGGAGTTAGGCCATTTAGTCTCTTGCCTGGTTAGATGTTTTTCTTTTTTCCCTCACCTGTTCATTTATGTCTTTGTAATATGCTCTTTCCTCAGCCACGCCCTCCACACCCTGTTTTCTTTACCCTGTAGATTGGTGTTTTCTCGGTTTTTTTTTTTTTTTTTCCCTTTTTGGATTTGTTTTTGTCTTGTTTGTTATTTGCTTTATTTGTCTGTGTTGTATTGCGTTGTTTTTTGTTTCCCGTTGGTTTTCTCTGTTTGTTTTTCCCTTTTCACAGGGCTACATCAAGGAACAATTCCAAAGCATACCTGGTCGGAGGGTCCAAGGAGTTGGGAAATAAAATAACCAAAAGTCACCAACAAACAGTGAGCAAGTAACAATCTTTCAAAAAAACACCTGTTGAAGGGCAAGGCCCCCTTCTGGGGCACAGTGTATTGACCCCCCACCACGTTTAATATAGCAGTTTGTCCCAGGGGGCAGGTGCACTTGAAAAGCTTTTAAAACTATGTAAAGGGACAGGAAAATAGCTTTTAAACTGATGAACAGAAGAATTTCTCCTCAAAGAATTTCCAGGAAGATGGAACAAATTGCATTGATTCAAAAAACCACGATTTAAGAAATTAACTAAACATAGAATTTAGACATAATTAGGTCATAAAATTAATCGCGTGGGCGTGAAGAAAAAAGCATGTAGAAGACAGCAGAGAATCTACTGCTACAGTAAGGTCAAAATTGAGTTCATGCATGGAATTAAAAATTGCTCTATAAATTACAAGGTAGCATTTAATAACAATGGAGGCCAGCCCCACAGCATGGATGGAAGGAGGGCAGATGGGGAGAATAGGAGTGAATTAGAAGATTAAAAATCTATAGAAAAAGAGGAAGCTGGAGTAAAAGATTTAAAACATCCAGTATCACGAGGGGAAAATTAGAAAATTAAGTGATTCAGTCAAATGAAACAATATCCGCATCATAAGAATTCCAGAAGAAGAAGGAAGATAAAGGGGCTGCAAGGTGTACTTGAACAATTCATAGCTGAGAACTTCCCCAAAACTGGGGAAGGAAACAGGTATTGAAATCAAGAGGCACAGAGGAACTCCCACTTCAGACATAACTTGAATCGATCTTCTGCATGACATATCATAGTGAAACTGGGCAATAATACAAGGAGTTAAAAAGAGGAGAATTCTGAAAGCAGCTAGGATAAATGGGCCTTAAAATACAAAGGCAGACACATAAGGGTTAGTAGCAGACCTATCTGTGGAAAACTTTGGCAGGACAGAAAAGAATGGGAGTAAATTTTCAATGTGATGAGAGGAAAAATATTGAAGCCAAGAATCCTTTATCCAGCAAATCTGTCACTCAGAATAGGAGAGAAAAGGGTCCCCCGGGCGTTTTTTTTCTTCCCCTCCCCCCTCCAAAAAAAAAAACACTGAAGGAATTCATCATCAAAAACCAGCCCCTACAAGATATCCTAAGGGGGGACCATGTGAGTGAAATGTTGCATAGGACCACAAAGGACCGAGAACATCACTACAAGCATTGGAAAAACTACAGATAACACAATGACTCTAAACCGATATTCTTTCAATAATAAAACTGAATGTAAATGGGAGTAAGTGGCTCCAACCAAAAGACATAGGGTATCAGAATGGAAAAAACCCACACCCACCAAGACCCATGTATTTCCTCTCTATGAGAGGACACAAATGGAGGGACAATGAGGACACCTTCAGAATTTGAAAGTGGAGGGAGTGGAGAACTGATCTTATCATGCTACTGGAAGTCAAAAGAAAGCTGGAGTAGCCATACTTAGGACAAACTTAGATCTTTCAAATTAAAGGCTGTAACAGGAGATGAAGAAGGGGATTATATAATACATTACAGGGTCTATCCATCAGGAAGAGACTAACAATTATAAATGTCTATGGTACCGAATTCGGAGGTGAACCCAAATATATGGAAACAATTTAATCATAATCATAAGCAACCTTATTGATGAGAATGTCGGTGGTAATTGTGCAGGACGACTTTAATACTCCACTTTACAACACTGGACAGATCATCTAGACAGAGGAAAGAGTAACGAGAAACAATGGCCTTGAAAGATACATTGGACCAGATCTACGGGAGACCATGGCAGATACACTTTAGAACTACATTACATCCCAAAAACAGCATAATTATAGTTTCTTCTCGACTGCCACATGGGGACATTCTCCACGATAGATCACGTACTGGGTCACAAAACAGCCCTTCATAACTATACAAGAATTGAGATCATACCATGGCACACTTTCAGACCACACAATGCTATGAACCTTGAAATCAACCACATGGAAATGTCTGGAAAATCTCCAAAAGCAAGGAGGTTAAAGAATATCCTACTAAAGAATGAATGTGCCAAACAGGCAATTGAGAGAAGAAATTTTTAAAATATATGGAAACAAATGAAAATGAAAATACAACAACCCAAACACTTTGGGATGCAGCGAAGGCATGCCTGAGAGGAAAATACATTGCAATCCAGGCTTATCTCAACAAACCAGAAACAATCCCAAATACAAAATCTAACAGCACACCCAAAAGAACTAGAAGCAGAACAGCCAAGGACACCCCAAACCCAGCAGCAGAAGAGAAATAATAAAGATCACGAACAGAAATAAACAATTTAGAATCCAAAAATAGTAGAGCAGATCAATGAAACCAACAGTTGGTTTTTTTTTTTTTTGAAAAAAAAATAAACCAAAATTTCATAAATCTCTAGCCAGGCTTCTTTAAAAAGAAAAGAGAGTGGACACACATAGATAAAATCACGAATGAAAATGGAATTATTACAACCCATCCCTCAGAAATACAAGCAATTATCAGGGAATACTACGAAAAATTTATATGCCAACAAACTGGACAACCTGGAAGAAAATGGACAAATTCCTAAACACCCACAACACTTCCAAAACTCAAATGGGAAGAAGAAATAGAAAATTTGAACACATAACTAGTGAAGAAATTGAATCAGGTATCAAAAATCTCCAAAAAAACAAGAGGTCGTGGACCACTTGGCTTCCCTGGGGAATTCTACCTGACATTTAAGCAGAGATAATTACCTGTCCTTCTCAAGCTGTTCCAAAAAATAGAAAGGGAAAGAAAACTTCCAGACTGCTTCTATGAAGCCAACATTACTTTGTTTCCTAAACCAGACACTGACCAGAAAAAAAAGATAACTATGGGCCAATATCCCTGATGAATATGGACGCAAAAGTTCTCTATAAGATACTAGCAAATCGAATTCAACAGCATGTAAAAGGAATTATTCACCATGTGATCAAGGAGGATTCACTCCTGGCTTGCAGGGTTGGTTCAAACATTCACAAATCATCAATGTGATACAGCACCATTAATAAAAGAAAAGATAAGAACCATATGACACCGTCAATAGATGCAGATAAAAAAGGCATTTGACAAAATACAGCATCCTTTCTTAATAAAAAACCCTCGAGAAAATCGGGGATAGAAGGAACATACTTAAACATCATAAAAGCCATTTATGAAAGGCCCGCAGCTAATATCCCTCAGTGGGGAAAAATGAGTTTTCCCCCTGAGATCAGGAACACCGACAGGGATGTCCACTCTCACCGCTGTTGTTTAACATAGTGTTGGAAGTTCTAGAATCAGCAATCAGGAAAACAAAATGAAATGAAAGGCATGAAAAACTGGCAAAGAATGAAGTCAAGCTTTCCCTTTTTGCAGATGACATGATATTATACATGGAAACACCGATAGACTCCACCCAAAGTCTGCTAGAACTGATACATGAATTCAGCAGAGTCGCAGGATACAAAATCAATGTACAGAAATCAGTTGCATTCTTAACACACTAATAATGAAGCAACAGAAAGACAAATAAAGAAACTGATCCCATTCACAATTGCCACCAAGAATCATAGAATACTAGGAATAAACCTAACCAAAGATGTAAAAATCTGTATGCTGAAAACTATAGAAAGCTTATGAAGGAAATTGAAGAAGATACAAAGAAATGGAAAAACATTCCATGCTTATGGATTGGAAGAAAAATATTGTTAAAATGTCAATACTACCCAAAGCAATCTACATATTCAATGCAATCCCATATCAAAATTGCACCAGCATTCTTCACCAAGCTAGAACAAGCAATCCTAAAATTTGATATGGAACCACAAAAGGCCCCGAAATAGCCAAAGTAATTTTGAAGAAGAAGACCAAAGCAGGGAGGCATCACAATCCCAGACTTTAGCTTCTACTACAAAGCTGTAATCATCAAGACAGCATGGTATTGGCACAAAAACAGACACATAGACCAATGGAATAGAATAGCGATTCCAGAATTGGACCCACAAATGTATGGCCAACTAATTCTTTTGACAAAGCAGGAAAGAATATCCAAAGGAAAAAAGACAGTCTCTGTAACAAAATGGTGCTGGGAGAACTGGACAGCAACATCCAGAAGAATGAAACTAGACCACTTTCTTACACCATTCACAAAAAATAAACTCAAAGATGGATGAAGGACCTGAATGTGTGACACGGAAACAATAAAAACCTAGAGGAGAAAGCAGGAAAGTAACCATCTCTGACCTCAGCTGCAGCAATTTCTTACTTAACACATCTCCAAAGGCAGGGGAATTAAAAGGAAAAATGAACTATTGGGACCTCATGAAGATAAAAAGCTTCTGCACTGCAAAGGAAACAACCAACAAAACTAAAAGGCAACCAACAGAGTGGGAAAAGATATTTGCAAATGACATATCAGACAAAGGGCTAGTATGCAAAATCTATAAAGAGCTCACCAAACTCCACACCCGAAAAACAATCATAATCCTGTGAAGAAATGGGCAGAAGACATGAGTAGACACTTTTCTAAAGAAGGCATCCAGATGGCCAACAGGCATACGAAAAGATGCTCAACGTCACTCCTCATCAGGGAAATACAAATCAAAACCACACTGGGATATCACCTCACGCCGGTTAGAGTGGCTGAAATGAATAAATCAGGAGACTATAGATGCTGGAGAGGATGTGGAGAAACGGGAACCCTCTTGCACTGTTGGTGGGAATGCAAACTGGTGCAGCCACTCTGGAAAACAGTGTGGAGGTTCCTCACAAAATTAAAAATAGATCTACCCTATGACCCAGGAGTAGCACTCGCTAGGAATTTACCCAAGGGATACAGGAGTACTGATGCATAGGGGCACTTGTACAGCAATGTTTGTAGCAGCACTTTCAACAATAGCCCAATTATGGAAAGAGCCTAAATGTCCATCAACTGAATGAATGGATAAAGAAGAATTGTGGTTTATACATACAATATGATACTACGTGAACAATGAGGAAAGGAGGAAATCTGGCCATTTGTGCAGCATCTGGGATAGAACTGGAGAGTATTATGCTAAGTGAAATAAGTCAGGCAGAAAAGACATATACCATATGTTTTCACCTCTTATGTGGATCCTGAACAACTTAACAGTAAGACCTATGGGGGAGGGGGTGGGAGAAAAAGTTACAGAGGAGGGAAGGGATGCAAACCATAAGAGTCTCTTTAATACTAGAACAAGCTGAGGGTTGAATGTCGGGTCGTGATGAGAGGGGGTAAAGTGGGTCAATGGGCACTGAGGAGGGCACCGGTTGGGATGAGCGCTGGTGTGTTGTATGGAAACCCAGTTGACAATAAAATTATTTATAAAAACAAACAAACAAAAAAACAAACAAACAAAAAGCCCGTTCCAGGACTGCAATGGTAAGACAGTGAGATTATGTAGTGCTCATTTATGACTGTAATTATGTAATAACCTCTCCAAATATAGTTCAGTTATTGTAGTTATTAACCATTCTGGTTTTGTTTCCAAGTACTTGCTTTATAGCCTGCTGGGAATAGACTCTTTATTCTTACAAGCTGAATGCTTGAAAGTCAAACTTGTGCATGTGAATCTGTTCTTTCTAACAGTCTTTCAACATAATTTACCCTTTCATTTTTTATTTGTGAACCCCAAGAAATGTGTGGAGGAATAAAAAATTGTGACGCTTTATTTCCTTAAGATCTTTTTCTTTAATGTAGTTCTTTATCATTAAAAAACTTTTCCTATTAGGACTCCTATTTTTGTCCTATGCTGCATCCCAGATGTTTTATTTTATTTTTTAATTAAAGTAGAGTTGGGCACACAGTTGATGTTCCATTCGTTTCAGGTGTATCAACATGATGATTCAAAATCTGTACATATTTTGCTAGTTCACCACAAGTGTGGCTACCATCTTTCACCATATGTTATTACGATAGCACTGACTGTGTTCCCTATTTGGACAAGCCTTTTATGACTGTGACCCATTCATTCCAAAACTGAAAGTCTGTATCTCCCACTCTTCTTCACTCATTTTGCCTACTTTCCAACCCCTTCTCCTGGAATACCATCAGTTGTTTTCTCCGTATTTCACTGGTTTTGATTCTGCTTTTAGTTTATTCATTTTTGTATTCCACATATGAGTAAAATTATAGGTATTTAACTTTCTCAGACAAGCAATTTCACTAGCAGTAATACCAATCTAGTTCCATCCATGTAGTGGTAAACTGGCAAATTCATCATCCATTTTTAATGGCTGCATAATATTCCATTGTGTGTATATGGCACAGGTTCCTTATTGATTCATCTGTCAATAGACACTAGGTTGCTTTCATATCTTTTGCTTTTCTAAGTAATGCTATCAATAGAACATGGTGGAGCAGTAGGGGAGCCTATGCTTGCTTCATCCTGGAACACAAGCTAGATAAAAATCAAATCATTCAAACACCCAAACATCTATTTGAATGCTGAGGAAAACAAACTGCAGCGCTACAGAGAGAAAAGAAGTCCAAACTGTGAAAAGTAGGAGGTGTGGAGATATGATTCTGGGGAAAAAAAGTAACCATGGGTGCTTTGCAGAGGGGAAGGAACTTTGATATCAGGAGAGGAGTAGGAGAGAGAGAGAGAGAGAGAGAGAGAGAGAGGAGAGAGAGAAACAGAGAGAAAGGCAGTATGCAGGGATTGCACAAGAGAAAACACTTCCTCAAATATAACTAACTGGGAAAATGGAAGCAGCTGATTACCACAGTCCTTCATGAGCAGCAGAGATGAAAATATGACGTTTTTAGAAGTCCATGCAATCACTGGGTGGTGCCTGGCAGGAATAGCAGTGCTGCTGTGGGAAAAGGAGGGTAGATCCCCGGGAGAGGACAGGGTGCTCTGGGTACCTTCTGGGTCTCAACTGAGAGAGAAAGTTCCCTTCTTCAAATGCATTTGGAAGAGGTGGCACAGTGGCTCAGGGGACAGAAAGAGCAGCAGGGTGCAAACCACTCTTCCCGTTTATTAGCATAGGAACAGACACACTGTTGAGGGCAACTAACCTTTCTGCCAGCTTTTTGCTGTGCATTACCATACACTCCAATCCCGTACATGATCAAGCGATGGCTTTTCTGGGACACACTAGAACCAGCTACAGCATGGCAAGATCCTCCTCCAGAGGATCAGCGCAAGGTCCATGCTGTGCCAGATCCCTAAAACATGGGAGTTTTGAAACTCAGCTGTGCACCTGAGATAAAATACAGAACACTGCACCGCCTAGTGGGTAGACAGCATGGACAAATACAGGGTGAATGCAGGGATCAGACAGAAAGCCTAGGGACACTAGAGGGGAGATTGTTTGCTCTTATATCAGGGTTTCCTGAAGAATGGTGAGCACACAACTCCTTGTTCCGAGGACAAGAGAGTGGGACAATGCTTTTTACCCTCACCCATCAGCAGTACCAAATTCAGTGAGCAACAACAGAGCCGCTATTGGAGGATGGAGTGACTTACACCAAGCTCTACCTTCCTGCACCCTGCAAGTGCATCTTTACTAGGGCAAGTCCACCTGAGAATCAATGCAGCATTGCCTGTGTCCTCAGAAGACCAGCACAATACCTCTCACACATGCAAAGTCTACTGATCATAGAGTGCTGCAAAGCTTCAGCTCTAGTTGTAACAGGATCAGGCTAATTTTAACAAGCAGACACTAGCACAACTAGTTAAAATGGCATACACTGGAAAAGGTCCAACAGGCCTGACTGAAGGCAAGGAGAAACTGCAGACAACTGATCTGAGGGAAACAGCAGCCAAACAAAACATAGTGCACACTCTGAGAGACTTCCTGGAGTGCCAGACCCTGGATAATATAGGACCTGTTCTTAATATAGTCATTAGTCTCAGAAGCAAGTAATATAACAAGCTTTCCCAACACACATAAACAAAACAGTGACCTAGACAAAATGCCAAGATGGAGGCATTCACCCCAAAGTAAAGAACAAGAACAGGTCATGAGGACGGACTTAACTGAAAACAGCTATAAGTAACATGCCTGAATTAGAACTTAAATCAATAATTGTAAGGATACTAGATTTGTTTGAGAAAAGTATACAAGACACTAGAGAATCCCTCACTGCAGAGGAAAAAAAAAAAAACAAAAAAACAAAAAACAAAAAGTAGTCAGGCCAAAAAAAAAAAAAAGGCTATAACTGAGATGCAAAACTGACATGAATGACAAGTAGGATGGAAGAAACAGAAAATTAATCCATGATAGAGAAGATAGAATTGTGGAAAATTATGAAGCTGAAAAGAAAAGGGAAATAAAAATGTTGAATCACAAATGTAAACTTAGGGAACTCAGCGACTCCATAAAGCATAAATAACATCCATACGATAGGAGTTGCAGAAGAAAAGAGGGATAAAGGAGCAGAAGGTATATCTGAGCAAATTATAACTGAAAACTTCCATAATCTGGGGAAGGACACAGATACCCAAATCCAGCAGACACAGAGAAAGCCCATCAAATTTAAAAAAAGCCACAAAATACCAAGATATATTGTAGTAAAAAATCGCAGAGATAAGAATCCTGAAAGCAGCAAGGGAAAAGAAATCCTTAACCTAAAAAGGAAGACAAAAAAGTTTGGCAGCAGATCTCTACACAAAAACCTGGAAGACCAAAGGAGAGTGGCATGATACATTCAATGTGCTGAAGGGTAAAAATATGCATCCAAGAACACTCTATCAAACTAGGCTTCAATTCAGAATAAGAGAGATAAAGGTTTCCCCCAAACAAAACACTAAAAGGAGTCCATGGCCAGTAAAGCAGTCATGCAAGAAATATTAAAGGGGACCCTTTGAGTGGGAAAGAAAGACGAAACTGCAAAAGAAGGCTACAAAAAGGAACACAGAAAATCTCCAGAAACAACAATTAACAGGTAACACAACAGCACTAAATTCTTATTTATCAATCATTACTCTGAATGTAAATGGACTAAATGCTCCAATTCAAATAAATAGAGCATCAAAATGGGTAAAAGAAAAAAAAAAAACAAGACCCGTGTATATGCTGCCTATAAAATACTCATTTTAGACCTAAAGACACCCAAGATTAAAGGTGAGAGAATGGAGAACAATTTATCAAACTCATGGACATCAAAAGAAAGAGTAACCATACTTACACCAGGAAAAAAAAACTAGATTTTAAAACAGACTGTAACAAGAGATAAAGAAGGACACTATGCCATAGTGAAGGGGGTTATCAAATAAGATCTAAAAATTTTAAATACTTATGCTTCCAACTTGGAACACCCAACTATACAAATCCATTAATAACAAACATGAAGAAAACCAGTTGAAAATAATATAATAATAGTACAGGACTTTATCACCCCACTTACAACATTGGACAGATCATCTAAGCAGAAAATCACAAGGAAACACAATGGCTTTGAATGACACACTAGACCAGATAGACTTAACAGATATATTCAGAACATTTTATCCTAAAGCAACAGAATACACATTCTTTCAGAGTACACATGGAACATTCTCCAGAATAGATAACATAATGGGTCACAAATCAGCCCTCAACAAGTACAAAAGATTGAGATCATACCATGCATATTTTTAAGACACAAGGCTGTAAGTACTTGAAGTCAATCACAAGAAAAAATATTGGAAAGCCCTCAAATACATGAGGTTAAAGAACATCCTAATAAAGAATGAATGAGTTAACTAGGAAATTAAAGAAGAATTTAAAAAATACATGGAAGCAAATGAAAATGAAAGCATGACAGTCCAAAACCTCTGAGATGCAAGAAAGGTGGTCATAAGAGGGAAGTAAATAGCAATACAGGCAGACCTCAAGAAGCAAGAAAATTCTCAAATACTCAACCTAACCTTACACCCAAAGCTAGAAAAGGAACATCAAAGAAGGCCTAACACAGGCAAAAGGTAAATAATAAAGATTAGAGAAGAAATAAACGATGTAGAAACAAGCAAAAACCAGTAGAACTAATTAACAAATCTAAGAGCTGGTTCTTTGAAAGAATTAATAAAATCAATAAACCACTAGCCAGACTTGTTAGAAAGAAGAGAGAAAGGACCCAAATAAATACAATCAGGAATGAAACAGGAGAGATCACAATCAACAACACAGAAATGCGAACAATTGTAAGAGAATATTATTAAATATTATATGCTAAAAAAATGGGGTGATGTGGAAGAAATGGATAACATTACTAGAAAACATACAAAACTCCCAAAACTAAAACAGAAAGCAATGGATAATATGAACAGACCCATAACCAGAAAAGAATTTGAATCAGTTATCAAGTCTCCCAACAAACAAAAGTCCAGGGCCAGATGGGCTCCCAGGGGAATTCTACCAGACAATTAAAGATGAGGTAATACCTATTCTTCTTAAACTGTTCCAAAAAATAGAAATGGAAGGAAATCTTTCGAACTCATTCTACATGGCCAGCATTACCTTGATCATGAAACCAGACAAAGACCCCGTTAAAATGGACAGTATTCCCTGATGAACATGGATGCAAAAATTGTCAACAAGATGCAAGAAAATTGAATCCAAACAGTACATAAAAAGACTCCTACACCAAGATCAAGTGGAATTCATTCTGGGCCTACAGGGGTGGTTCGATATCCACACATCAATCAATATGATATACCACATTAATAAAAGAAAGGTAAGAGCCATATGATCCTCTCAATAGATGCAGAAAAAACATCTGACAAAATACAGCATCCATTCTTTTTTTTTCAGCATCCGTTCTTGACAAAAAACCCTCGACAAAGGAGGTATCACAGGAACATACCTCAACATCATAAAGGCCATGCAGAAAGGACCTGAAGTTAATATCATCCTCAATAGGAAAAAAACTGAGAACTTTTCCTCTATAATCAGGAAGAAGACAGGGATGTCCACTTTCATAATTACTTTTTAACAGAGTACTGGAAGTCCTAGCCACAGCATCAGATAATAAAAAGAAACAGAAGGCATCCAAATGATTAAGAAAGAAGTCAAACTTTCACTCTTGGCA
Organism: Acinonyx jubatus; assembly: GCF_027475565.1. Taxonomy (NCBI): domain Eukaryota; kingdom Metazoa; phylum Chordata; class Mammalia; order Carnivora; family Felidae; genus Acinonyx; species Acinonyx jubatus. The sequence goes on from NC_069389.1 coordinate 48,013,667, forward strand.
GACGACATGATACTCTACTGTAGAACACTCACAAGACTCCACCAAAAATTTACTAGAAACACAAATTCAGCAAAGTCGCAGGATACAAAATCAACATTCTGGAATCTGTTGCATTTCTATACACCAACAATGAAGGAGCAGAAAAAGAAATCAAGGAATCAATCCTGTGTACAATTGCACCAAAACAATAAGATACCTAGGAATAAACCTAGCCAAAGAGGTAAAATATCTGTACTCTGAAAACTATGGAACACTTATAAGAGAAATTGAAGAGAACAAAAAGAAATGGAAAAACATTCCATGCTAATTGAATAGAAGATGAAATATTGTTAAAATGTCTATACTGACACCAAAGCAATCTACACATTGAATGCAATCTCTACCAAAATACCACCAGCCCTTTGCACAGGGCTAGAATGAACAATGCTAAAATTTGTATAGAACCACAGGAAGACCCTGAGTAACCAAAGCAATCTTGAAAAAGTAAAGCAAAGCTGGAGGCATCACAATTCTGGACTTCAACCTATATTACAAAGCTGTACTCATCAAGACAACATGGCACTGGCACAAAAGCAGATCAATGGAACAAAAGAGAAAACCCAGAAATGGACCCAACCATGGTAGTCAGCTCATCTTCGACAAAGCAGGAAAAAAAAAAAATCCAATGGAAAAAAAGCCAGTCTCTTCAACATACGGGGTTAAGAAAACTGCACAGCAACATTCAGAGGAATGAAACTGGACCACTTTCATACACCACACACAAAAATAAATTCAAATGGCATGAACGACCTAAATGTGAGACCGGACAAATATCAAAATCTTAGAGGAGAACACAGGCAGCAACCTCTTTCACCTTGGCCGTAGCAAATTCTCTGAAGGCAAAGGCACACAAGAAGAAAAAAATGAACTATTGGGATGTTATTAAGATAAAAGGCTTCTTCACAGTGAAGGAAACAAAACAACAAGACTAAAAGACAAGCAGTGGAATGGGAGAAGATATTTACAAATGACATATCTGATAAAGGAATTGGTATCCCAAAATCTATAAAGAACTTATCAAACCCAACACCCCAAAAATAGCTAATCCAAGTCAAGAAATGAAGAGAAGACATGAACAGACATTTTTCAAAGAGACAGGAAGATGGCTAACAGGCACATGAAAAGATGCTCAACATCACTCATCATGAAGGAAACAACAAATCAAAACACAAGGTGTGATATACCACCTCACACCTTGTCATAATGGCTAAAATTAACAACACAGGAATCAAGAGATGTTAGTGAGGATGCACAGAAAGGGGAACTCTCTTACACTTAGTGGGAATGAAAACTGCTGCAGCCGCTCCGGAAAAAGTGTGGAGGTTCCTTAAAAAGTTGAAAGTAGAACTACCCTACAACACAGTAATTGCACTGCTAGGTATTTACCCCAAAGGACACAAAAGTACTTATTTGAAGGGGCACAGGCACCCCATGTTTATAGCAAACATTATCAACAATAGCCGAGTTATGGAAAGAGCCCAAATGTCCATCAACTGATGAATGGATAAAGAAGATGTAGCATACACACACACACACACACACACACACACACACACACACACAATGAAATATTAGCCATAAAAAAGAAAGAAATCTTGCTATTTGCAATGACATTGATGGAGCTAAAGTATATTATGTTAAGTAAAATAAGTCAGATAAAGACAAATTACATATGGTTTCACTCATATCTGGTATTTAAGACACATAAACAGATGAACATATGGGAAGGGGAAAAAAAGAGAGGGAAGCAAATCGTAAGAGACTCTTAACAAGAGAGAACAAACTGAGGTTCGGTGGAGGGTGGTGGGAGGAGTATGGACTAAATGGGTGATGGGTATTAAGGAGGGCACTTGTGATGAGCACTGGGTGTTATATGTAAGTCATGAACCACTAAATTCTTTTTTTTTTTTTTAGTTAGTGTATTTATTTTGAGAGAGAGACAGAGAGAGAGAGAGATGAGGAGAGAGAGAGAGAGAGAGAGAGGAGAGAAGTAATGGCCAGAGAGGGAGGGAGAAGGGAGAATCCCAAGCAGGCTCAATGCTGCAGTGCAGAGCCCAATGCAGGGCCCAAACTCAGGAACCGTGAGATTGTGACTTGAGCAGAGATCAAGAGTCAGATGCTTAACCAACCGAGCTACACAGGCGCCCCATGAATCACTAAATTCTACACCCAAAAACCTATTTTACCATATATGTTAACTAAGTAGAACTTAAATTTAAATCTTGAAATAGAAAACCAAACAAACAAACAATGCTGGAATCAACATAGGGGTGCATATTTATTTTTGCTGGGAAAATACCAGTAGTGGAATCACTGGATCATATCATAATTCTACTTTTAATTAGTTTTGGGATCTCTATATTATTTTGCACACGTGGCTGTACCAATATACATTCTCAGAAACATTATGAAGGTTTCTCTTTCTCCACATCCTTGTCTACACTTGTTATTTCTTGAGTTTATTTGGGACTATTCTCACACTTGTCAGGTAATAAGTCATTGTGGCTTTTAATTTGTATTCCCTGATGATTAGTGATGTTGAGCATCTTTTTATGGGTCTGTTGGTCTGCTGTATTGCCTATTTTGGAAAAAAATGTCTGTTCAGCTGCTCTGCTCATTTTTTTAATCAGGTTGTTCATTTATGTGGTGTTGAGTTGTATCCATTCCTTATATATTTTGGATATCAAGCCCTTATCGGATATATTATTTGCAAATATATTCTCCCATTCAGTAGGTTGGCTTTTTTGTGTCATGGGTGGTTTCTTTTGCTGTGCAAAAATGTTTCTTTTGATGTACTCCCAATAATTTATTTTTGTTTTATTTACCTTGCCTTTAAGAGACATCTTTTAAATGTTGCTATGGCAGATGTTGGAGAAATTACTGTGTTCTCTTCTAGATTTCTGTGATTTCAGGTCTCACATTTATATTTTTAATACACTTTGAGTTTACTTTTGTGCATGCTGTTAGAAAGTGGTCCAGGTTCATTCTTTATCATGTTAATGAACAGTTTTCACAGCACCATTTATTGAAATCCGCTGTCTTTTCCTCATTTTATATTCTTGCCTCCTATGTCAATATAATCATTGACCATATAAGCATGGGTTTAATTTTGAATTCTCTATTCTGTTCTATTGATCTGTGTCAACTTTTGTGCCAGCACCATACTATTTTGATTATTACCGCTTTGTCATACATATTGAAATATGGGTATTATTAACCTCCAGCTTTTTCTTTCTCAAGATAGCTTTAGCTATTTGAGGTCATTTGTAGTGAAATACAGATTTTCATAGAATATTTTCTAATTCTGTGAGCAATCCTGTTGTATTTGGTTAGGATTTGCATTCAATCTGTAGATTACTTTGGGGGAGTAAAGACATAACACTACAAAATCTTCCAGTTCAGAGCATGGAACATCTTTCTATTTGTGTCGTCTTCAATTACTTTCAACAATGTTTTATAGTTTTCAGAGTACAGGTCTTCCATCTTATTGGTTAAATTCATTCCTAACCTATTTTATTTTTCTGATGCAACTGTAATTGGAACTTCTTTAAACTCCCTTTCTGTTACTTCATTATTAGTATATAGAGATTTTGTATCATTGCAACATTACTGAATTCATTATTTCTAGTAGTTTCCTGGAGTTGTTTGGGTATTTTAGGTATACCGTCATGTCATCCGGAAATAGAGCCACTTTGACTTCTTCCTTACCAATATGGATTCCTCTTACTTTATTTTTCTTCTTTGATTGCTGTTAGGAGTTCCTATTACTATGTGAAATAACAGTGGCAGAAGTGGACATTCTTGTCTTCTTTGTGACCCCATAAAAAAAGCTCTTAGTTTTACACCTTTGAGTATAATGTTAGAACTATGCTTATACAGATATTATTAATGAGGTAAATTCTCTCTAAACCCACTTTGCTGAATTTTATCATGAAACACGTGCTGAATCTTGTCAAATGCTTTTTCTGCATCTATCAAGATGATTATGATTATTTCCTTTATTTTGTTGATATGGCATGTTGACTGATCATGTTGATTGATTTGTGAATATTGAACAATCTTGCATCCATGGAATATACGCTACTTGATTATGGTGAACAATCATTTAGTGGGTTGATGATACAGTTTGACAATATTTGTTGAATATTTTTTGCATCAATGTTCATTAGATATTCAACTGTAATTTTCTTTTTTGTGTGTGATGTCTTTGGTTTTAGTATCAGGGTAATGCTAGCCTCACAGAATGTAATTGGTACTTTCCCATGCCTATCTGTTTTTTGGAATAGTTTTAGGAGAGTAGGTATTAACTATTTTTATTTTTGATATTAATTCCTTTTAATGTAGAAAATACTTGTGAATCCATTTGGTCCTGCACTTTTTTAGGTTTTCATTTAAATTTCACCACTTAAACATGGGGCGCCTGGGTGGCTTGGTCGGTTAAGTGTCCGACTTTGGCTCAGGTCATGATTTCACGGTCCGTGAGTTCGAGCCCCGCGTCGGGCTCTGTGCTGACAGCTTCAGAGCCTGAAGCCTGTTTCAGATTCTGTATTCTCCTCTCTCTCCTCTGCCCCTCCCTGTTCATGCTCTGTCTCTCTCTGTATCAAAAATAAAAAATCATTTAAACAATTTTTAAATTTCACCACTTAACATACAGCATGATATTAGTTTTAGATGTACAATATGCTGATTCCACACTTTTATACAATACCTTGTGCTCATCACAAGTGCATGCCTTAATCCATCACCTATTTAACCTATCTCCTCACGCACCCAAACTTGGTAGCTATCAGGTTATACCCTATAGTTAAAAGTCTGTTTGTAGGTTTTGCCTCTTTTTTCCTCCTGTCTGCTCCTTTTGTTTTCTGTCATAAGTTACACATATGAATGAAATCATATGGTATTTGTCCTTCTTTTACTGACTTACTTCCCTTAGCATGATATCTCCATCCATGTTGCTGCAAAAGGCGAGATTTCATTCCTTTTCATCCTGGAGTAATATTCCATTGTATATATACACCAACTCTTTTTTTTAAAAATAAATGTTCATTTATTTATTTGACGAGAACACGTGCATGAGCAGGGCGGGCAGAGAGAGAGAGGAAGAGAGAGAAAGAATGCCAGGCAGGCTCTACACTGCCAGCACAGAGCCTGACACAGGGCTCATATACACGAACCATGAGATCATGACCTCAGCTGAAATCAAGAGTTGGAAGCTTAACCAACTGAGCCACCCAGGCACCCCTATACCACATCTTCTTTATCCATCATTAGTCAATGCACACGTGGGTTGTTTCCCATAACTTGGCTATTGAAGATAAGGCTGCTATAAACATTAAGGTACATATATCCCTTAAATTAGTATTTTTTTTTTTTTTGTATCTTTGGGTAAATACCTATTACTGCAATTGCTGGATCTAGGGTAATTCTTTTAACTTCTTGAAGAACCTCCATACTGTTTTCCAGAATGACTGTACAAGTTTGCATTCCCACCAACACTGCAAGAAAATTCCCTTTCTCCACAGCCTTGTCAACACCTCTTGTTTGTTGTGTTGTAGATTTTAGCCATTCTGACAGGCGTGAGGTGATATATCACTGTAGTTTCGGTTTGTATTTCCCTGATGATGAGAGATGTTGAGCATCTTTTCATGTGTCTATTGGCTATCCATATGTCTTCTTTGGAAAAATGTCTATTCTTGTCTTCTATTTTTAATTGGATTATCCCTTTTGGAGGGTCTTGAGTTGTATAAGGTCTTTATATATTTTGGATACTAACCCAATGTCAGACAATTCATCTCCAAATATTTTCTCCCATTCCATAGGCTGCCTTTTAGTTTTGTTGATTGTTTCCTTCACAGTGCAAATCTTTTTATTCGAATGAAGTCTCAATAGTTTATTTTTGCTTTTCTTTCCCTAGCCTCAAGAGACATATGTAGGAAGAAGTTGCTACATCCAAAATCAAAGAGGTTACTGCCTGTGTTCTTCTCTAGTGTTTTAATGGTTTCTTGTCTCACAATGAGGCCTTTAATCCAATTTGACTTTATTTCTATGTACGGTGTATGAATGTGGTCGCTATTTTTCTGCATGTTTCCCTCCAGTTTTCCCAACAACATTTGGTGAATAGACTCTCATTTTCCCATTGCATATTCCTGCTTTATTGAAGATTAGTTGACCATATAACTGTGGGTTTATTTCTGGATTTTCTATTCTGTTCCATTGATCTATGTATGTGTCTAGTTTTGTGCCAGTACCAGACTATCTTGATCACTAGGGCTTTGTAATATAACTTGAAGGGTGGAATTTGATACTTCCAGTTTTGCTTTTCTTTTTCAAGATTTTTTGGCTACTGAGCATCTTTTGTTTTTATGTACAAATTTTAGGATTGTTGCACCTCTGTGAAAAATGCTGTTGATATTTTGACAGGGATTGCACTGAATGTGTAGATTGCTTTGGGTAGTATAGGCATTTTAACAATATTTAATCTCCCAATCGAGTATGGAATACTTTTCCATTTCTTTGTGTCACCTTCAATTTCTTCCATAAGAATTCTATAGTTTTCAGAGTACAGATGTATTTATCTCTTTGGTTAGGTTTATTCCTAGTTATTGTTTTTGGTGCAATTGTAAATGTGATTGATTCCTTAATTTCTTTCTGCTGCTTCATTAATGGTGTATAGAAATTCAATAGATTACTGTACATGGATTGTTTTCTGTGATTTGGCTGGATTCTAGACTTTTTGGTGGCATCCCTGGGCTTTCTATGTAGAGTAAGTATCATGTCATCTGCAAATAGTGAAAGTTTTATTTCTTCCTTCCCTATTTGTATGCCTTTTCCATCTTTTGTTGTCTGATTGCTGTTGCTGGGAATTCCAGTACTATGTTAAATAACAATGATAAGACTGGACATCCCTGTCTTCTTCCTCACCACAGAGAAAAAGCTGTCAGTTTTTCCCCCATTGAGGACATTAGCTGTGGGATTTTTGTACATTGCTTTTATGATGTTGAAGTATGCTCCCTCTCATCCTACTCTGCTGAGGGTTTTTTTTTTTTTTATCATGAAAGGATGTTGTACATTCTCAAATGCTTTTTCTGCATCTATTGCAACAATCATACCATCCTTATCCGTTCTTTTATTAATGTGCCGTGTGATCTTGAATGATTTGCAAATATTGAGCCACACTTGCAATCCAGGAGTAAGTCCCACTTGATCATGTTGAATGATTATTTTATTATTTTATTTTATTTTATTTTATTTTATTTATTTTAATATGAAATTTTTTGTAAAAGTGGTTTCCATACAACACCAAGTGCTCATTCCAACAAGTGCCCTCCTCAATACCCATCACCCACCCACCCCTCCCTCCCACCCCCCCATCAACCCTCAGTTTGTTCTCAGTTTTTAAGAGTCTCTTACATTTTGCCTCTCTCCCTCTCTAACCTTTTTTTCTCCTCCCCCTGCCCCATGGTCTTCTGCTAAGTTTCTCAGGATCCACATAAGAGTGAAAACATATGGTATCTGTCTTTCTCTCTATGACTTATTTCACTTAGCATAACACTCTCCAGTTCCATCCACATTGCTACAAAAGGCCATATTTCATTCTTTCTCATTGCCACGTAGTATTCCATTGTGTATATAAACCACAATTTCTTTATCCATTCATCAGTTAGTTGATGGACACTTAGGCTCTTTCCATAATTTGGCTATTGTTGAAAGTGCTGCTATAAACATTGGAGTCCAAGTGCCCCTATGTATCAGCTCTCTTGCATAATGATTCTTTTAATGTATTGGTGCAATTGGTTTGCTATTATTTTACTGAAAATTATTGCATCCCTGATCATCAGGAATATTGGCCTGGAGTTGTCTTCTTTTAGTGGATGCTTTCTTTGGCTTTGGTATCAGGGTAATGCTGGCTTCATAGAATGAGTATGGAAGTTTTCCTTCCTTTGCTTATTTTTGGTAATAGTTTCAGAAGAATAGGTAGAACTCTACTTTTTTTTTCTTTCCTTCAATATTTGGTAGTTTTCACCTATGAAACCATCTGGTCCTGGACTTTTGTTGTTAGAAGTTTGTTTGTTTGTCGTTTAGTAATTGAATATCATTGCTGGTCATCAGCCTGTTCAAGTTTTCTGTTTCTTCTTGCTTCACTTTTGGTATTATATATTTTTCTAGGAATTTACCCATCTTCTAGGTTGTCCCGTTTGTTGGCATATAGTTTTTCATAATATTCTCTTTTAGTCATTTGTATTTCTGTGGTGTTGGTTGTTTTTTCTCCTTTCTTGTTTGATTTTATTTATTTGGTTTCTTTTTCTTTTCTTTCTGATAAGTCTGACTAGAGATTTTTCAAAGAACAAATTCCTAGTTTTATCAATCTGTTCCACTATTTTTTTGTTTCTATATCATTTATTTCTGCTCTAATCTCTATTATTTCCTTTCTTCTGCTAGCTTTAGGCTTCATTTGCTGTTCTTATTCTAGCTCCTTTAGTCACAAGGTTAGGTTGTTTACTTGAGGTTTATCTTGCTTCTTAATGTAGGCCTGTTTTGCCATATACTTCCCTCTTATGACCGCTTTTGCTGAATCCCAAAAGATTTGAACGGTTGTTTTCATCTTCATCTTCATATTTTTTATTTCTTATTTAATTTCCTAGTCTTCCCCTTCTTGGTTTAGTAGCGTTTTGTTTAACCTCCGTGTATTGGTGGTCTTTCCATATTTTTTTCTTCTGGTTAGCTTATAGTTTCATAGTATGCTCAGCAAAGTGGCATGATACAGTACTCCTGTATCCCTTGGGTAAATTTCTAGCAATGCTACTGCTGGGTCATAGGGTAGGTCTATTTTTAACTTTGTGAGGAACCTCCACACTGTTTTGCAGAGCGGCTGCACCAGTTTGCATTTCCACCAACAATGCAAGAGGGTTCCCATTTCTCCACATCCTCGCCAGCATCTATAGTCTCCTAATTTGTTCATTTTAGCCACTCTGACTGGCGTGAGGTGATATCTGAGAGTGGTTTTAATTTGTATTTCCCTGATGAGGAGCCTCGTCAAGCATCTTTTCATGTGCCTGCTGGTCATCCGGATGTCTTCTCTAGAGAAGTGTCTATTCATGTTTTCTGCCCATTTCTTCACTGGATTACTTGTTTTTCGGGTGTGGAGTTTGGTGAGCTCTTTATAGATTTTGGATACTAGCCCTTTGTCCAATATGTCATTTGCAAATATCTTTTCCCATTCCGTTGGTTGCCTTTTAGTTTTGTTGATTGTTTCCTTTGCTGTGCAGAAGCTTTTGATCTTCATGAGGTCCTAATAGTTCATTTTTGCTTTTAATTCCCTTGCCTTTGGGGATGTGTCGAGTAAGAAATTGCTACGACTGAGGTCAGAGAGGTTTTTCCCTGCTTTCTCCTCTAGGGTTTTGATGGTTTCCTGTCTCACATTCAGGTCGTTGATCCATTTTGAGTTTGTTTTTGTGAATGGTGTAAGACAGTGGTCTAGTTTCAATCTTCTGCATGTTGCTGTCCAGTTCTACCAGCGCCATTTGTTAAAGAGACTGTCTTTGGTCCATTGGATATTCTTTCCTGCTTTGTCAAAGATTAGCTGGCCATACTCTTGTGGGTCTAATTCTGGGGTTTCTATTCTATTCCATTGGTCTATGTGTCTGTTTTGTGCCAATACCATGCTGTCTTGATGATTACCGCTTTGTAGTAGAGGCTAAAGTCTGGGCTTTTGATGCCTCCTGCTTTGGTCTTCTTCTTCAATATTACTTTGGCGATTCGGGGCCTTTTGTGGTTCCATACAAATCTTCTTCAAAATTACTTTGGCTATTCGGGGCCTTTTGTGGTTCCATGCAAATGTTAGGATTGCTTGTTCTAACTTCGAGAAGAATGCTGGTGCAATTTTGATTGGGATTGCATTGAATGTGTAGATAGCTTTGGGTAGTATTGACCTTTTAACGGTATTTATGCTTCCAATCCATGAGGACGGAATGTTTTTCTATTTCTTTATATCTTCTTCAATTTCCTTCATAAGCTTTCTATAGTTTTCAGCATACAGATCTTTTACATCTTCGGTTAGGTTTATTCCTAGGTATTTTGTGCTTCTTGGTGCAATTGTGAATGGGATCAGTTTCTTTATTTGTCCTTCTGTTGCTTCATTATTAGTGTATAAGAATGCAACTGATTTCTGTACATTGATTTCGTATCCTGCGACTTTGCTGAATTCATGTATCAGTTCTAGCAGACTTTGGGTGGAGTCTATCGGGTTTTCCATGTATGATATCGTGTCATCTGCAAAAAGCGAAAGCTTAACTTCATCTTTGCCAATTTTGATGCTTTGATTTCCTTTTGTTGTCTGATTGCTGATGCTAGAACTTCCAACACTATGTTAAACAACAGCGGTGAGAGTGGACATCCCTGTCGTGTTCCTGATCTCAGGGAGAAAGATCTCAGTTTTTCCCCATTGAGAAGGATATTAGCTGTGGGCTTTCCATAAATGGCTTTTATGATGTTTAAATATGTTCCTTCTATCCCGACTTTCTCGAGGGTTTTTATTAAGAAAGGATGCTGAATTTTGTCAAATGCTTTTTCTGCATCGATTGACAGGATCATATGGTTCTTTTCTTTCCTTTTATTCATGTGATGTATCACGTTAATTGATTTGTGAATGTTGAAACAGCCCTGAAACTCAGGAATGAATCCCACTTGATCATGGTGAATAATTCTTTTTATATGCTGTTGAATTCAATTTGCTAGTATCTCATTGAGAATTTTTGCATCCATATTCATCAGGGGTATTGGCCTGTAGTTCTCTCTTTTTTTGCTGGGTCTCTGTCTGGTTTAGGAATCAAAGTAATGCTGGCTTCATAGAATGAGTCTGGACGTTTTCCTTCCCTTTCTATTTTTTTGAATAGCTTGAGAAGGAAAGGTATTCTCTCTGCTTTAAATGTCTGGTAGAATTCCACTGGGAAGCCATCTGGTCCTGGACTCCTATTTGTTGGGAAATTTTTGATAACTGATTCAATTTCTTCGCTGGTTATGGGTATATTCAAGCTTTCTATTTCTTCCTGTTTGAGTTTTGGAAGTGTGTGGGTGCTTAGGAATTTATCCATTTCTTCCAGGTTGTCCAGTCTGTTGGCATATAATTTTTCATAGTATTCCCTAATAATTGTTTGTATTTCTAAGGGATTGGTTGTAATAATTCCATTTTCATTCATGATTTATCTATTTGGGTCATCTCTCTTTTCGTTTTGAGAGGTTTATCAATTTTGTTTATTTTTTTTCAAAAAAACAACTCTTGGTTTCATTGATCTGCTCTACAGTTGTTTTAGATTCTATATTATTTATTTCTGCTCTTATCTTTATTATTTCTCTTCTTCTGCTGGGTTTGGGGTGTCTTTGCTGTTCTGCTTCTATTTCCTTTAGGTGTGCTGTTAGATTTTGTATTTGGTGTTTTTGTTGTTTCTTGAGATAGGCCTGGATTGCCATGTATTTTCCTCTCCGGACTGCCTTCACTGCATCCCAAAGCGTTTGGATTGTTGTCTTTTCATTTGCATTTGGTTCCATGTATTTCTTAATTTCTTCTCTAATTGCCTGGTTCACCCATTCCTTCTTTAGTACGGTGTTCTTTAACCTCCATGCTTTTGGAGGTTTTCCAAACTTTTGCTTGTGGTTGATTTCAAGCTTCATCGCATTGTGGTCTGAAAATATACATGGTATGATCTCAATTCTTGTATACTTATGAAGGGCTGTTTTGTGACCCAGTATGTGATCTATCTTGGAGAAGGTTCCATGTTCACTCGAGAAGAACGTATTTTCTGTTGCTTTGGGATGTAGACTTCTAAATATATCTGTCAAGTCCATCTGATCCAGCGTATCATTCAGGGCCCTTGTTTCTTTATTGATCCTGCATCTAGATGATCTATCCACTGTTGTAAGTGGAGTATTAACGTCCTGCAATTACCACATTCTTATCAATAAGGTTGCTTACATTTGTGATTAATTGTTATATATATTTCAGGGCTCCCGTATTCGGTGCATAGACATTTGTAATTGTTAGCTCTTCCTGATGGATAGACCCTGTAATGATTATATAATGCCCTTCTTCATCTCTTGTTACAGCCTTTAATTTAAAGTCTAGTTTGTCTGATATAAGTATGGCTACTCCAGCTTTCTTTTGGCTTCCAGTGGCATGATAAATAGTTCTCCATCCCCTCACTCTCAATCTAAAGGTGTCCTCAGGTCTAAAATGAGTCTCTTGTAGACAGCAAATGGATGGGTCTCGTGTTTGTATCCATTGTCATACCCTATGACTTTTGGTTGGAGCATTTAGTCCATTTACATTCAGCGTGATTATAGAAAGATACGGGTTTGGAGACATTGTGATGTCTATAAGTTTAACGCTTGCAGTCATGTCTCTGGAACTTCGTCTCACGGGATTCCCCCTTAGGATCTCTTGTAGGGCTGGTTTAGTGGTGACAAATTCCTTCAGTTTTTGTTTGTTTGGGAAGACCTTTATCTCTCCTTCTATTCTAAATGGCAGACTTGCTGGATAAAGGATTCTCAGCTGCATTTTTTCTCTGCTCATCACATTGAAGATTTCCTGCCATTCCTTTCTGGCCTGCCAAGTTTCAGTAGACAGACCCCGTCACGAGTCTTATCGGTCTCCCTTTATATGTTAGAGCATGTTTATCCCTAGCTGCTCAGAATTCTCTCTTTATCCTTGTATTTTGCCAGTTTCACTATCGTATGTTGTGCAGAAGATCAATTCAAGTTATGTCTGGGGGGAGTTCTCTGTGCCTCTTGGATTTCAATGCCTTTTTCCTTTCCCAGATCAGGGAAGTTCTCAGCTATGATTTCTTCAAGTACACCTTCAGCAACTTTCCCTCTCTCTTCCTCCTCTGGAATCCCAATTATGCATATATTATTTCGTTTAATTATGTCACTTACTTCTCTAGGTCTCCCCTCATACTCCTGGATTTTTTAATCTCCCTTTTTCTCAGCTTCTTCTTTTTCCATAATTTTATCTTCTAATTCACCTATTCTCTCCACTGTCTCTTCAATCCGAGCTGTGGTCGCCTCCATATTATTTTGCAGCTCATTTATAGCATTTTTAGCTCCTCCTGACTTTTTCTCAGTCCTTTGATCTCTGTAGCAATAGATTCTCTGCTGCCCTCTATACTTTTTACAAGCCCAGCGATTAATTTTATGACTATTATTTTATTTCATTTTATTTTTTTTCAATATATGAAATTTATTTTCAAATTGGTTTCCATACAACACCCAGTGCTCATCCCAAAAGGTACCCTCCTCAATACCCATCACCCACCCTCCCCTCCCTCCCACCCTCTACCAACCCTCAGTTTGTTCTGTTTTTAAGAGACTCTTATGCTTTGGCTCTCTCCCACTCTAACCTCTTTTTTTTTTTTTCCTTCCACGCCCCCATGGGTTTCTGTTAAGTTTCTCAGGATCCACAGAAGAGTGAAAACATATAGTATCTGTCTTTCTCTGTATGGCTTATTTCACTCAGCATCACACTCTCCAGTTCCATCCATGTTGCTACAAAGGGCCATATTTCGTTCTTTCTCATTGCCATGTAGTACTCCATTGTGTATATAAACCACAATTTCTTTATCCATTCATCAGTTGATGGACATTTAGGCTCTTTCCATAATTTGGCTATTGTTGAGAGTGCTGCTATAAACATTGGGGTACAAGTGCCCCTATGCATCAGTACTCCTCTATCCCTTGGGTGAATTCCTAGCAGTGCTATTGCTGGGTCATTGGGTAGATCTATGTTTCATTTTATGAGGAACCTCCACATTGTTTTTCAGTGTGGCTGCACCAATTTGCATTCCCACCAACAGTGCAAGAGGGTTCCCATTTCTCCACATCCTCTCCAGCATCTATAGCCTCCTTATTTGTTCATTTTGGCCACTCTGACTGGCATGAGGTGATATCTGAGTGTGCTTTTGATTTGTATTTCCCTGATAAGGAGCCTCGTCAAGCATCTTTTCATGTGCCTGTTGGCCATCCGGATGTCTTCTTTAGAGAAGTGTCTATTCATGTTTTCTCCCCATTACTTCACTGGGTTATTTGTTTTTCGGGTGTGGAGTTTGGTGAGTTCTTTACAGATTTTGGATACTAGCCCTTTGTCCGATATGTCATTTGCAAATATCTTTTCCCATTCCGTTGGTTGCCTTTTAGTTTTGTTGGCTGTTTCCTTTGCTGTGCAGAAGCTTTTTATCTACATATGGTCCCAGTAATTCATTTTTGCTTTTAATTCCCTTGCCTTTGGGGATGTGTCGAGTAAGAGATTGCTATGGCTGAGGTCAGAGAGGTCTTTTCCTGCTTTCCCCTCTAGGGTTTTGAAGGTTTCCTGTCTCACATTCAGGTCCTTTATCCATTTTGAGTTTGTTTTTGTGAATGTTGTCAGAAAGTGGTCTAGTTTCATTCTTATTCATGTTGTTGTCCAGCTCTCCCAGCACCATTTGTTAAAGAGACTGTCTTTTTCCATTGGATGTTCTTTCCTGCTTTGTCAAAGATGAGTTGGCCATACGTTAGTGGGTTTAGTTCTGGGGTTTCTATTCTATTCCATTGGTCTATGTGTCTGTTTTTGTGCCAATACCATGCTGTCTTGATGATGACAGCTTTGTAGTAGAGGCTAAAGACTGGGATTGTGATGCCTCCTGCTTTGGTCTTCTTCTTCAAAATTACTTTGGCCATTCGGGGCCTTTTGTGTATCCATAGGAATTTTACAATTGCTTGTTCTAGTTTCTAGAAGAATGCTGGTGCAATTTTGATTGGGATTGCATTGAATGTGTAGGTAGCTTTGGGTAGTATTGACATTTTGACAATATTTATTCTTCCAATCCATGAGCAGGAAATGTCTTTCCATTTCTTTAAATCTTCTTCAATTACCTTCATAAGCTTTCCATAGTTTTCAGCATACAGATCTTTTACATCTTTGGTTAGATTTACTCCTAGGTATTCTATGCTTCTTGGTGCAATGGTGAATGGGATCAGTTTCTTTATTTGTCTTTCTGTTGCTTCATTGTTAGTGTATAAGAATGCAACTGATTTCTGTACGTTGATTTTGTATCCTGAGACTTTGCTGAATTCATGTATCAGTTCTAGCAGACTTTTGGTGGAGTCTATTGGGTTTTCCATGTATAATATCATGTCATCTGCAAAAAGCGAAAGCTTGACTTCATCTTTGCCAATTTTGATGCCTTTGATTTCCTTTTGTTGTCTGATTGCTGATGCTAGAACTTCCAACACGGTGTTAAACAACAGTGTGAGAGTGGGCATCCCTGTCGTGTTCCTGATCTCAGGGAAAAAGCTCTCAGTTTTTCCCCATTGAGGATGATGTCAGCTGTGGGCTTTTCATAAATGGCTTTTATGATGTTTAAGTATGTTCCTTCTATCTCGACTTTCTCCAGGGTTTTTATTAAGAAAGGGTGCTGGATTTTGTCAAAGGCCTTTTCTGCATCAATTGACAGGATCATATGGTTCTTATCTTTTCTCTTATTAATGTGATGTATCACGTTGATTGATTTGCGAATGTTGAACCAGCCCTGGATCCCAGGAATGAATCCCACTTGATCATGGTGAATAATTCTTTTTATATGCTGTTGAATTCGATTTGCTAGTATCTTATTGAGAATTTTTGCATCCATATTCATCAGGGATATTGGCCTGTAGTTCTCTTTTCTTGCTGGGTCTCTGTCTGGTTTAGGAATCAAAGTAATACTGGCTTCATAGAATGAGTCTGGAAGTTTTCCTTCCCTTTCAATTTCTTGGAATAGCTTGAGAAGGAAAGGTATTCTCTCTGCTTTAAACGTCTGGTAGAACTCCCCTGGGAAGCCATCTGGTCCTGGACTCTTATTTGTTGGGAGATTTTTGATAACCGATTCAATTTCTTCGCTGGTTATGTGTCTGTTCAAGCTTTCTATTTCCTCCTGATTGAGTTTTTGAATAGTGTGGGTGTTGAGGAATTTGTCCATTTCTTCCAGGTTGTCCAATTTGTTGGCATATAATTTTTCATAATATTCCCTGATAATTGTTTGTGTCTCTGAGGGATTGGTTGTAATAATTCCATTTTCATTCATGATTTTATCTAGTTGGGTCATCTCCCTTTTCTTTTTGAGAAGCCTGGCTAGAGGGTTGTCAATGTTGCTTATTTTTTCAAAAAACCAACTCTTGCTTTCGTTGATCTACTCTACAGTTTTTTTTACATTCTATATTGTTTATTTCTGCTCTGATCTTTATTATTTCTCTTCTTCTGCTGGGTTTAGGCTGCCTTTGCTGTTCTGCTTCTAGTTCCTTTATGTGTGCTGATAGATTTTGTATTTGGGATTTTTCTTGTTTCTTGAGATAGGCCTGGATTGCAATGTATTTTCCTCTCAGGACTGCCTTCGCTGCGTCCCAAAGCGTTTGGATTGTTGTCTTTTCATTTTCGTTTCCAAATATTTTTTAATTTCTTCTCTAATTGCCTGGTTGACCCACTCATTCTTTAGTAGGGTGTTCTTTAACCTCCATGCTCTTGGAGGTTTTCCAGACTTTTTCCTGTGGTGGATTTCAAGCTTCATAGCATTGTGGACTGAAAGTATGCATGGTATAATTTCAACTCTTGTATACTTATGACGGGTTGTTTTGTGACCCAGTATATGATCTATCTTGGAGAATGTTCCATGTGCACTCGAGTAGAAAGTATATTCTGTTGCTTTGGGATGCAGAGTTCTAAATATGTGTGTCAAGTCCATCTGATCCAATGTCTCATTCAGGGCCCTTGTTTCTTTATTGACCGTGTGTCTAGATGATCTATCCATTTCTGTAAGTGGAGTGTTAAAGTCCCCTGCAATTACCACCTTCTTATTATTAAGGTTGCTTATGTTTATGACTAACTGTTTTATATATTTGGGGGCTCTGGTATTCGGTGCATAGACATTTATAACTGTTAGCTCTTCCTGATGGATAGACCCTGTAGTGATTATATATTGCCCGTCTTCATCTCTTGCTACAGGCTTTAATTTAAAGTCTAGTTTGTCTGATATAAGTATGGCTACTCCAGCTTTCTTTTGGCTTCCAGGAGCCTGATAAATAGCTCTCCATCCCTTCACTCTCAATCTAAAGGTGTCCTCAGGTCTAAAATGAGTCTTTTGTAGACAGCAAACAGATGGGTCTTGTTTTTTTATCCATTCTGATACCCTATGTCTTTTGGTTGGCGCATTTAATCCATTTACTTTCAGTGTTATTATAGAAAGATACGGGTTTAGAGTCATTGTGATGTCTGTACGTTTTATGCGTGTAGCGATGTCTCTGGTACTTTGTCTCACAGGATCCCCCTTAGGATCTCTTGTAGGGCTGGTTTAGTGGTGACAAATTCCTTCAGGTTTTTTTGGGAAGACCTTTATCTCTCCTTCTATTCTAAATGACAGACTTGCTGGATAAAGGATTCTCGGCTGCATATTTTTTCTGTTCATCACATTGAAGATCTCGTGCCAATCCTTTCTGGCCTGCCAAGTTTCAAAAGACAGATCAGTCACGAGTCTGATAGGTCTCCCTTTATATGTTAGGGCACGTTTATCCCTTGCTGCTTTCAGAATTTTCTCTTTATCCTTGTATTTTGCCAGTTTGACTCTGACATGTCGTGCAGAAGATCGATTCAAGTTTTGTCTGAAGGGAGTTCTCTGTGCCTCTTGGATTTCAATGCCTTTTTCCTTCCCCAGTTCTGGGAAGTCCTCAGCTATTATTTCTTCGAGTACACCTTCAGCACCTTTCCCTCTCTCTTCCTCCTCTGGGATACCAATTATGCATATATTATTTCTTTTTAGTGTATCACTTAGTTCTCTAATTTTCCCCTCATACTCCTGGATTTTTTTATCTCTCTTTTTCTCAGCTTCCTTTTTCCATAACTTTATCTTCTAGTTCACCTATTCTCTCCTCTGCCTCTTCAATCCGAGCCGTCGTCGTTTCCATTTTATTTTGCATTTCGTTTGAAGCGTTTTTCAGCTCCTCCTGACTGTTCCTTAGTCCCTTGATCTCTGTAGCAAGAGATTCTCTGCTGTCCTCTATACTGTTTTCAAGCCCAGCGATTAATTTTATGACTATTATTCTAAATTCACTTTCTGTTATATTATTTAAATCCTTTTTGATCAGTTCGTTAGCTGTTGTTATTTCCTGGAGATTGTTTTGAGGGGAATTCTTCTGTTTGGTCATTTTGGATAGTCCCTGGAGTGGTGCGGACCTGCAGGGCACTTCCCCTGTGCTGTGGTGTATAACTGGAGTTGGTGGGCGGAGTCGTAGTCAGACCTGAAGTCTGCCCCCAGCCCACCGCTGGGGCCAGAGTCAGACTGGTGTGTGCCTTCTCTTCCCCTCTCCTAGGGTGGGATTCACTGTGGGGTGGCGTGGCCCGTCTGGGTTACTTGCACACTGCCAGGCTTGTGGTGCTGGGGATCTGGCGTATTAGCTTGGGTGGGTAGGCAAGGTGCACGGGGGCAGGAGGGGCAGGCTTAGCTTGCTTCTCCTTAGGTGATCCACTTCAGGAGGGTCGTGTGGCAGCGGGAGGGAGCCAGACCCGCTGCTGGAGGTTTGGCTCCGCAGAAGCACAGTGTTGGGTGTTTGCGTGGAGCAAGCAAGTTCCCTGGCAGGAACTGGTTCCCTTTGGGATTTTGGCTGGGGGGTGGGCGAGGGAGATGGCGCTGGTGAGCGCCTTTGTTTCTCAACAAACTGAGCTCTGTTGTCTGGGGGCTCAGCAACTCTCCCTCCATTTGTCCTCCAGCCTTCCCGCTTTCTGAGCAGAGCTATTAACTTATGACCTGCCGGATGCTAAGTCGCGCTTGCTGTCGGAACACACTCCGTCCGGCCCCTCTGCTTTTGCAAGCCAGACTGGGGGGCTCTGCTTGGCCGGCAGGCTACCCCTCCACCCCGGCTCCCTCCCGCCAGTCCGTGCAGAGCACACCTCCTCTCCGCCCTTCCTACCCTCTTCCGTGGGCCTCTCGTCTGCGCTTGGCTCCAGAGACTCCGTTCTGCTAGTCTTCTGGTGGTTTTCTGGGTTAGTTAGGCAGGTGTAGGTGGAATCTAAGTGATCAGCAGGATGCGCGGTGAGCCCAGCGTCCTCCTAATCCGCCATCTTCCCTCCCTCCCGCATGACTATTATTTTAAATTCATTTTCTGCTATATTGCTTAAATTGGTTTTGATCAGTTCTTTAGCTGTTGCTATTTCCTGGAGTTTGACGAGAATTCTTCTGTTTCATCATTTTGGATAGTCCCTGGAGTGGCGGGGAACTGCAGGGCACTTCCCCTGTGCTGTGGTGTATAACTGGAGTTGGTGGGTGGAGCCGAAGTCAGACCTGATGTCTGCTCCCAGCCTACCGCTGGGGCCACAGTCAGACTGGTGTGTACCTTCTCTTCCCCTCTCCCAGGGGCAGCACTCACTGTGGAGTTGTGTGGCCTCTGTCTGGGCTACTTGCACACTGCTAGCCTTGTGGTGCTGCTTCGATGGGAACTGGCCTATTAGCCGGGGTGGATCCACAAGGTGCACAGGGGCAGGAGGGACAGGCCCAGCTCACTTTGCCTTTGGTGGTCTGCTTTGGGAGGGGCCCTGTGGCACCAGGAGGGAGGTAGACCCGTCGGGGGGATGGATCCACAGAAGCACAGCTTGGGTGTTTGTGCGGTGCAAGCAAGTTCGTGGCAGGAACTGGTTCCCTTTGGGATGTAGGCTGGGGGATGGGCGAGGGAGATGGCGCTTCCCAGCGCCTTTGTTCCCAGCCAAGCTGAGCTCTGCCCTCCAGGGCTCAACTCTCCCTCCTGTTGTCCTTTAGCCCTCCTGCTCTCCGAGCAGAGCTGTTGACTTATAACATTTCAGATGTTAAGTCCTGCTGGCTGTCAGAACACACTCTGTCTGGCTCCTCCACTTTTGCAAGCCCGTCTCAGGGGCTCTGCCTTGCCAGGTGGGCTGGCTGCCCCTCCACCGCCCTGGCTCCCTCCTCCCAGCCCGTGTAGTGCGCACTGCCTCTACGCCCTTCCTACCCTCCTCCGTGGGCCTCTCGTCTATGCTTGGCTCCGGAGAGTCTGTTCTGCTAGTCTTCTGGCGGTTTTCTGGGTAAATTAGGCAGATGTGGGTGGAATCTAAGCGATCAGCAGGACGCGGTGAGCCCAGCGTCCTCTTACACCGGCATCTTCCCAATAAATATCTGTATTATGTTGTTTTTGAATGGAATATTCTGAATATATCCGTTAAGTTCATCTGTTCCAGGGTGTCATTCAAAGTTATCATTTGCTTCATTTTGTGTTTAGGTGATCTATCCATTCATGTAACTGGGGTGTTAATATCCCCTACTGTTATTGTATTATTAACAATTACTTTATGTTTCATATTCATTGTTTTATATATTTATATGCCCCATGCTGGGTTCATAAATATTTACAATTGTTATATGTTCCTGTTGGGTGTCCCCTTCATGGTTAATAATTATTGCCTTCTTTGTCTCTTGTTACAGTCTTCATTTTAAGTCTATTTTGTCTGATATAAGTATTGCTAATCCAGCTTTCCTTTTATGTATATTTGCATGATAAATGGTTTTTCATCCCCTCACTTTCAAACTGCAGGTGTCTTGAGATCTACAATGAGTCTATTGTGGGCAGTGTATAGATGGGTCTTGTTTTTTAATCCATTCTGACAATGCTATGTCTATTAATTTAAGCATTTAATTCATTTACACTCAGAATAATTATTGATAGATATGCATTTAGTGTCATTTTATTACTTGTTTTGCCATTGCTGGAGATTTTCTCTGTTTCTTTCTTGTCTGTGTCCTTTTTGGTCTTTCCATCCAACTCAAAGAGTCCTCTTTAATATTTTGCACAGGACTGGTTTAATGGTCACCAACTCCTTCAGTTTTTGTTTGAGAAACTCCTTATGCCTTCTTCTTTTCTGAACGATAGCCTTGCTGGATAGATATTCTTGGATGCATAATTTTCCCCTTCAGTATGTTGAATATATCATGCTATAGCCTTCTTGCCCTGTAGCTAGCTTATGGGTCTTACAAAAACAGAAATGACAGGAGTGGGGTGGGCGGTGGGGGGATAAATGTTGATTAGGCAGAGAGACTAAAAGGCTTAATCCAGAGGGAGAAAGGAAAATAAAGAAGGAAGTGGGGAAATCAAAGCAAAGATAAAATTACGCATACAGAGAAACTATATCGTTTGATTATTCCAGAGAGAGGGAAAGGAGTTTAAAGAAGGAGGTCTAGAACATGTATCAACACAATAGATTAAATATTTCTGTTTAGACAGACCAATAACCAGAGTAACCAGCCTAGGGGAGGGAAGAGATAAGGAGGGGAATGGGTGGGGGGGAGAATATATATATCCAGATTTGACCTAGAGTTAATCCAGGCAATGCTGCATTGTTTGTCAGGAGGAGCAGTCTGCAGGGTGTGTACCACTCAGGTGGATACATAATTACACAGTGCAAGGGGGCGTGGTTTGGCATATTCTGAACCCACCTCCACTAGGGGCTCTGGGAGTGATCCCTGAGGCCCTGCCTTGGTGGTGGTGGCAGGGGGTAGGTGCGCAATTGGGGGGGTGGTGATCTCCCAGTCTCTTCTCCATGGAGCCAGACCCAGTGGACTCTGTTTGAGTCATCCTCACTGTGCTGCAGGGGCATTCCTTCTTGCTCCACCAACTCCCCTGACCCTGTGCTTGGCTAGGATTCAAAGTCCTGCTCTGTGCTCTCTGATACCGGGGAAGCATCTCTCAGTGTGTTGATATGTGGTCCCAGCTGGCTTTGTCTGCACTTCAGGGAGGACAGACTTCTATTGGGGACTGAGAGCTGCTGCCCTCATTGTGAGCCCCTTGGATGGTGGACATAGGCAGGCTTTGTCTTTTCCCACAGCACTCCAGGGAAATGGCCGCCTTATCCTCCTGCATACTGTGCCCTAGGACCAACCACTGCGCCCTGGGGTGGCAGAAGCAGGCAGGTTCTGTGCTATAGCACAGTCCTCTAGGGAGGGAACCACTTTCTCCAGCTGTGGACTGAGCCACTGACCCACCACTGCACCCAGGGCTGGCTCCCATCTTCCCCAGGTGTGAGAACAGGGAGCCTGCCCCAGTCCAAAGAAAGCCCCACAGTTAGAGATTGGATTCATCTCAGTCTGAGTCCGAGGTCTTTCTCCTGTCCAGCTAAGGTCCTGCACTTGCCTATCCCCTCTTTCTCTTCCCCTTGACTCTCCGCCGAAGGGGATCTCTCCCCTCCGTGCCCACACAGACTTTTTTTCTATCTCCCCCTGTTCGCAGTTACCCACCTATCTTTTTCCCAACTTTCCAGTTTTCTTCTTAGTAGATTCAGTCTCTTTTACTCCCAAGCTCTGGTGTTCAAAGTCCTTTGGCTTCTATACTTCTTTGTTTGAGAGACTCAAGATGTATGTATCCCCCTATTTCCCTGCCATGTTGGCCCTCCCCTTTTCCAAAAGGAAAATTTTTAAAAGACCTGCAATAAATAAGAAATTAAAAACCATCAAAACTTAATGCAATGCATCAAAAATAGTGACATGAAGGAAGTTCATAGTAATAAACTACATTAAGAAAAAAGAAGGATCTTGAATAAATATTGGAACTTTACACTTAAGGAACTAGGAAAAGAAGAATAAAGTATACCCAACAATAGCAGACAGAGGGAGATAAAAGTTGGATTGAATTGAAATTTTAAAAAGATCAGCAAAGCAAATAGTTTTTTGAAAGGTAAACCAAATGCGCAAATTTATCTAGACTTTAAATGAACTAATTCAAATCAATAAGACAATAAATGAAAAAGAAGATATTACAACTGATACCACAGAAATACAAAGGAAAAATTATGCTATGAAAAATTATGTACCAACAAATTGGACAACCTGGAAGAAATGAATAAATACCTGTAAACATACAACTTACCATATCTGAATTATGAAGAATTAGAAAATCTGAACAGACAAATAACAAGTAAGGAGATTATATCATTAATCAAAAACTTCCTAACAAAGAAAAGTACAAGACCAGGTGGCTTTACAGGTGAATTCAACCAAAATTATAAAGAATTAATGCTAATTCTTCATAAACTCTTTGAAAAACTTGAAGAGGAATAAATAGTCCTTTTATTTTTGTTGAGGAACGGTTGACGTACAACATTACATAAGTGTCAGGTGTACAACATAATGATGTGACATTTGCATACATTGTGAAATGATCACAATAAATCTTGTTAATATCCATCACCATACATAGTTATGGATTTCTTCTTGTGATTAAACGTTTTAAGAACTACTCTCTTAGCAACTTTCAAATATTCAATAGTTACCATACTGTACATCACATCCCCATAACTTATTTATTTTATAACTGGAAGTTTGTACTTTCTGACTTCCTTTACCCAGTTTGTACACCTACAATTTCCACATCTGGCCACCAGCACGAATCAGTTCTTTGCATTTGTGAACTTAGTTTTTGTTTTATTTTGTTTTAATTTTTAGATTCTACATATAAGTGAGGACATACTATTTACAATATCATAAAAAAATTATAAAATACTTAGAAATAAACTTAACCAAGGAGGTGAAATATCTGTACACAGAAAATTACACCTCTTTGTTGAAAGAAAAAAAAACACTTCTTCACTGAAAGCAAGTGAAGACCCAAGTGAATTGGAAGATATTCTGTGATTGAAACACTTAAGGCACCTGTGTGGCTCAGTTAGTTAAGTGTCAGACATCAGCTCAGGTCATAATCTTATGGTTTACGAATTTGAGCCCCGACTTGGGCTCTGTGCTGACAGCTCAGAGCCTGGACCCTGCTTCGGATTCTGTGTCTCCTTCTCTCTCTCTGCCCCTCCTCCGTGAATGTTCTGTCTCTCTCTGCCTCTGAAAAATAAAAAATTAAAATTAAAAAATTAAAAAAATATTGAAGTTCTTGATATTGTTAAAATGTTCATAGTAGCCAAAGTGATCTACAGATTCAATCCATACACTTTCTTTTTTTTTTAATTTTTTTTCAACGTTTATTTATTTTTGGGACAGAGAGAGACAGAGCATGAACGGGGGAGGGGCAGAGAGAGAGGGAGACACAGAGTCAGAAACAGGCTCCAGGCTCTGAGCCATTAGCCCAGAGCCCGACGCGGGGCTCAAACTCACGGACCGCGAGATCGTGACCTGGCTGAAGTCGGACGCTTAACCGACTGCGCCACCCAGGCACCCCATCAATCCATATGCTTTCAAAATGTCAATGACAGTATTTACAAAAATTGAAAAAAATTCTAAAATTTGTAAGAATTACAAAAGACCTCACGTGGCCAAACTATTCTTGAGAATAAACAAACCTAGAGACATCATGCTTCCTGGTTTCAAACTGTATTCCAAATATAATACTAATGAAAACAGTATGGTATTGGCATAAAAACACATAAATCAATGGCATAAAATGGTTCAGAAATTATTGTTTAGAATTGTGTATATATATGTACATATATATACACACGTATAGTGTAATAAACTACATTAATAAAAAAGTAAATATCGTGAATAAATATTGTAACTTTACACTTAAAGAACTAGAAAAAGAAGAATAAACTTAACACAAAGATAGCAGATAGAGGGAGATAAAGATCAGATTGAATTGAAATTTTATATATTATTATACAATCATCAATTATTATACAGTCATCAATCGATGGATACTATTCCAGTTAGTTAAAATACAGTGTTATATTAGTTTCAGGTATATGATACAGTAATTCAACAGTTCCACACATCACTCTGTGCTCATCACAACAAGTGCACTCCTAAGTCCTCATCGCCTATTTAATTCATCTCCCTACCCCCGTCCTTTCTGGTAACCATCAGTTTGTTCTCTATTAACTAATAATCTGTTTCTTGATCTCTCTCTTGCTCACTTTCTCTCTCTTACTTTTTCCCTTTGCTCATTCTTTTTGTTTCTTAAAATCCACATGTGAATGAAATCATGTGGTATTTGTCTTCTCTGACTTTATTCACTTAGCATTATACTCTGTAGCTTCATCCGTGTCCTTGAAAATGGCAAGATTTCATCCCCTTTTTGTGGATGAATAATTCATTATATATATGTGTATGTGTATATGCATATGATTTTTATCCATTCATCAACTGATGGACATTTGGGCTGCTTTTATATCTTGGCTATTATAAATAATGCTGCAATAAATATAGGGGTTCATGTATATGACTGAAGTAGTGTTTTTGTATTCTTTGGATAAATACCCAGTAGGCATTGCTGGACTGTAGGGAAGCTCTATTTTTAACTTTTTGAGAAAACCCCATAATGTTTTTCATGGTGGCTATACCAACTTGCATTTTCTTTCCTTGTTTTTAATGTTTATTTACTTTGAGAGAAAGAGACAGCACTGGCAGGGGAGGAGCAGGGAGATATGGAGACACAGAATCCAAAGCAGGCTCCAGGCTCTGAGCTGTCAGCACAGAGCGCGATGCAGTGCTCAAACTCATGAACCACGAGTTCATGACCTGAGCTGAATTTTGTTGGATGCTCAACCAGTTGAACCACCCAGACACCCCTCTGCAACTTGCATTTTCCACCAATAGTGCAAGAGGTTTCACCTTTCTCCACATCCTTGCCAACACCTGTTGTTTCTTGTGTTGTTGATTTTAGACATTCAGACAGATGTGAGGTGATACATCATTATAGTTTTCATTTGCATTTCATTGATGCTACGTGATGATGAGCATCTTTTCATGTGTCTGTTGGCCATCTAGATAGCTTCTTTGGAGAAATGTCTTTTCATGTTTTCAGGTTTTTTTGGGTGTTGAGTTTTGTAAGTTCTATATATATTTTGAAAACTACTTCCTTATCAGATATGTACTTTGCAAATATCTTCCCCTATTTAGTAGGTTGACTTTTAGCTTTGTTGATTGTTTCCTTTGCTGTGTAGTAGCCTTTTATTTTGATGTAGTCCCAATAGTTTATTTTTAATTTTGCTTTTGTTTCCCTTGCCTCAGTGTCATATCTAGAAAATAGTTCAATGGCTAATGTCAAAGAAGTTACTGTCTGTGTTCTTTTCTAGCATTTTTTGTGCTTTCAAGTCTCACATTTAGTTCTTTAATCCATTTTGAATTTTTTTTTTGGTATGGTGTAAGTAGTCCAGTGTTATTCCTTTGCATGTTGCTGTCCAGTTTTCCTAACACAATTTGTTGAAGAGGCTGCACTTTTCTCATTGGATATTCTTTCCTGCTTTGCCAAAGATTAGTTTACCATATAGTTGTGGGTTAATTTCTGGGTTTTCTATTATGTTCCATTGATCGATGAGTCTATTTTTTTTTAGCATTTATTTATTTTTGAGACAGAGAGAGACAGAGCATGAACAGGGGAGGGTCAGACAGAAGGAGACACAGAACCCGAAAGAGGCTTCAGGCTCTGAGTGGTCAGCACAGAGCCCGATGCGGGGCTCGAACTCACGGACTGTGAAATCATGACCTGAGCTGAAGTCAGCCACTTAACCGACTGAGCCACCCAGGCGCCCCATGATGAGTCTATTTTTGTGCCAATGCCATACTGTTTTGATCACTACAGGCTTGTAGTATAACTTGAAGTCTGGAATTGTGTTGCCTCCGCCTTTGCTTTTCTTTTTCAATGTTGCTTTGGTAATTGGGGGTGTTTTGTGGCTCCATACAAATTTTATAATTGTTCAAGTTCTTTGGGAAATGCTGTTGGTATTTTGATAGGAATTGCATTAAATGTGGGGATTGCTTTGGGTAGTGTAGACCTTTTAACAGTATTTGTTCTTTTAATCCATGAGCATGTAACGTCTTTCCATTTCCTTGTGTTGTCTTCAATTTCTTTCATCAGTGTTGTATAGTTTTTAGAGTACTGGTCTTTCACTTCTTTGGTTAGGTTTATTCCTAGGTATCTTATTGGTTTTGCAATTGTAAATTGCAATTGGACCAATTGGTGCAGTTGTAAATCGAATTGTTTTCTTAATTTGTCTTTCTGCTGCTTCATTTTTGCTGTATAGAAATGCACTTGATTTCTCTATATTGATTTTGTGTACTGTAACTTTAACTGAATTTACCAGTTCTAGCAGGTTTTTTTTTCTGGAGTCTTTAGGGTGTTCTATATATACTATCATGTTATCTGAAAACAGTGAAAGTTTTATTTCTTCTTCACTGATTTGGATGTCTTTTCTTTTTGTTATCTGGTCGCTGTATCTAGCGTTTCCAGCCTGGGTTGAATAAAAGTGGTGAGAATGGACATCTGTCTTGTTCCTTACCTTAGAGGAAAAGTGTCAGTTTTTCCCCATTGAGCATGATGTTCGCTGTGAGTTTGTCATAGATGGCCTTGATTATGTTGTATGTGCTCTCTAAACCTACTTTGTAGAGGGTATTTATCATGAATGGATGTTGTCCTTTGTCAAATGCTTTTTTGGGATCTATTTAAATGGTTCTTATTCTCTCTCTTATTGATGTGATATATGACATTGGTGAATATTGAACCGCCTTGGCAACCCATGAATAAATGCCACTTGATAGTGGTGAATGATTTTTTTCAATGTAGTGTTGGATTAGGCTTGCTAGAATTTTATTGCGAATTTTTCACCTGTATTCATCAGGGTTATTGGCATATAGTTCTATTTTCAGTGGTGTCTTTATCTGGTTTTGTTATCAGAGTAATGCTAGCCTCATAGAATGAATTTGGAAGTTTTTTTCCCTTTTCTACATTTTGGAATAGTTAAAAAAGTATAGGTATTAACTTTTCTTTAAAAACTTGGTAAAGCCATCTTGTCCTGGGCTTTTGTTTGTTGGGAATTTTTTGATTACTGACTCAATTTACTTGCTGGTTATTTGTCTTTTCAAGTTTTCTCTTTCCTCCTTTTTCAGTTTTGGGAGTTTATATGTTTCTAGGAGTTTGTCCATTTCTTGTACGTTGCCCAATTTGCATAGTTTTTCATAATATTCTCCTATAATTATTTGCATTTCTGTGGTGTTGGTTGGTATTTCTCCTTTCTCATTTGTGATTTTATTTGAGTCACTTCTATTTTTATTCATAAATATGGCTAAAGGTTTCTTAATTTTGTATATATTTTTTCAACGAACCATTTCCTGGTTTCATTGACCTGAGTTTTTTTGTGTGTGTGTGTGATTGCCTTCCAGTTTGATAGCGTTGTTGTAAGAAAATATTCATGGTATGATTTTGATCTTTTGACTTTATTGAGGTTTTATTTTGTGACTTAATATGTGATTTATTCTGCAGAATTTTCCATGTGTACTTGAAAAGAATGTGTAATCTATTATTTTATGATGGAATATCTGAATATATCTGTTAAGTCCATCTATTCCAGTGTGTCATTAAAAGCCATTTTCTCCTTGTTGATGTTCTGTTTAGATGATCTGTCCATTGATGTAATGGAGTGTGAAAGCCCCTTACTATTATTGTATTATTATTCATTATTCCTTTTATGTTTACTATTGACTTTTTGATGTATTTTGCTCCTCCCATTTTGGGTGCATTAATATTTACAATTGTTTTATCTTCTTACTGGATTGTCCCCTTTGCAATTATATAGTGTCCTTCTTTGTCTCTTGTTACAGTCTTTGTTTTAAAGTCTAGTTTTTCTGACATTAGTATTTCTACCCCGACTTTCTTTTGGGATCCATTAGCATGATAAATGTTTCTCCATCCCTTCACTTTTAATCTGCATGTGTCTTTAGGTCTGAAATGAATCTCTTGAGGGCAGCATATAGATGGTCTTGTTTTTGTATCCATTCAGTCATCGGAAGTCTTTTGTTTGAAGTGGTTATCTATTTACAAAGTAATTTTTGAATGGTATATAACCATTTCCATTTTGTTACATGTTTTATGATTGTATTTCTAGTTCCTCTGTGTTCCCTTCTTAACTTGCTGTCTTCTGTCATGATCAGTTGGCTTTCTTTAGTGATATACTTGAATTCCTTTATCTATATTCTTTGCTTATCTCTTACTGGTTGTTGATTTGTGGTTACCATTAGATTTGTATATACCATTTTCAGCATATAAGAATTAGTGTGCTATTTCATTTTTTAAATTTTTTCTAACCCTGGTTGCATATTTATTAATTTATTTGTTATTTTTAAAATATAATTTATTGTCAAGTTAGCTAACATACAGTGTATACAGTGTGCCCTTGGCTTTGGGCTAGATTCCTGTGATTCATCAATTACATACAACACTCAGTGCTCCTTCCAACAAGTGCCCTCTTTCATGCCCATCACCCATTTCCCCCCTCTCCCCCGCCCCCCATCAACCCTCAGTTTGTTCTCTATATTTAAGAGTCTCTTATGGTTTGCTTCCCTCTCTGTTTGAAACTATTGTTTTCCCCTTTCCTTCCCCCATGGTCTTAAGCTTCTC
Organism: Acinonyx jubatus; assembly: GCF_027475565.1. Lineage (NCBI taxonomy): Eukaryota > Metazoa > Chordata > Mammalia > Carnivora > Felidae > Acinonyx > Acinonyx jubatus. Next base: position 48,043,088 of record NC_069389.1, read on the forward strand.
AAGTTCCACATATGAGTGAAAACATATATCTGTCTTTCTCTGTATGGCTTATTTCACTTAACATAATACCCTCCAGTTCCATCCACATAGTTGCAAATGGCAGGATTTCATTCTTTCTCTTTGACAAATGGTATCTATTGTACATATATACCACATCATCTTTACCCATTCATCAGTTGATGGACATTTGGGCTTTTTCCATAATTTGGCTATTGTTGAAAGTGTTGCTATAAACATTAGGATACATGTTTCATGAATGTACATGAATTAGCACTCCTGTATCCTTTGTATAAATTCCTAGTATTGTTAATGCTGGGTCATAGTGTGATTCTATTTTTAATTTTCTGAGGAACCTCCACACTGTTTTCCAGAGTGGCTGCACCCCCTTTCCTCTCTCTTGATGTATTTCATACTAAGTACGAAGGAAGAGGTGCAGTAGATAAACTCAAAAGCCCACAGACCTCCTCTATAATTCATTTTTCTGCTCTCACCAAGGATACTGGGTTGTGTATGCCTCACTCCTCAATGTTCATGTATCGGTTAATGATCTTCTGTGGATCTAATTAACGACTTCACATTTTATCTCCTGTTTCAGAATGAGTCTCAGAATTAAAGAGAATATAAAAAATAAATATATTATTGAAATACAAGCATTGACATAATTTGGAATGTTGAGTAAAATGGCATGTAGCATGAGGGGCAAAAATAGTAGTTAATAGTGCAGAAGTAGGAAATAGTAAACCCAGAAATGGTGAAAGCTCCCAGGTAAGGACATTAATTACCAGGCTGAATAGGTGGTTTGAATTCATGATGGGAGCATTTACCAGTGTCCTGTAGGTCAGAGTCCTCTTGGAATGCACTCTTACCTAGAAACAATATTTGTACCTTACACTTTTTCATTCTGTTTTGTGACACCATCAGTTCTTGCAGGCCATATCAATAGAGTTTAATAGAGTCTGTTTTAGCAGACACCACCACAATCAATATACTGATGGATTTTAAGATGTATTCATATACTAAAAACTTATTTTTATATTAAGTGTAGTATATCCAATTGGAAAAATGTAAAGAAATGCAATCTAACTACTTCTGTACTACAAGATGAGACAGCACAAGGGATCTAAGACAAAAGGGGATGCAAATTATTACTGGTTGGTCCTATGAAATTATTAGACAATAGAAGAAGGAGGAAAGTAGGCCCAGGTCACCTGTAAAGTAGCATCTAAGCCAGGTACTTTGAAAAAAACCACAGGCTTTTTTTCCAGTGAGGTCCCCTAGGAAAATTCATCTTAAAGAATAATAAATAAATAAATAAAAAGCAACAACACTGTAAAGTGCACAGGAGGTCCATCCCAAATACATTTCGCACAGTGACTTAGAGTACTACTGAAAGTAGCTCATCAGGAAAGAAGTTTCTTGGTAAACCAAGATATGTCCATGTGATGGAATGGCACATGTATGTGGTATATCCCATCCATCATGAGTTCAGAATACCTTGCTGGTGAAACCAATGCTATAATATCGAAAAAAGAGAGTCCCACTTATTTGTTGGATTAAAGAATGAGGTGTCATGATGCACTTTTTAAATGCACCTTTCCTCTGTAAAGAGTGTACAGAAACCAGTTGCCTTCCCCTGTTTGCTGTGCTCTACTCCCAGAGGTTTGGCAAACTCTGCAGTCCTCTCTTCCTATAGGCCCTTCTTTCTGCTGAACACAACAGGTAAAACAGAGAATGCAGTAATTCTTGGATGATGGCGTCCTCAACTCTTTGACTATGGTGAAGTTTGGGCCTTTGATACGGTTGCATGTGATCACAAAACATTCTTTCTGAAGATGAATCAGAGTGGTGTCTACCTGTTAATGGACACTTTTCAAGGGAAAATGTCCATGTTTTCCTTGGAAGTATTAAAAGAATAAGAACTCCCAAAGAGTTGAAAGAAAGAAGGTAAGAAAAGAAAAAAAAAAGAAAAGAAAAGAAAAAAAGAAAGAAAAAGAAAAGAAAAGAAATATTTCCCTAGAATAGTAGTGTGGACAGACATTGGATTGAGGGAAAAGAGATGAGAGTAATAAACTTTCTGATTCTTACTCTTTCTGCTTTTTTATCAATCCAGAATCACTGCAACCCCCAGGCAACAGATATGGCCTCTAGTCTCACCCCCTTCCCAGAGATGAAATATTGTCCGCCATAAATAAGCTGTCAACTTACCCATGTGTACTGTATTCTGTTGTAATTCCCCCAGTTTAGGGGAAAAGTCCAGACAAGGGTTCTCAGAGAGACACAATCTAATTTGCTAAACTGCAGCATACACACAGGATGGTTGGTGTGCTCCTGAGTTTGAGCGTGTGTGTGTGTGTGTGTGTGTGTGTGGTGTTTTTAGGTGGGGCTGAAGTTGCATTTTTTAGGCCAAGGATGGCCTCAGGAATAAAAGCCCTGGGTAGGGCTGACTACTAGGGTTGGCCTGGGCTGCAGTGACTCCACTCAGGTAGTCATTTTCCTCTGTAAATTTACCCTGGTGACTATCACTGAAGGTTCAGGAGGGCTGGGTTATTGTTTGTTTATATTCTTCCTGTTTTGGTTGTGACGGTTCATGTGTATGTGTTTATATCTTGTGTATGTGTGTGTGTGTGTGTGTGTGTATGTGTGTATCATGTGTGTGCTAATCTAATATCGGTGTGGACATGAAAACGAAAGTTGTGGCTCATGGCCTGTGGAATTCCCTGTATAAGCATAGTAAAAGGGAACTGTGAGTAATTATGCTGATTTGTATTCTACTCCGATAAAATGAATATTGAGTCACAGGTAAAGTGTTCAATCACTTGATTCAATAATATGGCATTATTTTATTGATCAAAACATCTTGGTGAATAGGATATATAAAGTATAAATCATAGAATTGATGGAAATTTGTAAGAACACCATATAATATTAGAGAGGAATTCAGTGAACAGTGGAAAACCAAACGATATGTGGCAAATTTTTATCTGAACAAGCCTTACAATATTGTGGAGGAATATGCAATGATATCTCTATTTACCCTTGTTTACACTGAAAGTCTAGTTGAACATTTGAAAAATTATGCAAACTGATTTTCTCAAATGTCATTTGAGTCTGTGAGCAAAACATTTGGGAAGGCAAAGAGAATAATGCATTTGTAGAATATAGCATCAGTCACAGTGTAAAATGAGTCACTGATTATATGACTTTAGGTAGTCACTTCCTCTTTTCCAACATGTAAAAGGAGGATTATCCACAGTTCTCCCAGCCATCTCAAAATAGAATTAAGATTAATGAGATAATTGGGGCTCTCAGTCCAACTCTTGATTTAGGATTAGGTCATGATATAATGGTTTATGGGTTTGAGCCCTGTATCAGGCTCTGTACTGATGGTGTGGAGCCTCCTCGGGATTCTCTCTCTCCCTCTCTTTATGCCCCTTCTCCACTCATACATGCTCTCTCTATCCCAAAATAAGTAAATAAAATTAAGAAAAAGAATAATGGGATCACGTTAGTTATAATACTTGGTTTTAGAAAGAATGTATAATAGCTGTACCTTAGTCACAGTCTGGGTTCTATATTCATTGCCTAGTAAGGCATGGCACATTCCTAGGTGGGCCTACAATTAACAAAATTATGTTGATCCCCCACTCTAGAGAAAAAGCTTTCTGTTAAGGCCCCTCTTTGCCCAAGGCTGTGTTCTGCTTCTTTGTATACCTTTCCTTTTTTGTCTTTAGAAAAACTACATCTGACAAAGATTATTTCCCTGGGTTATGGGTACAAATATATTTGTATTGTTAATCTTTGTACTCTTCACATTGTTAGAAATGTATTTTTAATGAATTAAAAGTGTTATTTAAAAGAGCTAACATTTATATGAATGTACATACATAAGAAAATGAAAAAAAAGTCTTCATCCCTTTGCAATATCTCTCCAAAAATTAAAAAGGTGGCCTCAAAATGCAAGGCACAGGAGAGGGAGTTAAGATAGTGGAGAAGTATGGAGGCCGAGATTTTCCTCATCCCTCAAATACAGCTGTATTGAGGTCAGATCAATTGGAACACCCAAGAAATCCATCTGCAGAGAGGCAGAAGGATCTCCAGAGTTGGAAGGAGACAGCTTGGCAGGACTGAGGTGAGCATATGTGAATTGGGGAAGATAAAATGGCATAGACATGGAGGGGAGGGAATCCTTTCTGTGGCGAGACAAATGGGGAAAAAAGAGAATGGAGTTGTGAAAGTGTGGCAATGAGTTAGCACAACAGGAAAACCTCTCTGGATCATGAGTTGAGGAATGAGAAATAGGGAGAGTGCAAGTTTCTTTTTTGCAAACAGCCTTAGGAGCTGAAACTCAGAGGTTTGTAAGTGTGCAACCTTCTCAAAATCGAAGCTGGGAGCTTTGGTGCATGTTCCTTGGGAGGAGGGAGCTGGTCCCAGAGTGCATAGTGTGGGGGTAGTGATCCCAGGGGCACACTGGGAGAAAGCATTCCTCCAACCAGAGTACTTTGGGAGGAGGTTTGTCGCTTCCCCAAGGAGAAAAGACCCTGCAGGTGCCAGCAAAAGTCTTTTCTCATCAGTAACGAGTGGCTCTACTATGGAAAGGGAGAGGAGTCACACCAAGCTAGGTCCTTTTAGACGTTAGGTTTTGGAAGATGGCGGCTTAGGAGGACTCTGGGCCCACCACGTCCTGCTGATCACTTAGATTCCACCTACACCTGCCTAAATAACACAGAAAACCACCGGAAGACTAGCAAAACGGAGTTTCTGGAGCCCAGCGCAGACGAGAGGCCCACAGAAGAGGGTAGGAAGGGCAGCAAGGTTGTGTGCCCTACTCGGACTGGCAGGAGGGAGACGGGACAGAGAGGCGGCCCATCAGCCAAGCAGAGACACCAAGTCTGGCTTGCAAAAGTGGAGGGGTCGGACGGAGTGTGTTCGGACAGCCAGCAGGACTTAACATCTGGATGGTTATAAGTTAACAGCTCTGCTTGGAGAGCGGGAAGGCTGGAAGACAACGGGAAGGACAGTTGCTGAGCCCCTGGACGACAGAGCTCAGGTTGGCAGGGAACAAAGGCGCTCGCCAGTGCCATCTCCCTCGCCCATCCCCCAGCCAAAATCCCAAAGGGAACCAGTTCCTGCCAGGGAACTTGATGGCACGGCGCAAACACCCAACGCTGTGCTTTGGCGGACCCACACCTCAGGTGGCGGGCCTGACTCCCTCACGCTGCCACAGGGCCCCTCTTGAAGTGGATCACCGAAGGAGAAGTGAGCTAAGCTTGCCCCTTCTGCCCCCGTGCACCTTGCCTACCCACCCAAGCTAATACGCCAGATCCCCAGCACCACAAGCTTGGCAGTGTGCAAGTAGCCCAGATGGGCCACGCCACCCCACAGTGAATACCCCCCTAGGAGAGGGGAAGTGAAGGCACACACCAGTCTGACTGTGGCCCCAGTGGTGGGCTGGGGGCACACATCAGGTCAGACTGTCGCCCCGACCACCAACTCCAGTTATACACCACAGCACAGGGGAAGTGCTCTGCAGGTCCGCACCACTCCAGGGACTATCCAAAATGACCAAACAGAAGAATTCCCCTCAAAAGAATCTCCAGGAAATAACAAAAGCTAACGAACTGTTCAAAAAGGATTTAAATAATATAACAGAAAGTGAATTTAGAATAATAGTCATAAAATTAATCCCTGGGCTTCAACAGTATAGAGGACAGCAGAGAATCTATTGCTACAGAGATCAAGGGACTAAGGAATAGTCAGGAGGACCTAAAAAATGCTATCAACAAGCTGCAAAATAAAATGGAAATGACCACAACACGGATTGAAGAAGCAGAGGAGAGAATAGGTGAACTAGAAGATAAAATTATGGAAAAGGAAGAAGCTGAGAAAAAGAGAGATAAAAAAATCCAGGAGTATGAGGGGAAAATTAGAAAACTAAGTGATGCACTAAAGAGATATAATATACACATAATTGGTATTCCAGAGGAGGAAAAGAGAGGGAAAGGTGCTGAAAGGGTACTTGAAGAAATAATAGCTGAGACCTTCCCTGATCTGGGGAAGGAAAAAGGCATTGAAATCCAAGAGGCACAGAGAACTCCCTTCAGACGTAACTTGAATCGATCTTCTGCACGACATATCATAGTGAAAATAGCAAAATACAAGGATAAAGACAAAATTCTGAAAGCAGAGAGGGATAAACGTGCTATAACATTTAAGGGAGACCTATAAGACTCGTGACTGATCTCTCTTCTGAAACTTGGCAGGCCAGAAAGGAATGGCAGGACATCTTCAATGTGATGAACAGGAAAAATATGCAGCTGAGAATCCTTTATCCAGCAAGTCTGTCATTTAGAATAGAAGGAGAGATAAAGGTCTTCCCAAACAAACAAAAACTGAATGAATTCGTCACCACTAAACCAGCCCTACAAGAGATTCTAAGGGGGATCCTGTGAGACAAAGTACCAGAGACATTGCTACAAGCATAAAACATACAGACATCACAATGACTCTAAATCCATATCTTTCTATAATAATACTGAATGTAAATGGACTAAATGCGCCAACCAAAAGACATAGGGTATCAGAATGGATAAAAAAACGAGACCCATCTATTTGCTGTCTACAAGAGACTCATTTTAGACCTGAGGACACCTTCAGATTGAGAGTGAGGGGATGGAGAACTATTTATCATGCCACTGGAAGTCAAAAGAAAGCTGGAGTAGCCATACTTATATCAGACAAACTAGACTTTAAATTAAAGGCTGTAACAAGAGATGAAGAAGGGCATTATATAATAATTACAGGGTTTATCCATCAGAAAGAGCTAACAATTATAAATGTCTATGTGCCGAATACAGGAGACCCCAAATATATAAAACAACTACTCACAAACATAAGCAACCTTATTGATAAGAAGGTGGTAATTGCAGGGGACATTAACACTCCACTTCTAGAAATGGATAGATCATCTAGACACACGGTCAATAAAGAAACAAGGGCCCACAATGATACATTGGATCAGATGGACTTGACAGATCTATTTAGAACTCTGCATCCCAAAGCAACAGAATATACTCTTCTCGAGTGCACATGGAACATTCTCCAAGATAGATCACATACTGGGTCACAAAACAGCCCGTCTTAAGTATACAAGAATTGAGATCATACCATGCATACTTTCAGACCACAATGCTATGAAGCTTGAAATCAACCACAGGAAAAAGTCTGGAAAACCTCCAAAAGCATGGAGGTTAAAGAACACCCTACTAAAGAATGAGTGGGTCAACCAGGCCACTAGAGAAGAAATAAAAAACATATGGAAACAAATGAAAATTAAAATGCAACAATCCAAACGCTTTGGGATGCAACGAAGGCAGTCCTGAGAGGAAAATACATTGTAACCCACGTCTATCTCAAGAAACAAGAAAAATCACAAATACAAAACCTAACAGCACACCTAAAGGAACTAGAAGCAGAACAGCAAAGGCAGCCTAAACCCAGCAGAAGAAGAGAAATAATAAAGATCAGAGCAGAAATAAACAATATAGAATCTAAAAAACCGGTTGAGCAGATCAACGAAACCAAGAGTTGGTTTTTTGAAAAAAATAAACAAAATTGATAAGCCTCTAGCCAGGCTTCTCAAAAAGAAAAGGGAGATGACACAACGAGATAAAATCATGAATGAAAATGGAATTCTTACAACCAAAGCCTCAGAGATACAAGCAATTATCAGGGAATACTATGAAAAATTATATGCCAACAAACTGGACAACCTGGAATAAATGGACAAATTCCTAAGCACCCACACCTTCCAAAACTCAATTAGCAGGAAATAGAAAGCTTGAAGAGACCCATAACCAGCGAAGAATTGAATCAGTTATCAAAAATCTCCCAACAAATAAGAGTCCAGGAGAGGCTTCCCCAGGCTTCCCAAGGGAGTTCTACCAGACATTTAAAGCCGAAATAATACCTATCTTTCTCAAGCTATTCCAAAAAATATAAAGGGAAGGAAAACTTCCAGACTCATACTACAAAGCCAGCATTACTTTGATTCCTAAACCAGACAGAGACCCATAAAAAATAGAGAACTACAGGCCAATATCCTTGATGAATATGGATGCAAAAATTCTCAATAAGATACTAGCAAATCAAATTCGACAGCATATAAAAATAATTATTCACCATGGTCAAGTGGGATTCATTCCTGGGATGCAGGGCTGGTTCAACATTCCGAAATCAATCAACGTGATACATCACATTAATAAGAGAATAGATAAGAACCATATGATCCTGTCAATCGATGCAGAAAAGGCATTTGACAAAATTCAGCAACAATTCTTAAGAAAAACCCTGGAGAAAGTTGGGATAGAAGGAACATACTTAAAGATCATAAAAGCCATTTATGAAAAGCCCACAGGTAAAATCATCCTCAATGAGGAAAAACCGAGAGCTTTTTCCCTGAGATCAGAAACGACAGGGATGTCCACTCTCACCACTGTTGTTTAACATATTGTTGGAAGTTCTAGCATCAGCAATCAGACAACAAAAAGAATTCAAAGCCATCAAAATTGTCACAGATGAAGTCAAGCTTTCACTTTTTCCAGATGACGTGATATCATACATGGAAAATCCAATAGACTCCACCAAAAGTCTGCTAGAACTGATACATGAATTCAGCAAAGTTGCAGGATACAAAATCAATGTACAGAAATCAGTTGCATTCTTATACACTAACAATGAAGCAACAGAAAGACAAATAAAGAAACTGATCCCATTCACAATTGCACCAAGAAGCATAAAATACCTAGGAATAAATCTAACCAAAGATGTAAAGGATCTGTATGCTGAAAACTATAAAAAGCTTATGAAGGTAATTGAAGAAGATATAAAGAAATGGAAAGACATTCCCTGCTCATGGATTGGAAGAATAAATATTGTCAAAATGTCAATACTACCCAAAGCTATCTACACATTCAATTCCATCCCAATCAAAATTGCACCAGCATTCTTCTCGAAACTAGAACAAGCAATCCTAAAATTCATATGGAACCACAAAAGGCCCCGAATAGCCCAAGTAACTTTGAAGAAGAAGACCAAAGCAGGAGGCATCACAATCCCAGACTTTAGCCTCTACTACAAAGCTGTCATCATCAAGACAGCATGGTATTGGCACAAAACAGACACATAGACCAATGGAATAGAATAGAAACCCCAGAACTAGACCCACAAACGTATGGCCAACTCATCTTTGACAAAGCAGGAAAGAACATCCAATGGAAAAAGACAGTCTCTTTAACAAATGGTGCTGGGAGAGCTGGACAGCAACATGCAGAAGAATGAAACTAGACCACTTTCTCACACCATTCACAAAAATAAACTCAAAATGGATAAAGGACCTGAATGTGAGACAGGAAACCTTCAAAACCTTAGAGGAGAAAGCAGGAAAAGCCCTCTCTGACTTCAGCTGCAGCAATTTCTTGCTTGACACACCCCCAAAGGTAAGGGAATTAAAAGCAAAAATGAACTACTGGGACCTCATGAAGATAAAAAACTTCTGCACAGCAATGGAAACAACCAACAAAAGTAAAAGGCACCCGACGGAATGGGAAAAGATATTTGCAAATGACATATCGGACAAAGGGCTAGTATCCAAAATCTATAAAGAACTCACCAAACTCCACACCCAAAAACCAAATAACCCAGTGAAGAAATGGGCAGAAAACATTAATAGACACTTCTCTAAAGAAGACATCCAGATGGCCAACAGGCACATGAAAAGATGCTCAACGTCGCTCCTCATCAGGGAAATACAAATCAAAACCACACTCAGATATCACCTCATGCCAGTCAGAGTGGCCAAAATGAACAAATCAGGAGACTATAGATGCTGGAGAGGATGTGGAGAAATGGAAACCCTCTTGCACTGTTGGTGGGAATGCAAATTGGTGTAGCCACTCTGGAAAATAGTGTGGAGGTTCCTCAAAAAATTAAAAATAAACCTACCCTATGACCCAGCAATAGCACTGCTAGGAATTTACCCAAGGGATACAGGAGTGCTGATGCATAGGGGCACTTGTACCCCAATGTTTATAGCAGCACTCTCAACAATAGCCAATTATGGAAAGTGCCTAAATGTCCATCAACTGATGAATGGATAATGAAATTTTTGTTTATATACACAATGGAGTACTACGTGACAATGAGAAAGAATGAAATATGGCCTTTTGTAGCAACGTGGATGGAACTGGAGAGTGTTATGCTAAGTGAAATAAACCATACAGAGAAAGACAGATACCATATGTGTTCACTCTTATGTGGATCCTGAGAAACTTAACAGAAACCCATGGGGGAGGGGAAGAAAAAAAAAGAAGTTAGAGTGGGAGAGAGACAAAGCATAAGAGACTGTTAAAAACTGAGAACAAACTGAGGGTTAATGGTGGGTGGGAGGGAGGGGAGGTTGGGTGATGGGTATTTAGGAGGGCACCTTTTGGGATGAGCACTGGGTGTTGTATGGAAACAAATTTGACAATAATTTTCATATGGTGAAAAAAAATAAAAAAAAAGACTTTAGGTTTTGAATCTCAGCCAAGCATCTAGAGGCATGGGAAAATTGTAATCAGGGCAAGCTGACAGTCTTTGCTGTTCTGTGAGTTCTGCCTGAAGAGCAGGGGTTGAGATACCTGGTCTGGGGAGGAGAGATTAGGGTGTCACCATTTTTCCCCCAACACCAAAATGGTGGGACTTCAGAGGGCAGCACACCTGGAAGCTATGGAGGTCGGGCTACCTTACACCAAACCCCATCCTTCCATGCCTGGCAACTTCTTATCTACTGGAGCAATCCTGACTGACACAATGCAGGCAGCATCTCCTCCAGGAAAGCACAACCACCGGTCCCAGGCAGCAACAGACAACTATTTATTTTATTATTCTTTAATGATTATTTTAAATTATTATTTACCTTTATTTTTCTCTCTTTACTCTTCTTTTTTTCTTTTGTAATAAGACTCCTAGTTCTGATTATATATAATTTTTTGTCGTTTGATCAATCATTTTTATTCTATTCTTTTTCCACCTTTTCCCTTTCTTCATCGTCTTTATTTTCCTTTCTCTTTCTCTGGATGTAACTTTATAGTTTTTTGATTCTCTGTTCAATTGTCTTTTCTCACCCTTCATTTTACTCTTTTTATGAGATTAGGATTCACCACCCCACTTTCCCTTTTTATCCATGGTTACTTCAACAAACAAATCAAAGCACACCTGGTTGAAGGTCCAAACACTCCACCACTACAAAGAAAGAGGAGCTCTGCAGAGGACTGACCAGTGGGATAGAGCAGCCAAAACCCAACAACAGAGTGCATGCAACATACACTAAAATCATTTCCTGATGTGCTAGGCCCTGGACAGTGTATGACCCTTTGTTAATACTGTAGTACTCACAGGTGCAGAACACATAACAAGCTTTTAAAAAATGGAAAAGATAGAAACTTAGCCAAAATGGCAAAACAGAAGCATTCTCCCCAAAAGGAAAGTCAAGAAGACATTACAGCCAGAGAACAGTTGAAAAAAGATATAAGCAATATATGTTAACAAGAATTTAGAATAAGAGTCATAAGACTAATACCTGGACTTGGTAAAAGAATAGAAGACACCAGAGCAACTTTTGCAGCAGAGATCAAAGACCTAATATCTGGTCAGGATGAATTTTAACATCCTATAATTGAGATGCAAAATAAAGAAGATACAGTGACAGCAAGGATGGAAGAAGCAGAGGAAAGAATAGGTGAAACAGAAGATAAAATTATGGAAATTAATGAAGCTGAAAAAGAGAGGGAAGGAAATTACTAGATCATGAGGGGGAGAATTAGAAAACTAAGTGATTCCGTGAAACAAAACAATATGTATATCATAGGAGTCCCAGAGGAAGAAGAGCAATAAAAAGGGGCAGAAGGCTTATTTGAAGACATTATAGCTGAGAAATTCCCCAATCTGAGAAGGAAACAGTTGTCCAAGAGGCACAGAAACTCCCTTCAAAATCACCAAAAACAGGTCAACACCACGAAATATAGAGAAACTGGCAAAAGACAAACATAAAGAGAGTATTCTGAAAGCAGCTGGGAACAAACGTTCCAAAACGTACAAGGGTAGACACATAAAGTTAGTAGCAGACCTGTGCACTGAAACTTAGCAGGCCAGAAGGGAGTGGCAGGAAATATTCAATATGTTCAATAGGAAAATTATACAGCCAAGAATTCTTTATCCAGTAAGGCTGTCATTCAGAAAAGAAGAGGAGATAAAGACTTTCCCAGACAAACAAACACTAAAGGAGTCGATGCCCACTAAACCAGCCCTGCAAAGAGATCTAAAAGGGACTCTGTGAGTGTAAGCAGCAAAGGTTACAAAGGACCAGATACATCACCAAAAACATGAAATATACAGATAACACAATGGCACTAAATTCATATCTTCAATAATCTCTCTGAATGTAAATGGACTAAATGCCCTGAGAAAAAAAAAAACAAAAAAAAAACCCAAAAAAAACCACATAGGTTTTCAGAATGGATAAAAAAGAATATCTATCTATATGCTGCCCATAAGAGACTCATTTTAGACCTGAGGACACCTGAAGATTGAAAGTCAAGGGAAGGAAAACCATTTATCACGATAATAGACATCAAAAGAAGGCCAGAGTAGCCATACTTATGTCAGACAAACTAGATTTTAAAACAAAGACTCCCAAGAGATGAAAAGGGCATTATATCATAATTAAGTGGTCTATCCATCAGGAAAAGCTAACACTTGTAAATATTTATGCCACCAATATAGGAGCACACAAATATATAAATCAATTAATCACAAACATAAGCAAACTTATTGACAATAACAATGAGATTGCACGAGTCTTTAATACTCCACTTACAACAATGGACAGATCATCTTAGCAGAAAATCAACAGGGAAACAATAACTTTGAGTGACACACTGGACCAGATGGACTTAACAGATATATTCACACATCATCCTAAAGCAACAGAATACACATTCTTCTCAAGTGCACATGGAACATTCTCCAAGATAGATCACATACTGTGTCACAAAACAGCCCTCAACAGGTACAAGAAGATTGAAATGATACCGTGCATATTTTCACATCACAGTGCTATGAAACTTGAAATCAACCACAGGAAAAAGTTTGGAAAGCCCCCATGGAGGACAAAGAACATCCTACTAAAGAATGAATGGGTTACCCAGGAAATTAAAGAAGAAGTTAAAAATTACATGGAAGCAAATGAAAGTGAAAACACAATAGTCCAAAACCTTTGCGATACAGGAAAGGCAGTCCTAAGAGGAAAAGGCATCATGATTTAGGCCTATCTGAAGAAGGAGTAAAGGTCCCAAATACATAACCTAACCTTACACCTAAAGGAGCTAGTAAAGGAGCAAGAAATAAATCCCAAAGCTAGCAGAATATGGGAAATAATAATAAATATTAGATCAGAAATAAAAGGTACAGAATCCAGAAAAAGCAGATTTTTTGAAAAAATAAACTGATTTTTTGAAAAAATAAACAAAGTTGATAAATCCCCATCCAGATTTCTCAAGAAGAAAAGAGAGATGCTCCAAATAGATAAAATCATGAAAGAAAGTGGTGATATCACAAACAACACCACAGAAATGCAGACAATTATAACAGAATATGATGAAAAATTATATGTCAAAAAACCAGGCACTCTGGAAGAAATGGAAAAACTCCTAGACTCACACACACACTACCCAAACTCAAACAGGAAGAAATAGAAAATTTGAACAGGCATATAACCAGCAAAGAAGTTAAGTTTGTTATCAATAATCTCCCAACATGTAAGAGTCCTGGGCCAGATGGCTTCCCAGGGGAATTCTACCAGACATTTGAAGAAGAGTTAATATCTATTCTTCTCAAACTGTTCCAAAAAATAGAAATAGAAGGAAAGATTCCAAACTCATTCTATGAAACCAGCATTACCTTCTTTCCCAAACCAGACAAAGACCCCACTAAAAAGAATTACATACCAATATCCCTGATGAAACTGTATGCAAAAATTTTCAACAAGATACTAGCAATCAAATTCAACAGTATGTTAAAAGAATTATTCATCATGATCAAGTGGGATTCATTCCTGGGCTGCAGGACTGTTTCAATATTCACAAATCAATCAAAATGATGCACCACATGAATAGAAGAAGAATAAGAACCATATGATCTTCTCAATAGAAGCAGAAAAAGAATTTGACAAAATACAGCATGCTTTCTAGATAAAAACCCTGAAGAAAGTCAGGTAGAAGGAGCATACCTTAACATCATAACGGTCATATATGAAAGACCCACAGCTAATATCATCCTCAATGGGGAAAAACTGAGATTCCCCCCCCCCCCATATCAGGAACACAACAGGGATGTCTACTCTCACCACTGTTCCTCAACATATTTTTGGAAGTCCTAGCCTCAACAATCACACAACAAAATGAAATAAAATTCATCTAAATTGACAAAGAAGTCAAACTTTGAGTCTTCACAGATGACACGATACTGTACATGGAAAACCCAAAAGAGTCCACCAAAAACTGCTAGAGTTGATACAGGAATTCAGCAAATTCACAGGATATAAAATCAACATAGAGAAATTGTTTGCATTTCCATACACCAATAATGAAACAACAGAAAGAGATATCAGGGAATTGTCCCATTTCCAGTTGCACCAAAACCCATAAAATACTGAGGAATAAACTAACCAAAGAGGAAAATGATCTGTATGTTGAAAAGTATAGAAAGTTTTTGAAAGAAATCAAGGAAGACACAAATCGAATTGGAAGAACAAATATTGCTAAAATTTTGATACTATCCAAATCAATCTACACATTCAATGCAATTCCCATCAAAATACACCAACATTCTTCACAGAGCTAGAATAAACTATCCTAAAATTGGTACGAAACCACAAAAGATCCCAAATGGCAAAGTAATGCAATAAAGAAAATCAAAGCTGGAAGCTTCACAATCCCGGACTTTAACATGTATTACAAAGCTGTAATCATTGAGACAGTATGGTATTGGCATAAAAACAGACACATAGATCAATGGAGTATAATAGATAACCCAGAAATTGACCCACAAATATATGGCCAAGTCATCATCAACAAAGCGGGAAAGAGTATCCAATGGAAAAAATACAGTCTCTTTAGCAAATGGTGCTGTGAGAACTGGACAGCGACACACAGAAGAATGAAACTGGACCATGTTTTGTACACCAAACACAAAAATAAATTCAAAATTGATGAAATACCTAACTGTGAGACAGGAAACAACCAAAATCCTACAGGGGAAAACAGGCAGAAACTTTTTCCTTGGTTACAGCAATTTCTTACTTGACATGTCTCAGAAGGGAAGGGAAATAAAAGCAAAAATGAACTATTGATACCTCATCAAGATAAAAAAATTTTTTCACAGCAAAGGTAACAATCAACAAAACTAAAAGGGAACGGATGGAATGGGAGAAGATATTTGCAAATGACATAATGGATAAAGGGTCAGTACTGAAAATCTATAAACTTACCAAACTCAATGTCCCCCCAAAAATAATCCACTGAAGAAATGGGCAGAAGACATGAATAGACACTTTTCCAAAGAAGACATCCAGATGGACAGCAGACACATGAAAAGATGCTCAACATTACTCATCATAAGATAAATACAAATCAAAACCACAATGAGATATCACGTCATACCTCTCAGAATGACTAAAATTAACAACTGAGGAAACAACAGATGTTGGCTAGGTTGAGGAGAAAGGGGAACCCTCTTGCCCTATTGGTGGGAATGTAAACTGGTGCAACCACTCTGGAAAACAGTACGGAGATTCATCAAAAAATTGAAAATAGAACTATCCTACAACTAAGCCATTGCACTATTAGGGTCTTATACAAAATTTACAAAAATGATGATTAGAAATGGCACATGCACCCCAATGTTTATAGCAGTGCTATCAACAATTGTCAAATTATGGATAATGCCTAAATGTCCATCAACTAATGAATGGATTAAGAAAATGTGTTATACACACACACACACACACACACACACACACACACATATATATATGTGTGTATACACACACACACACACACATTGGAATATTAGTCAAGAAAAAGAATTAAATCTTGCCATTTGCAACAATGTGGAAAGAACTGGAGGGTATCACGCTAAGTGAAAGAATTCAGTCAAAGACAGATATCACATGATTTGTCTCATATTTGGAATATGAGAAACTCAACAGATGAACATAGGTGAAGGGAAGGAAAAATAAGATAAAAACAGAGAGGGAGGTAAACCATAAAATATTCTTAAATGAGGATTTATTCAAACTGAGGATTGCTGGTGGGGGGATGGTTTAAATGGGTGATGGGCATTAAGAAGGGCACTTTTCAGGGTGAGCACTGGGTGTCATATGTAAGAGAAGAATCACTGGGTTCTACTCCTGAAGCCAAGACTACATTGTATGTTAACTAACTTTAATATAAATTAAAACAAATGTAAGGCTGAGACTAAAGAATTGTAAAAGTTATTGTCCTATTGATAAAGAAGTGGGGAACTTGAATTAGGTAGAAAAAGACAAAAATTGTGAGGTGTTCTAACAACTAAGATAAACTTTGGTAATAAGGGGAAATGTCATAGAAGAAATAAACATTCTTCTGGTATAAGAATTAAGTTTTACCAGCCACTGAAATTCAGGCTCTAAAGGGAAAAAAAGAGACTTTGCCATGTATTTTGAGAGAAGCACTTATTTAGAAACTTAGTTCTTCTGAGAATAGCCATGGCCCTGGACAATTCCAGTGGAATCAATTTGAAATAATCTTTAAACTTCAATAAGTGGATCAAAACAAATTTGTAAGTATAGATTTAGTTAAAATAAGGTTGGTAGCCAATGACTATATAATTAAAAATATCACATTATACTACATATTTTGTTAATTTAAAACATTACTTTGAGTGTAATATTTACATTTATATTCACATAATTTTTCTCTTTTTTTAAAATGTTTATTTATTTTTGAGACAGAGAGAGACAGAGTGCAAGTGGGGGAGGGGCAGAGAGAGAGGGAGACACAGAATCTGAAACAGGCTCCAGGCTCTGAGCTGTCAGCACAGAGCCCGATGCGGGGCTCGAACCCACGAACTGTGAGATCATGACCTGAGCTGAAGTCGGACGCTCAACCGACTGAGCCACCCAGGCGCCCCTAATTGTTCTCTCATAAATAAAGATAAAAATCTCCAAAATACTCTAGCCACATATAATAAAATCAGAGAATCATACATCTTCGTAACAGAGACCATCATGGATATATCAAATACAGTGAAACTGGGGTCACAAACAAGGAGGATGTTAAGTTCCAATATGTATCTACCACAATCTGAAGCTGAATCTACAACTCAGAAGGTTCTACCCACAAAATTTCATCTGAATAAAATAACAACTAGTAATTTGAATTAACAACCTCCCGATTGTAACTCTTTTGTAAGTGCACAAAAATATGTGTATAACAATGTTCTTTTTTGCCTTTGTTCATAATAACCAAATTTGGGCAACTGTCCAAATGTGTATCAACAAGAATTTTTAAAATAAATTATGCTTCATCTCTACAATACAATGCCAAATAAGAAGATAATTCCTCATAAAATAACCTATAAGTATGTCTAAGTTGTATTAAGTGAAGAAAACAAGTTATAGATGAGGGTATATGCTACATTTTCATTGATGTTCAGTCATGTATATGTGTGTATGTGTATATGTGCATATATATGTGTATATATTTATGTATATATGTATATAAACACATATATACTTTCTGTCTCTACACACACACACACACACACACACACACACACATACACACATACCAAAGTAACTATGAGTGAGATTGGACCTCTAGAGTTTATAGTCATTTAATGTCTATGAAATGTCTTGGATTTGACATAGTCCCACCTCGATCAGACTCTTGATGGCCTACATGTAATTTAAGAAATGTATTGACTTTTGTACAATTGTCTTTTAAAAACCACACAGCGAGACCACACTGCTGCAGAGGAGGATGGCATATCCTCCACAGGGGGAAAAAAGTTGTCACTGTCGATCTTCCTAAGAAGAGGATAAGGGGTTAATATATGACTAGGAACTAATGATCCAGGAGGCAAGCCTTATACTGAAGAGAGAAAAAAAATTATCCTTCCAGTATCTTGGATCAGTGAAAAATTTGGCCCTGAACTAGAAGTATGGAGATGCTATGAACACCTACAGTGGCTGAAAGGTAAGCTGTCTTAAATCAAGTGAAAGCAGGAAGGGAGGAGGACAAAACACAGCATGGTAAGAGACTCTAAGTTGGGTCTATGCCTGAACAATTGTATCTATTCAGTGTAGCATTTCTTTATAATACTCCCAAACCTTCAGGAAATTTTCATAAAAGCCTACATTTTCCCCATGCTCAGGATTAAGTAGAAACGAGCTCAGGGGCCTCTAGGTGGCTCAGTCAGTTAAGCGTACAACTCTTGATTTTGTCTCAGGTCATGATCTCATGGTTCCTGAGATTGAGCCCTGCCTCAGGCTCCGTGCTGATGGTGCAGAGCTTGGTATTCTCTCTCTCTCCCTCTCTCTGCCCCTCCTATGCTCTCTCTCTCTCTCTCTCTCTCGCTCTCTCTCTCCTTCTCAGAATATATTTTAAAAACTTAAAGAAAAAAAAGTGGCCATAGTATTGGTTTCACAGCAGTCACCTACAGAAGACAGTTGTTTCTAGAAGAGAGATATTTCCAAGTACCATTGCCACCAGAAGCAGGTACATGTTACCATGGGAAGAACACTTGAGCTGAAGTACCTGATGGGACTGCTCTTGAGCATATGTGGGGGATAATACTAAGGATAAATAATATGAAAGCTTAAATGTGGAACCCTTTCTATTATCATTATTTACCAAAGGACAGGAATCAGTGAGTTATATATAATTTTATGTGGAATTTTGTAATAGCTTTGTCCCCCAGCCTTCAACCAGTTTAGCCCTAATCAATCCTTAATAATGCCTCTGGACTGTTTTTTCTTTTTCTTGCCTCTGGACTTTTTAAAACATGCATCTGATCCTATTACTACTCCTCTCAAAATCATCAATGATTTCCCTTCTTTCTATAGAATACATGCTAAATTCCTTAAGTCCTTATTGAAATGCAATTGTAATCTAAGCAAAACATCTGTTTCCAACATCATCTACCTCCACTCCTCCTTCCATCATCTTCAGGATAATGGGAGTATTAGCCATTCTATAAAACTTAATTGTACTTTTGTAAACAATTACAACTTTGGGTTTTTTCCTGTTTGTTTCTGTGGGGTTTTAAAAGTATAATCAACTTATCACACTCTATAAGTTTAAGTTGAACAACATATAGATTTGATATATTCATATTGCAGTATGATTGCCATTGTAGTGATAACTAGTGATCTAGTGAACTAGATATCTAGTGATAACTAGATAACTCTATCATATCACATAATTTCCACTACATCTAATGATGCAAACAATTAAGATCTAATTTCTTGGCACTTTTAATGTTTATAATACACTCTATTGTCTATAATCACTGTACTGTGCATTAGATCTCTAGGACATTTTACATATAAGTTGCAAATATGTACCCTTAAGCAACATCTCTCCCATTCCTCTACCAGCCAGCTCCTGTTACTTACCATTTCACTTTTTTCAGTTTTTTTGGATTCAATATTTAAGGGATATCATACAGTATTAGTCTTTCTCTGACTAATTTCACTTAACATGATGTCCTGAATTCCATCCATTTTGTTACAAATAGCAGAAATATTTTTTTTGCCCTTATAGCTGAATATTATTGCAGTGGTGTGTGTGTGTGTGTGTGTGTGATACCACATCGTTGTCATACATTCATCTATTGAGGGACAATTTAGTTGTTTCCATTACTTGGTTATTGTGAATAATTCTACAATACATATTATAGTGATATATCTCTTCAGCAACTTGCTTTCTTTCCTTTGGATATATACTAAGAAGTGGGATGGCTGGAGTGTATGATAGTTCTTTTTAATTTTTTGAGGAACCTCCATAATGTTCTTCGTAGTGGCTGAACCAGTTTGCTCTCATACCAACAGTGCAAAAATGTTCCCTTTTCTCCACAACTTTTCCAACACTGTCTCTCACTTGTCTTCGTGATGAAAGCCATTCTAAAATTTTTCAAGGTTACAGCAACAATTTTATTTTGTCTTAGAGTAGCAGACTTGGGAAAAATCCTTTTCTAACTTTCCAGAATATGATTTATTATTGCTACTCCCAAATGGTTGTTTTCTGAGAGTTTATCTTAACTTGAAGTGTTCAGTGAAGTTTTACTGACAAGTCCCATGGGTCAATTGTTATATACTTGATGATTTAATCCTCCTTGGACTCAATTAAAACGTTCTAAGAGGCAGAAGGAGTTAAGATGGCAGAGAAGTATGGACCACTGGGTTTTCATCATTCCTCAAACACAGCTGTAGAGAAGTCAAATCACATGGAACACCCAGGAAATTGATCTGAAGACTGGCAGAAGGATCTCCACATTTGGAGGGAGACAGAATGGCAAGTGCGATGTGTGTGAAAGTGAATCAGGGGAGAGAAAAAAGGTGGTGACACGGGGGGGGGACCTTTATGTGGAGAGAGAAAAGGGAGAAGAAGAGAGGGGTTGAGAGAGTGTGGCATCAGGTTCACACAGGAAGAAAACCTCTCTAGACCATGGACTGGGGAGCGAGGGGTGCTGAGTGCCACAGGTTTTTTGTAAACAGTATGTGGAGCTCAAACTCTGAGGTTTTGGAAGTGCACCACTGTCTTCAGAGTAAAGCTATAGCATGTGCTGGTGGGAATAAGGAGGGCTCTGGCCCCGGAGTGCATACAGTGGTGTAGGGATCTCCTGTGTTGCACTGAGAAAGAGCATTACTGTTCCTGATGTACATTTGGAAGAGGGTATATTGTCTCTCCAAAAACAAAACTCCTGTAGGTGTGAGCAAAAGGCCTTTTGTTGACACAGAACAGAGGGTGTGCACGGAGGGTAGTTAACCTGGTCATTGCTTTTTGTGATCCCATACACTGCGCATGTGTGGGAGTGTTTTTCTGGGACAAAGGACATCAGACACAGCATGGAGAGGTTCTACTCTGGAGGAGGGTGGCAGGTACACATCAGGCTAGGTCTTTTAAGATTTGAATCTCACCAAGCTTCCAGAGATAAAGTTCAGAAGAGCTGTGGCACAGCGTGCATTGATAGCCCTCACTCTTCTGTGAGGGCTTCCTGAACAGCGAGGAGTATGAGATCCTCCGTCCTGGAAAGAGAGATTAGTGCGGCTTAATTTTCTCCCTCACCACCACCAAAGTGCGACTTCAGAGAGCAACACAGAAGCATCCAGTAGAGGCAGGCCCACTTCAACCTACCCCTGCCGCCCTGTGCCTGACAACTGCATATTGACTGAGACAGGTCTGACTGTGCGCCAGCTTGGTGGGCTTCTC
Source organism: Acinonyx jubatus (assembly GCF_027475565.1). Taxonomy (NCBI): domain Eukaryota; kingdom Metazoa; phylum Chordata; class Mammalia; order Carnivora; family Felidae; genus Acinonyx; species Acinonyx jubatus. Next base: position 48,064,657 of record NC_069389.1, read on the forward strand.
TAGAACACCAGCACAGGCAGAACACCACACGCAACAAGTCTACTGATCATAGTGTTTCAAAGGGTCACCTGAAGTTCTGGTGTAAATAGGACAAAGCTTACTTTTTTTTTCCTTTGGAATTATGCTTATAGTTTTTTGTTTGTTTTTATGTTTCCTTTTTTGTCTCCTTTTTTTTTGAATCAGGTTTCAGTTTTACTTTTCTTTATTTTTCTTTGTAATCAGGCTTTGGTTTTTTGATTGGGGTTTTTGTTCCTTTTCCTTTTATCTCTCTCTCTGCCTCTCTGTCTCTCTGTCTCTCACTCTTTTGTAAAGGATTCAGGCTTTTTTTTTCTTTTTTTTCCAAGCTTATCCAAACAAACCAAATAAAGCTCACCTAGTTAAAGGTACAAAAATGCCCCACTACAAGCAAGGAGGAGCTCTGCAGAGGACTGACCACTGGTAAAGAGCAACCAAAACACAGTAACATAGTGCACACACATTCCCCACAAACACTTCCTGAAGGGCCAGGCCATAGGTAGTTTTTAATACAGAATTTAATATAGCAGTTTGTAAAATAACTTTTTAAAGATTATTAATTTATTTTGAGAGAGAACGAATGTGAGTGGAGGAGAGACAGAGAGAAAGAGAGAGAGAGAGAGAGAGAGTCAGAGAGAGAATTCCATCCAGGCTCTGGGGTGATAACGCAATGCAGGGGTTGATCTCACCAACTATGACATCATGACCTGAGCCGAAATCAAGAGCTGGACACTTAACCAACTGAGTCACCCAGGAGCCATAGCAGTATTTTTTAATATAGCATTACTCTAAGGTGCAAGAAACATAACAAGCTTTCAAAACAAGCAAAAGAAAAAAAATTTCTATAGTATTTAATATAACATTACTTCATAATATAGCATTAATGTCAGGTGCAGGAAACATAATAAATTTTCAAAACAGGCAAAAGTTGGGGCACCTGACTCAGTAGCTTGAGCCTGCAACTTCTGAGTTCAATTCAGGACATGATCCCAGGGTCGTGGAATTGAGCCTTCCATTGGGCTTTGTGCTATGTGTGGAGCACAGTTGGAATTATCTCTTTCTTATTCTACCATCTCCCTTTCTCATGTTCGCGCTCTCTCTCTCAATAATTTAAAAAGCACTAAAACATAAGAGACACTTAAAAACTGAGAACAAACTGAGGGTTGATGGGGGGTGGGAGGGAGGGGAAGGTGGGTGATGGGTATTGAGGAGGGCACCTTTGAATGCAAAAAAAGAAAAAAATGTAAAAAAATAAATAAAAAATAAAAAGCACTAAAAAGACAGAAATTTGACCAATGATAAGACAAAGGATTTATCCCTGAAAGAAAAATGAAGAAGAAATCACAGCCAGGGAATTACACAAAAGAGATATAAGTAATACATCTGAAAATATATTTATTAATTTGTTTAAATATGAAATTTATTGTCAAATTGGTTTCCATACAACACCCAGTCCTCATCCAAACAGGTGCCCTCCTCAATGCCCATCATCCACTTTCCTCTCCAACCCATCCCCCATCAACCCTCAGTTTATTCTCAGTCTTTAAGAGTATCTTATGCTTTGCCTCCCTCCCTCTCTTTCTTTTTCCTTCCCCTCCCACATGGTCTTCTATCAACTTTCTCAGGATCCACGTAACAGTGAAAACATACGGTATCTGTCTTTCACTGTATGGCTTCTTTCTTTTTTTTTATATATGAAATTTATTGTCAAATTGGTTTCCACACAACACCCAGTGCTCATCCCAACAGGTGCCTTCCACAATACCCGTCACCCACCCTCCTCTCCCTCCCACTCCCCATCAACCCTCAGTTTGTTCTCAGTTTTTAAGAGTCTCTTATGCTTTGGCTCTCTCCCTCTCTAACCTCTTTTTTTCCTTTCTTACCCTCCCCATGGACTTCTGTTAAGTTTCTCAGGATCCACATAAGAGTGAAAACATATGGTATCTGTCTTTCTCTCTATGACTTATTTCACACAGCATAACACTCTTCAGTTCCACCCACGTTGCTACAAAAGGCCAGATTTCATTCTTTCTCACTGCCAAGTAGTATTCCATTGTGTATATAAAACACAATTTCTTTATCCACTCATCAGTTGAAGGACATTTAGGCTCTTTCCAAAATTTGGCTAGTGTTGAAAGTGCTGCTATAAACATTGGGGTACAAGTGCCCCTAAGCATCAGCACTCCTGTATCCATTGGGTAAATTCCTAGCAGTGCTATTGCTGGGTCATAGGGTAGATCTATTTTTAATTTTGTGAGGAACCTCCACACTGTTTTCCAGAGTGGCTGCACCAGTTTACATTCGCACGAACAGTGCAAGAGGGTTCCCATTTCTCCACATCCTCTCCAGCATCTATAGTCTCCTGATTTGTTCATTTTAGCCACTCTGACTGGCGTGAGGTGATATCTCACTGTGGTTTTGATTTGTATTTCCCTGATGAGGAGCGACGTTGAGCATCTTTTCATGTGCCTGTTGGCCATCCGGATGTCTTCTTTAGAGAAGTGTCTATTCATGTTTTCTGCCCATTTCTTCACTGGATTATTTGTTTTTTGGGTGTAGAGTTTGGTGAGCTCTTTATAGATTTTGGATGCTAGCCCTTTGTCTGATATGTCAGTTGCAAATATCTTTTCCCATTCTCTCGGTTGCCTTTTAGATTTGTTGCTTGTTTCCTTTGCAGCGTAGAAGCTTTTGATCTTCATGAGGTCCCAATAGTACATTTTTGTTTTTAATTCCCTTGCCTTTGGGGATGTGATACATCCCCAAGAAATTGCTGCAGGTGAGGGCAGAGAGGATTTTTTCCTGCTTTCTCCTATAGGATTTTGATGTTTTCTTGTCTCACATTCAGGTCCTTTATCCATTTTGTGTTTATTTTTGTGAATGGTGTGAGAAAGTGGTCTAGTTTCATCCTTCTGCATGTTGCTGTCCAGTTTTCCCAGCACCATTTATTAAAGAGACTGTATTTTTTCCATTGGATATTCGTTCCTGCTTTGTCAAAGATTAGTTGGCCATACTTTTGTGGGTCTACTTCTGGGGTTTCTATTCTATTCCATTGGTCTATGTGTCAGTTTTTATGCCAACACCATGCTGTCTTGATGATTACAGCTTTGCAGTAGAGGCTAAAGTCTGGGATTGTGATGCCTCCCGCTTTGGTCTTCTCGTTCAAAATTACTTTGGTTATTTGGGGTCTTTTCTGGTTCCATACAAATTTTAGGATGTTCTACCTTCGAGAAGAATGCTAATGCAATTTGGATCGGGATGGAATTGAATGTGTAGATAGCTTTGGATAGGATTGACATTTTAACAATATTTATTCTTCCAATCCATGAGCATGGAGTGTTTTTCCATTTCTATATGTCTTCTTCTATTTACTTCATAAGCTTTCTATAGTTTTCAGCATACAGATCTTTTACATCTTTGGTTAGGTTTATTCCTAGGTACTTTATAATTCTTGGTGCAATTGTGGATGGGATCAGTTTTTTATTTGTTTTTCTGTTGCTTCATTATTAGTGTGTAAGAATGCAACTGATTTCTGTACATTGATTTTGCATCCTGCGACTTTGATGAATTTATGCATCAATTCTAGCAGACTTTTGGTGGAGTGTATCAAGTTTTCCATGTATAATATCATGTCATCTGCAAAAAGGGAAAGGTTGAATTCATCTTTGCCAATTTTGATGCCTTTGATTTCCTTTTGTTGTCTGATTGCTGATGCTAGCACTTCCAATACCATGTGAGACAACAATGGTGAGAGTGGACATCCCTGTTTTGTTCCTGATCTCAGGGAGAAAGCTGTCAGTTTTTCCCCATTGAGGATGGTATTAGCTGTGGGCTTTCCATAAATGGCTTTGATGATGTTTAAATATGTTCGTTTTATCCTGACTTTATTGAGGCTTTTTATTAAGAAATGATGCTGAATTTCGACAAATGCTTTCTCTGCATCAATTGACGGGATCATATGGTTCTTTTCTTTTATTAATGTGATGTATCACGTTGATTGATTTGCGAATGTTGAACCAGTCCTGCATCCCAGGAATGAATCCCACTTGATCATGGTGAATAATTCTTTTTATATCCTGTTGAATTAAATTTGCTAGTATCTTATACAGAATTTCTGCATACATATTTATCAGGGATATTGGCCTGTAGTTCTCTTTTTTTGCTGGGTGTCTCTCTGGTTTAGGAATGAAAGTAATGCTGGCTTCATAGAATGAGTCTGGAAGTTTCCCTTCCCTTTCTATTTTTTGGAACAGCTTGAGAAGCATAGGTATTGTCTCTGCTTGAAATGTCTGGTAGAATTCCCCTGGGAAGCCATCGGGTCCTGGACTCTTATTTGTTGGGAGATTTTTGATAACTGATTCAATTTCTTCGCTGGTTATGGGTCTGCTCAAGCTTCTATTTCTTCCTGTTTGAGTTTTGGAAGTGTGTGGATACTTAGGAATTTATCCATTTCCTCCAGGTTTTCCAGTTTTTTGACATATAATGTTTCATAGTTCCCTGATAATTGCTTGTATCTGAGGTATTGGTTGTAATAATTCCATTTTCATTCATGATTTTATCTATTTGGGTCATCTCCCTTTTAGTTTTTGAGAAGCCTGGCTAGAGATTTATGAATTTTGTTTATTTTTTCAAAAAAACAACTCTTGGTTTCATTGATCTGCTCTACAGTTTTGTGAGATTCTATATGTTTTATTTCTGCTCTGATCTTTATTATTTCTCTTCTTCTGCTGGGTTTGGGGTGTCTTTTCTGTTATGCTTCTATTTCCTTTAGGTGTGCTATTAGATTTTGTATTTGGGATTTTTCTTGTTTCTTGAGATAGGCCTGGATTACAATGTATTTTCGTCTCAGGATTGACTTCGCTGCATCCCAAAGCGTTTGGATTGTTGTATTTTAATTTTCATTTGTTTCCATATATTTCTTAATTTCTTCTCTAATTTCCTGGTTGACCCATTCATCTTTATTAGGGTGTTCTTAACCTCCATGCTTTTGGAGGCTTTCCAGATGTTTTCCTGTGGTTGAAATCAAGCTTCATAGCATTATGGTCTGGAAGTGTGCATGGTATGATCTTAATTCATGTATATGTATGAAGGGTCCTTTTGTGACCCAGTATGTGATCTCTCTTGGAGAATATTCCATGTGCACTCGAGAAGAAAGTATATTCAATTGCTTTGGGATGCACAGTTCTAAATATATCTGTCAAGTCCATCTGATCCAATGTATCATTCAGGGCTGTTGTTTATTTATTGATCCTGTGTCTAGATGATCTATCCATTGTTGTAAGTGGAGTATTAAAGTCCCCTGCAATTATCAAATTCTTATCATTAAGGTTGTTTATGTTTGTGATTGTTTTATATATTTGGGAGCTCCCATATTCGGTGCATAGATTTTATAATTGTTAGCTTTTCCTTTTATTTATTTATTTATTTATTTATTTATTTATTTATTTATTCAATATATGAAGTTTATTGTCAAACTGGTTTCCATACAACATCCAGTGCTCATCCCAAAAGGTGCCCTCCTCAATACCCATTACCCACCCGCCCCTCCCTCCCACCCCTCATCAACCCTCAGTTTGTTCTCAGTTTTTAAGAGTCTCTTATGCTTTGGCTCTCTTCCACTCTAACCTCTTTTTTTTTCCTTCCCCTCCCCCATGGGTTTTTGTTAGCTCTTCCTGATGGATATGCCCTGTAATTTTTATATAATGTCCTTCTTTATCTCTTATTACAGTCTTTAATTTAAAGTCTAGTTTGTCTGATATAACTATGGCTACTCCAGCTTCCTTTTCAGTTCCAGTAGAATGATAGATAGTTGTCCATCCCCTCACTTTCAATCCGAAGGTGTCCTCAGGTCTAAAATGAGTCTGTTGTAGACAGCAAATAAACGGGTCTTGTTTTTTTTATCCATTCTGATACCCTATGTCTTTTGGTTGGAGCATTTAGTCCATTTACATTTAGTGTTATTATTGAAAGATAAGGGTTTAGAGTCATTGTGATGTCTGTAGGTTTCATGCTTGTAGTGATGTCTCTGGCAGTTTGTCTCACAGGATTCCCATTAGGATCTCTTTTAGTGCTGGCATATTGGTGATGAATTCCTTCACTTTGTGTTTGTTTGAAAAGACCTTTATCTCTCCTTCTTTTCTGAGTGACAGACTTTCTAGATAAAGGATTCTTGGTTGCATATTTTTTCTGTTCTTTCCACTGAAGATTTCCTGCCATTCCTTTCTGGCCTGCCACGTTTCAGTAGATAGATCCGACACGAGTCTTATCAGTCTCTCTTCATATGTTAGAGCATGTTTACCCCAGCTGCTTTCAGAATTTTCTCTTTATCCTTGTATTTTGCCAGTTTCACTATGATATGTCGTGCAGAAGATTGATTCAAGTTACATCTGAAAGGAGTTCTCTGTGCCTCTTGGATTTCAATGCCTTTTCCTTCCCCAGATCAGGGATGTGCTCAGCTATGATTTGTTCAAGTAAACCTTCAACCCCTTTCTCTCTCTCTTTCTCTTCTGGAATTAATATAATACGGATATTGTTCCATTTGATTGCATCACTTAGTTCTCTAATTCTCCCGCCATACTCCTCAATTTTTTTATCTCTCTTTTTCTCAGCTTCCTCTTTTTCCATAATTTTATCTTCTAATGCACGTATTCTCTTCTCTGCCGCTTCAATCTGAGCTGTGGTTGTCTCCATTTTATTTTGCAGCTCATTTATAGCATTTTTAGCTCCTCCTGTCTGTTTCTTAGTTCCTTGATCTCTGTAGCAATAGGTTCTCTGCTGTCCTCTATACTTTTTTCAAGCCCAGTGATTAATTTTATGACTATTATTCTAAATTCTTGTTCCGTTATATCGCTTAATTAGTTTTTGATCAATTCATTAGCTGTCGCTACTTCCTTTAGTTTCTTTTGAGGAGAATTTTTCCATTTAGTCATGTTGGGTAGTCCCCAGGGGTGGCACAGAACTGCAGGACACTTCCCCTGTGCTGTCTGGAGTAACTTGTGTTGGTGGGCAGGGCCTCAGTCTGACCAATATGTGTCCCCAGTCCACCGCTGGGGCCACACGCAGACTGGTGTGTACCTTATCTTCCTCTCTCCCAGAGGCACGACTCACTGTGGATTGCTGTGGTCCCTGTGTAGGCTACTTGACACTGCCAGGCTTGTGATGCTGCTTTGGTGGGATCTAGTGTATTAGACGGGGTTGATCCTCTTCTGTTGGCCTCCTGTCTACACTTGGCTCTGGAGAGTCCATTCTGCCAGTGTTTTGGCGGTTTTCTGGGTTATTTAGGCAGTGTGGGTGGAATCTAAGTGGTCAGCAGGATGAGGTGAGCCCAACACCTTCCTATGTTGCCATTTTCCCTAGCATCCTTGTATGGCTTATTTCACTTAGCACGACACTCTCCAGTTCATCCACGTTGCTGCAAAGGACAGAATTCATTATTTCTCATTGCCAAGTAGCATTCCATTGTGTATATAAACCACAAATTCTTTATCCATTCATCAGTTGAAGGGCATTTAGGCTCTTTCCATTTTTGGCTATTGTTGAAAGTACTGCTATAAACATTGGGGTACAAGTGCCCCTATGCATCAGCACTCCTGTATCCCTTGGGTAAATTCTTAGCAATCCTATTGCTGGTTGATAGGGTAGGTCTATTTGTAATTTTGTGAGGAACCTCCACACTGTTTTCCATAGTGCCTGCTCCAGTTTGCATTCCCATCAAAAGTGCAAGAGGGTTCCCGTTTCTCCACATTCTCTCCAGCATCTATGCCCTCCTGATTTGTTCATTTGAGCCTTTCTGACTGGCGTGAGGTGATATGTCAGTGTGGTTTTGATTTGTATTTCCCTGATGAGGAGTGACGTCAAGCATCTTTCCATGTGCCTGTTTTCCATCTGGATGTCTTCTTCAGACAAGGGTCTATTCATGTATTCTGCACATTTTTTCACTGGATTATTTGTTTTTCATGTGTGGAGTTTGGTGCTTTCTTTGTAGATTTTGGAAAAATCCATCTGTGACCTCAGCTGCAGCAATTTCTTACTTGACACATCTCCAAAGACAGGGGAATTAAAGTAAAAAATGAACTTTTGGGACCTCATAAAGATTAAAAAAAACAACTTCTGCACTGGAAAGGAAACAATCAAAATAACTAAAAGGCAACCAACAGAATGGGGAAAGATATTTACAAATCACATATTGGACAAGGGGCTAGTATCCAAAATCTATAAAAAATTCACCAAACCCCACACCCAAGAAACAAATAATCCAGTGAAGAAATGAGCAGAATACATGAATAGTTACTTTTCTAAAGAAGACATCCAGATGACAAATGGGCACATGAAAAGATGTTCAACATCACTCCTCATCAGGGCAATACAAATCAAAACCACACTGGGATATCATCTCACGCCAGTCAGAGTGGCTCAAATGAACAAATCAGGAGGGTATAGATGCTGGAAAGGATGTGGAGAAATGAAAACCCTCTTGCACTGTTGTTTGGAATGAAAACTGTTGCAGTTGCTCTGGAAAACAGTGTGGAAGTTCCTCATAAAATTAAATATAGTTCTACCCTATGACCCAGCAATAGCACTGCTAGGAATTTACCCAATGGATACAGGAGTGCTGATCCATAGGGGCACTTGCACCCCAATGTTTATAGCAGCACTTTCAACACTAGCCAAATTTTGGAAAGAGCCTAAATGTCCTTCAACTGATGAGTGGAGAAAGAAATTGTGGTTTATATATACAATGGAATACTACATGGCAATGAGAAAGAATGAAATCTCGTCTTTTGTAGTAACGTGGATGGAACAGGAGAGCGTTATGGTAAGTGAAATAAGCCATACAGAGAAAGGCAGATTCCATATGTTTTCACTCTTATGTGGATCCTGAGAAGGTTGACAGCAGATCATGTGGGAAGGGAAGGAAAAGAAAGAGAGGGAGGGAGACAAACCATAAGAGACTCTTAAAGACTGAGAATAAACTGAGGGTTAATGGGGATGTGAGGGAGGGGAAAGTGCGTGATAGGCATTGAGTAGGGCACTTCTTGGGATAAATACTGGGTGTTGTATGTAAACTAATTTGACAATAAATTCTATATTAAAAAATCTTGTTTATCTGATATAACTATGGCTACTAAAGGTTTCTTTTGACTTCCAGTAGCATGATAAATGGTTTCCACCCCCTCACTTTCAATCTGAAAGTGGTGAACTCATTTCTAAAATGGGTCTCCTGTAGACAGGATAGATGGCTCTTTTTTCATTTTATTTTATCCATTCTGATGCCCTATATCTTTTGATTAGAGCATCTAATCCATTTACATTCAGTGTTCTTATTGCAAGATATGGGTTTATATTCATTGTGTTTCTGTAGGTTTCATGCTTCAAGTGATGTCTCTGGTCGTTTGTGGTCTTTGCAAAATTCCACTCACAGACTCCCCTTTCAGATCTCCTGTAGGGCTGGTTTAATGGTGATGAATTCTTTCAGTTTTTGTTTAGTGGGGATGAATTCCTTCAGTTTTTGTTTGTTTGGGAAAGCCTTTATTTCTCCTTGTATTGTATTCTCCTTCTATCCTTGCTGGATAAAGGATTCTTGGCTGCATATTTTTCCTATACAGCACACTGAATATTTCCTGCCACTCCCTTCTGGCCTGCCAAGTTTCAGTAGATAGGTCTGCTACCACCCTTATGTGTCTACCCTTGTAGGTTAAGGCTTGTTTGCTCCTAGCTGGTTTCAGCATTCTCTCTTTATCTTTGTATTTTGCCAGTTTCACTATGATGTGTCATGCAGAAGATCGATTACTGTTACATATGTTTGGAGTTCTCTGTGCATCCTGGATTTGAAAGTCTGTTTCCTTCTCCAGATTGTGGAAGTTCTCAGCTATGAGTTAAGTACACCTTCTATCCCTTTCTCTTTTCTTCTTCTGGAATTCCTATGATACAGATGGTATCACATTTCATTAAATCACTTAGTTCTCTAATTCTCTTCTCCTGGTCTAGAATTTTCTTATCTCTCTTTTTCTCAGCTTCACTTTGTTATCTAATTCCACCCTCCTTGTCCAGAATTTTTTTTATGTCTCCTTTTGTGAGCTTCATTTTTTCCCACAATTTTATCTTGTATTTCACTTATTCTCCCCTCTGTATCTTCAGTTCTCACTGTCACCGCCTCTAGTTTATTTTTCACCTCATTTACATTTGTTTTTATAATTTTTTTTAATGTTTATTTATTTTTGAGAGAGAGACACAGAGTGTGAGCAGGAGAGTGTCAAAGAGAGAGGGAGATGCAGAAACCAAAGCAAGCTCCATGCTCCAAGCTGTCAGCACAGAGCCCGATGTGGGGCTCGAACTCATGAACAGTGAGATCAGACCTGAGCTGAAGTCAGACACTTAACTGACTGAGCCACCCAGGCGCCCCTACAGCATTTTTAAATTCATCATGATAATATTTTAGTTCTTTGATTTCTGTAGCAATTGATTCTTTGCTGTCTTCTATGGTTTTTTCAAGCCCAGCTATTAGTCTATGATTATTATTCTAAGTTCTTGCTCAGATATATTGTTAATATCTGTTTTGAGCAATTCTTTAGATGTACTTTCTTCCTGGGATTTGTTTTGAGGAAAATTCTCTCATTTCATCATTTTGGCTACTTTTCTGGCCTTATGGATTTTAAAAGCTTGTTATGTGTCCTGCACCTGCAAGCACGACTATATTAAATAGGGGTCATACACTGTCCAGGGCCTGGCTCTTCAGGAGGTATTTTTTGGAGAGTGTTACTTGCTCTCTGTTGTTGTGACTCTGGTTGCTTTATCTCCCTACTCGTAGTGATGTTTTGGACCCTCTACCAGGTGTGATTTGATTTTTCTTTGAGGTAGCCTTGGAAAAGCAAACAAATAAAAACAGAAAAAAAAACCTACAACACTAGCTACAACAAAACAATGGGGGTGGTGGCATTGTTGATGGAAAAGGCCTTATCCCATACAAAGAGAGAAATGACAGGGTTGGCGAAAAAGAAAAGAAGAGACAATTGTCCAGGAAAAAAAAGAAAAACTATACAGCTTAATTCAGAGGGAAATACAAAGGGAAGTAAAAAGGGAGATATGTAACAGGTATAAAGGAATATATTAAATATGTCTTCTGACACAAACCAACAACCAGAATAATCAGACTAGAAGAAGAAATTAAGAAGGAGGAAAGGAAAAAATATATATATAATAAGAATTGTCCAAGAATTAAGTCAAGAAGTGCAAAACTGCTGGGTGCCTTGGGACTGGTGGCAGTGCTGGTCTGGAGGAGGGGCTGTCTGGTTAGTCAGCATCAATCCTGCTCCAGTAGATCCCAGTTACCAGGAGTGGAGGGGTGTGGTTTGGTGTTTGCAGGTCCTGCCTCCATTGTGGGCCCGCTGTCCATTTCCTGAAGCCCCAGCTTGTTGGTGATGGGGAGAAAAATCATGACAGCCTAGTCTCTCCTTCACGGTCCGGGTGTCCCAAACCACTCTGTTCAGGCATTCTTCACAGTGCCCTGGGCACAATTAAGGCGGTTTGTCTTGCTCCACCAACTACCATGCCTCCCTTGCGCTTGGCTGGGGTTTAAACACCAATGTCTGAAAGGGTCCCACTTTGTACACCCTGGTTCTGGGGAAGTGCTGCTCTGTGACGCTGATATATGGCATCTAATTAGTGGGCGCAGACAATCTTTATCCTTTGAATGGTTATATACTGCCTTCCCACATTGCTCCAATAAGGGGATTGCTTTTTCCCACTGGGAAACACGCCTCTGAACTAGTTATCAAGCCTGAGGCTGGCTCCCCTCCTCCCCAGGTGCACGAACAGGGCAGCTAGCCCCAGTCCAGAAAAAGCCCTGCAGTTAGAGACTGGATCTTTGTCCATCCCAGTCTGTGGTTTTTCTCTTGTCCAGATACAGTCCTCTGCTTCTCCACCCTTTCTTTGTTTTCCCTTTTTCTCTCTGCAGAAGGAGATCCCTCCCATCTGTGCCTACGTGACCTGTTTTATCTCTCCCAGTTTGCAATCATGCACTTATGGCCACCATGTTGTCCCTGTGGGCCCCTGGAGATGTCTTTGTCACTCTGTAGCCCAAACTTTTGGAATTCAAAGTTCTTTGGCCTCAACACTGTTGTGTTTGAGGGAACTCAGGTCCCCCTACTTCTCTGCCACGTTGGATCTGAAAGAACCAATTTCTAACTGTGGGGCCAATTTCTAAATGTCTCCAGACTGGGGCTGGCCACCATGTGCACGTGCTTAGGGAGGAGGTGAGCCAGCCCCAGGTTCAGTAGTAAGCTCAGAGGCACAATTGGATAGAGCACTCAACTTCCTTGAGTGCTGTTGGAAGAAGACAAATAGCTGCTCCATGGACAAATGGCCCTGCAGGTGCCCACCAGCCAGAGGACCTTTGTCGGCTGGCTGGGCAGAGTGGAAATACTCTGGAAACAGGGCATGAGGATCAGGATGCTTTAAGACATAGGTGTTTGAATCCCAGCCAAGTGCCTGGGAGGTGTGGGAGACTGTGGAGCAGGACAAACCAAACCATTTGTGCCCACACAGCACTGTGAGGAACCACAGAGACTTTGTTGGGTGCCTTGTGGAGTGGCTCTACCCTGCAACTGGGGTGTGAAGAGCGGGATCCTTTAAGACATCAGGGTTTGAATCCCAGCTGAGTGACTGGGTGGTGCAGTAGACTGGAAAGGAACAAACTGGCCTGCTCATGCATGCACAGCACCAAGAAGATGGCCTGAAGAGAGTGGTTTGGGACACCCAGGGAGGATAGACTTGGATGTCGCCATTTTTCTACCCATCACCAATAAGGTGGGGTGGCAGGGAATAGACAAGGGGCCCACACTGGAGGCAGGTCCCGCTTACACTGATCCAAGCCCCTCCATGACTGGTAACTATGTATCTAACAAAGCAAGGTTGACACTGAAGGAACCAGACAGCCCCTCCTCCAGACCAATGCAGCCACTGGTTGCAAGGCACCATCAGATAACCGTCCAGCGGTTTTGCATTTTCTGATTTGATTCTTGATCAATTATATATGTATGTATATAATCTCCTTCCTTTTCTTCTTCTTATTTCTTCCCTTCTCTAGTCTGTTTATTCTGGTTGTTGGTTTGTTTAAGCATAAAATTTTAATATATTCTTTTAACAGCTATGCTGTATCTCCTTCTTTATTTTCCTCTCTCTCTCTCTCTCTCTCTCTCGATTAAGCTGTATAGTTTATCTGATTCTCTGCCTGGTCAATTTTTTTTCTTTCCTTTTTTCTCCACCCCTGTCATTTTTCTCTTTGATTGGGATAAGCATTCTTCCACTAATCCCCTTTTTAATTTTTTTTTTCTCCAGGGTGACTTCAATGAACAAATCAAAGCACACCTGGTTGAAGGTCTGAACCACCACTACAAGTAGGGAGATTAAGCAACCAGAGTCACAACAGAGAGCATGCAACACACTTCAAAAACACCTCCTAAAGGGTCAGGCTACAGACAGTGCATGACCTCCTGTTAATATCATAGTGGTCGCAGGCACATGACACATAACAAGCTATTAAAAATACAAAAGGGAGGGAAAACTAGCCTAAATGATGAAACAGAAGTATTCTCCTCAAAACAAATCCCAGGAAGAAAGGACAGCTAAAGAATTGCTCAAAACAGATATAAACAATATATCTGAGAAAGAACTTAGAATAATAGTCATAAGATTAATAGCTGGGCTTGAAAAAAGCATAGAAGACAGCAGAGAATATATTGCTGCAGAGACCAAGGAATTAAGAAATTGTCACGATGAATTACGAAATGTTGTAACTGAGGTATAAAATAAACTAGATGCAGTGACAGCAAGGATGGAAGAAGCAGAGGGGAGTATAAGTGAAATACAAGATAAAATTATGGATAATGATGAAGCCAAGAAAAAGAATGATAAGAAAACACTAGACCAAGAGGAGAGAATTAAGGAAATACCTGATTGAATGAAACTTAATAATATCCATACCATAGGAGTTCCATATGAAGAGAGAGAAAGGGGAAAAGGTTATTTGAAAAACAATATAACAATGAACTTCCCTAATCTGTGGAAGGAAACATGCATCTAAATAAAGAAGACACAGATAACTCCCTTCAGATTTAACAGGAATAGGTCTTTTCCATGGCATATCATAGTGAAACTGGAAAAATACAAAGATAAAGAGTTCTCTAAAAGAGAGAGATATCTCAAAGATAAGGAGTATCTCTCTTCTGAAAGAAGCTAGGGACAAACAGTCCTTAATCTACAAGGGTAGACACATAAGGGTGGTAGCCAAACTATCCACTGAAACTTGGCAGGCCAGAAGGGAGTGGCAGAAAATATTCAATATACTGAATAAGAAAAAAAAAAACATGCAGCCAAGAATCCTTTGTCCAGCAAGCCTGTCATTCAGAATAGAAGTAGAGATAAAGGCTTTCCCAGACAAACAAAAACTGAAGGAGTTTATGACCAGTAAACCAGTCCTGGAAGATATCCTAAGGGGAACTCTGTGAGTGTTATGCTGCAAAGACTACAAAGGACCAGAAACATCACTGACATCACCACAAGCATGAAACCTACAAGTAACAAATGACACTAACTCCATATATTTCAATAATAACTCTGAATGTAAGTGGACTAAATGCTCCAATCAAAAGACATATGGTATCATAATGGATTAAAAAAAACCCAATATCCATCTGTATGCTGTATATAAGACACCAATTTTAGACCTATGCTCACCTTCAGATTGAAAGTGAAGGCGTGGAATCCATCTATAATGCTACTGGAAGTCAAAAGAAATCTGGAATAGCATACTTATATCAAACTACATTTTAAACTAAAGGTTTTAACAAGAGACAAGGAAGGGCATTATATCATAATTATGGGATCTACCCATCAAGAAGATTGTAAATGTTTATGCCTCCAAGTTGGGACATATACACAAATCAAATAATCACAAACATAAGCAATCGTATTGATAAGAATATGGTAATTTCAGGGGTCTTTAATAATCCACTTACAGAAATGGACAGATCATCTAGGCAAAACACCAATAAAAAAATGGACTTGAATGATACAATGGAGCAGATGGACTTGACAGATACATTCAGAACTTCATCCTAAGCAGCAAAAGATACATTTTTCTGGAGTGTCCATGGAAAATTCTCCAATACAGATCACATATTGGGTGACAAAACAGTACTCAATAAATATAAAAATGACATGCGTATTATCAGATCACAATGCTATGAAAGTTGAAGTCAAGCACAAGAAAAAAAAATTTAAAGTCTCCAAATGCATGGATGGTAAAGAACATCTTACTAACAAATAAATAGGTAAACTAGGCAATTAAAGAAGAAATTATAAAATATATGGGAGCAAATGAAAATGAAAACAGCACAGTCCACAACCTTTGGGATGCAGCAAAGGCATTTCTAGGAGGAAAAAAACATTGCAACTCAGGCCTATCTCAAGAAAAATGAAAAATCACAAATACAAAACCTGACAACACATCTAAAGGAACTGGAAGTAAACAGCAGACTCCCCAAGCCAGAAGAAGGGAAATAAAAAGAATTTGAGCAGAAATAAGCAATATAGAATAAAAAAAAACCCAGTAGAACAGATCAATGAATTTAAGAGATATTTTTAAAAAAATAAACAAATTGATAACCCCCTAGCCTAACTTCTCAAAAAAAAAAGAAGACACAAATAGATAAAATCTCGAATGAAAGAGGGAGATCACAACTAACATCACAGAAATACAAACAATTATTAGAGAATACTATGAAAAATTATATGCTAACAAACTGGACAATCTGGAAGAAATGTACAAATTAGTAGGCACCCACACATTACCAAAACTCGAACGGGAAGAAATAGAAAATTTGAACAGACCTATAACTAGCAAAGTAATTGAATCATTTATCAAAAATCTCCCCCAAAAATAAGAGTCCTGGGCCAGATGGCTTCCCAGGGGAATTCAACCAGACATTTAAAGCAGAGTTAATACCTATCCTTCTCAAGCTGCTCCACAAAAATAGAAATGGAAGGAAAGCTTCTGGACTCATTCTATGAAGCCAGCATTACCTTGATTCCCAAATCAGACAGAGTCCCTACTAAAGAGGAAAATTACAGGCCAATACCCCTGATGTACATGGATACAGAAATTCTCAACAAGATACTAGCAAATGGAACTAAACAGTATATTTAAAAAAATATTTACCATGATCAAATGGGAATCATTCCTGGGCTGCAGAGCTTGTTCAACATTCGCAAATCAATTGATATGATACAACGCATTAATAGAAAAAATGATAAGAATGATATGATCCTGTCAATAGATGCAGAAAAAGCATTTGACAAAATACAGCATCGTTTCTTAATAAAAGCTGTCAAGAAATCAGGAGAGAAATAAAATACCTTAATGTCATAAAAGCCATACATGAAAGGTCCACAGCTAATATAATCCCCAATACGGAAAAAATGAGAGCTTTTTCCATGAGATCAAGAACACGACAGGGATGTCCTCTCTCACCACTGTTGTTTAACATATTGTTGGAAGTCCTAATATCAGCAATCAGACAACACAATGAAATAGAAGGTATCCAAATTGGCAAAGAAGTCACCTTTCACTTTTTTCAGATGACATGATACTCTACATGGAAAACCAGAAAGATTCCACCAAAAAGCTCCTAGAACTGATACATGAATTCAGCAAAGTCTCAAGGTATAAAATCAATGTACAGAAATTGGTTGCATTTGTATACACCAATAATGAAGAAACAGAAAGAGAAATAAAGAAACTGATCCCATTCAAAATTGCACCAACAATTATAAAATACCTAGGAATAAACCTAACCAAAGATGTAAAAGATCTGTATGCTGAAAACTATAGAAAGCTTACGAAACAAATTGAAGAAGATACAAAGAAATGGGAAAACACTTCGTGCTCATGGATTGGAAGAATAAATATTGTTAAAATGAAAATACTACCCAAAGCAATCTACACATTCAATGCAATCCCAATCAGAATTGCACTGGCATACTTCTCAAAGCTAGAAAACCAATCCTAAATTTTGTATGGGACCACAAAAGACCCCAAAGAGAGAAAGTAATGTTGAAAATGAAAATCAAAGCAGGAGGCATCACTATCCTGGACTTTAGCCTCTACTACAAAGCTGTAATCATCAAGACAGTATGGTATTGGCACAAAAACAGATACATAGACCAATGTAATAAAATAGAGAACCCAGAGTTGAACCCAAAATTATGGCCAACTAATCTTTGACAAAGCAGGAAAGAGTATCCAATGAAAAAAGACAGTTTCTTTAGCAAATGGTACTGGGAGAACTGGACAGCAACCTGTAGAAGAATGAAACTGGACCACTTTCTTACACAATACACAAAAATAAACTCAAAATGGATGAAAGACCTAAATGTGAGACAGGAAACCATCAAATCCCTAGAGGAGAAAACAGGCAATAATGTTTGACCTCAGCTGCAGCATCTTCTTTCTTGATACATCTCTGAAGGCAAGGGAATTAAAAGCAAAAATGAACTATTGGGACCTCATCAAGTTAAAAATCTTCTTCACTGCAAAGGAAATAATCAACAAAACTAAAAGGCACCTGACAGAATGGGAAAAGACATTTGCAAATGACTTATCAGATAAAGGATACTGTCCAAATTCTATAAAGAACTCACCAAACTCCACACCCGAAAAACAAATATTCCAGTGAAGACATGGGCAGACGACATGAATAGACACTTTTCTAAAGAAGACATCCAGATGGCCAGCAGACACATGAAACAATGCTCAATGTCACTCGTCATCACAAAATACAAATCAAAGCCACACTGACATATCACCTCATGCTGGTCAGAATGGCTAACATGAACAAATCAGGAGACTATAGATTCTGGCAAGGATGTGGAGACACGGGAACCCTCTTGCACTGTTGGTGGGAGTGCAAACTGGTGCAGCTGCTCTGGAAAACAGTGTGGAGGTTCCTCAAAAAATTAAAAATATATCTACCCTATGAAACAGCAATGGCACTACTAAGAATTTACCCAAGGGATACAGGAGTCCTGATTTATAGGGGCTCATGTACCCCAATGTTTATAGCAGCACTTTCAACAATAGCCAACTTATGGAAAGAGCCCAAATGTCCATCAACTGATCAATGTATAAAGGAGATGTGGTTTACATATACAATGGAGCATTACTCAATAATCAGAAAGAATGAAATCCTTCCATTTGCAACAACGTAGAAGGAACTGGAGGGTATTATGCTATATGAAATATGTCAGTCAGAGAAAGACTGATATCATATGTTTTCACTCATATATGGAACTTGAGAAACTTAACAGAAGTCCATAGGGTAAGGGAAGGAGAAAAAATAGTTTTAAACAGAGGGGGAGGCAAACCATAAGAGACTCTTAAATACTGAGAACAAACTGAGGGTTGATGTGGGGTAGGGGGAAGGGGAAAGTGGGTGATGGGCATTGAGGAGGGCACCTGTTGGGATGAGCACTGGGTGTTGTATAGAAACCAATTTGACAATAGATTTCATATAAAAAAAAGGAAAAGCAAAGTGCATAAATGTTGGAATGAATCTTAATCCTAAAATATTAACTAAATGTATCTGGAAATTTAAAAAAATAGGTCAATTATCTGCTCAAAATCTGCTGTGACTCTGTGGACATGGAAATACACACTGAAGCTCCTCTTAATTGACAGTCATTCCTCCAGCTTCAACTGCCATCCCCATTAAGCATTGCCTAAGCTGCACAGAGCAGCCTTGTGCAAGGTGACATCTTTCCCAGGCAGCCTACATCTAGTGATTCATCAGTGTATGAGTTTGTGGCTGACACTTTTATTGTGTCTTTATCAGAGCTTGACTTCTCACATGGTACTTCTGCTTCTTTCCCATTTCTTCCACAAATATTGACCCCCAAACCATATGTAATAAATTTTTGAAGCATTAACCTTATTGCAGAATGTGCAACCTGTGACAGGCTCCTCATTTCATATAGAATTCCTACCATGCCTTATAAGGTTTTATATGATTTGTTCCCTTATTAAATCTCTGACTTCTCCTATGTTTCTGTCCCTCACTTATGTAGCTCTAGACAAATTAACCTCCTTGCTGGTCTTTGAACTTGCTGAGAACACACCCACCATAGGGTCTTTCCTCTAGCAATTCCTTTTGCCTGGAATGTTCTTTTTCTCTATGTATTCTTGGATAACCCCCTCACTTCCTTTATGTCTTTGATCAGCTATCATCTCCATAAAGTTTACCCTAACCTTACCTCTTACCTTACTCTAATTTTCTTTCTGTTCATAACAGAACAAAATGTTCATAGTGTTGCTTTCTGACATCCCATATAACTTATTTAATTATTATGTTTATTATCAGCTGCCCCTTGTTTGCATGTAATCTCCATGAGGACAGGGATTATTGACTGTTTTGTTCACTGAAATACCCCAGTGAATGAAACATAGTAGGTGTTAAATAAATTGGTGAATGAATGAATGAATAAAGTAGATTTAACAGTAGGAACAAAGTGTGTGTTGAGAGATTGTGATAGGTAAGGAAGAATAGGAAAAGCACAGCTGTAAATTACTTTATCTCCTTTCTTGGCACTTTTGCTTTTTTCTTATTTATACAATTGTTAGAGGTTCACTTCCAGCACTCTTGCTAGTTGTGTGACTCTGATTTCCTCTTTTTCTCTAAGCTAGACTTCCTTATCTTTAAAACGGAGATTGTAACACTTAGTTCCCAGTATCCTGTGAAGTTTAAGTTGTGGCTGGCACATACTAGGTGCTCAGTAAATGCTTACTGTCATCCTACTAACCTCCAGAAATGAATGATGTAAACTAAATTATGCAAATGTCTTGTAGTGTATGTTTGAAATGGTAACCAGAAAAATAGGTATACACATTCAATTTGTTATGTATGGGCTTCAACTTTAACTCTGTGCTGTGTTCCTCTTTCATGGATTTGGGTAGAAGAAGAAATCTGTTGTTTCCATTTAATCAGTGACTTCTTACCCCCTAATTTCACCTCCAGGATCAGGGTAACAATTGAAAAATAAATGCACAATCCTGTTGTCTGTAATGTCCTCTGACCTCAAAACAAAAACAAAAACAAAAACTAACAGCAACAAAGTGAGTCAGATGTACAAAACAGTAGAGAAGAATAGTTAGCTATAGGTCTCAGTATGAAACACATGACTGAATTAATAACCAGGAATACAAAATTTTAGGTATTCCAGTCTTTCAACTTGTTTTTCTCTCTAGATCACTTCTCCAAATTGTTGCATGGGCTGGTTTCTCATTGTTCAAATATTCACTCAGTTAACATATTTTTCTAACAAACCCTAGTTGAAGTAGCTCATTTATTGCAATTACTCTCTATTCTATTGCTTTGCTTTGTTTTCTTCATACAACATATCATTCTTCAAAATTGTATAGGTTATTTGTCTACATATTTGCTTTCTTTCTTACCCCTGTGAGAATGTAAGTTTGCTAAAAGTGTGGACCCTATCTACCTCCATCACTATCATCAAAAAGTAGTTGAATAAATGAATGATTGAATCTACACAGTAGGGTAACATTCAGCCTTTCTAACCACTCAGAAATGTTATGAAGTTTAATGAGCTCTCTGGTAAAGCTCTTACTAGGAAAAGGAAGCAGCAATGTATATCCAAAGACTTCTTTGGAGTCACATTTCATTAATAGAATTTGTGGATATATTCCCTAGCTAAATGTCACTGGAGCATTGCTCAATATAAAGAAAGGTTTACCAGAAGGACGTGGGCTTACCGTCTGGGGAATTAAATGGAGTTAAAATTGGTTAAGTACATGCAATGCACGAGGTTATATACTAAAGATAAAGTTTCTCTTTTATTTCCCCAAAGAACAAGGTAAGATAAGGATTATGACCTACAATAATAGGCTTAGAAAGATTATGTCACTCGCCTCAAAACACAGAACTAATTGATTCTGGACTTAATTCCCATTTTACTGGCCTCATTCTATTCTATTATTTTCCCCTATTCTATGCTGTCGTGGGGGACACATGGCCCTCAATATATGCTTCTTAGGCCAAGGCCAAAGATACCATCTCCATAGTTGAAACTTGTCTATCTTAAAACAGTGTGGAAATAAAATAAAGCTTTGCTCACTTAGTTACTGGTTGGCTGAAATTCTATTTAAAAATGATTTCGGTAATTTGGAAACTTGTAGGATTAGAAAAGTCAATTTCCTTAACCTAACTAAGATTTATGCAGGAAGGGAAAAGAGATGGAAGGCTTATGAAGATATAATATTAGGGACATGAAAAGCCTAGTTTCCTAAACAAGTGTTTCCCAATCAGTATAAATAATAATGGTCAGAATCACCTGCAATATCTGGTAGAGTTTTTCCAGGCCCCCCCACTTTCATGCCAAGAGAACTTGATTAATTAAATCTAAGGTGGGGCTCAGGAATTTATAGTTTAGCAAGTACCACAGGTAAATTTATTAGAAGGAATGGGAAGGACATACTCTGTCCTGACTCAATTGCCACTAAAAGCCACTGATTTCCATTGTAGGGTTTCAGGACCAGCAGCATCAGTCTTCTGTGAGAACTTGTTAGAAATACAAATCTTTGGCCCCTACCCCATCTCTACTGAATTAAAATTTTATTGATGGCTCCAGAAATCTGTATCTTAAGTTTTACAGGTGATTTCTAATATGTGCTAAAGTTTGAGAACTACATTAAAGAAACTCCAATCCTGGACAACAGCAAAAACTGATTGTCTAACCACAGAATATCTCTCAGGCACAAGAAATGACAAAAGATTAAGTAGACTGGTAAATCTGCTTATCCTCCAAAAAGTGCATTTACCCAAGATCCTCTTAGAGAACAAAAAGAGATGGGCTGATCAAGCCAGGGCAGATTCTCCCAAGTTATGATATGTTTTGAACTAGAAACTACTGTGTATTGTTTTCTACTTCCTCCCTTTTTAAAATGATAGTTTTTAAATTATATTTCTCTAGTTACTTCTTCACAATCGTATACTGGGTATGTTGGGATGAAGTGTAGTTTATAATTTAACTACAGGTGACAAGACTGGTATGATGATGGATCTGAACATGGCCACATACCAAATAGAGATCCTAGACTTAGCATTAAATGCAATCATTGGAAATGACTTTCGGTTCTCTGCCTCTGAGGACATAAATTTACTACATGTAAGTGTGTGCATTTTTAAAAGTGGATATGTGAGATGAAAGGTGTCTGTGGATACTATCAAAAAAAGAAGCTATACTAGAGATTTGTGATTGGTTCATGGTATTCATTACTCATTCCCTTGATGCTACTAGGAATCCATTCGTTTCCAGGGACATATATCCTAGGGTTCAGGGATGGAACACATTCTCTGGCTAAGCCAATCAGCACAATCAATAAGACTTAAGTCATTGATGCAGGTATGTGACCTAAACCAGTACACTATGCATGACAAGACATAGGTTATTTATCTTCCTGTAGATTGGAACTGCTGTATGGTACTCCTGCTCTAATTTTGCTACCATGAGGAAAGATGGCATGAAGATGAAACTGACATACAGAGGAGGGAAAAACCTAAAAAAAATCAGACACAGCCTAAACCTGTCCCTGAAACCCATCCAACTTCTGGACTATTTTACTTACATGAATAAATGATGCCTGGTAACTTTTAAACCTGTTTAAAAAGAATTTCTTGAAATCTTTTGCATTTCTATACACCAATGATGAAGCAGCAGACAGAAAACAATCCCAATTTCAATTGCACTCAAAATAATAAGATACCTAGAAATAAGCCTGACCAAAGAGGTGAAAGTCTTGTACTCTGAAAACTATAAAACACTGATGAGAAAAATTGAAGATGACACAAAAAAATGGAGAGACATTCCATGCTCATGGATTGGAAGAGAAAATATTGTTAAATTGTCAAAGCAATCTACACATTTAATGCAATCTTTATCAAAGTACCAACAGTATTTTTCGCAGAGAAGAACACACAATCCTAAAATTTGTATGGAACTACAAAAGACCGTGAATAGCCAAAGCAACCTTGAAAATGTAAAGCAAAGCTGGAAGCATCACAGTTCTGAACTTCAAGTTATATTACAAAGCTCTCATGATCAATACAGTATGGTAATGGCACAAAAACAGACACATGGGGGGCTCCTGGGTGGCTCAGTCAGTTGAGTGTCTGACTTTGACTCAGGTCATGATCTCGCTGTCCCCGAGTTTAAGCCCTGTGTGGGGCTCTGTGCTGACACCTCAGAGCCTGGAGCCTGTTTCAGATTCTGTGTCTCCCTCACTCTCTGCTGCTCCCCTGCTCATGCTCTGTCTCTCTCTCAAAAAAATTAAAGTAAATATTAAAAAATTATTTAAAAAACTTGTGCGCCTGGGTGGCTCAGTTGGTTGAGCATCCGACTTTGGCTCAGGTCATGATCTCGTGGCTAATGAGTTCAAGCCCCATGTCCAGCTCTGAAAGCCTGGAGCCTGCTTCGGATTCTGTGTCTCCCTCTCTGCCCCTCCCCTGCTTGGGCTCTCTCTCTCTCTCTCTCTCTCAAAATAAAATAAACATTAAAAAATATTTAAAACAACAGAGACACAGATCAATGGAACAGAATAGAAAATCCAGAAATGTATCCAGAATTATATGCTCAGTTAATCTTCAAAAAAGCAGGAAAGAGTATGAAATGGGAAAAAGTCTCTTCAACAGGGCTGGTTCAACATTCACAAATCAATCAACGTGATACATCACATTAACAAAAAAAAAAAAAAAGAGAGAAGAACCATATGATCCTGTCAATCGATGCAGAAAAGGCCTTTCACAAAATCCAGCACCCTTTCTTAATAAAAACCCTTGAGAAAGTCGGGATAGAAGAAACATACTTAAAGATCATAAAAGCCATTTATGAAAAGCCCACAGCTAACATCATCCTCAACGGGGAAAAACTGAGAGCTTTTTCCCTGAGATCAGGAACACGACAGGGATGCCCACTCTCACCGCTGTTGTTTAACATCGTGCTGGAAGTTCTAGCATCAGCAATCAGGCAACAAAAGGAAATCAAAGGCATCAAAATTGGCAAAGATGAAGTCAAGCTTTCGCTTTTTGCAGATGACATGATATTATACATGGAAAATCCGATAGACTCCACCAAAAGTCTGCTAGAACTGATACATGAATTCAGCAAAGTTTCAGGATACAAAATCAATGTACAGAAATCAGTTGCATTCTTATACACTAACAATGAAGCAACAGAAAGACAAATAAAGAAACTGATCCCATTCACAATTGCACCAAGAAGCATAAAATACCTAAGAATAAATCTAACCAAAGATGTAAAGGATCTGTATGCTAAAAACTATAAAAAGCTTATGAAGGTAATTGAAGAAGATATAAAGAAATGGAAAGACATTCCCTGCTCATGGATTGGAAGAATAAATATTGTCAAAATGTCAATACTACCCAAAGCTATCTACACATTCAATGCAATCCCAATCAAAATTGCACCAGCATTCTTCTCGAAACTAGAACAAGCAATCCTAAAATTCATATGGAACCACAAAAGGCCCCGAATAGCCAAAGTAATTTTGAAGAAGAAGACCAAAGCAGGAGGCATCACAATCTCAGACTTTAGCCTCTACTACAAAGCTGTAATCATCAAGACAGCATGGTATTGGCACAAAAACAGACACATAGACCAAAGGAATAGAATAGGAATCCCAGAACTAGACCCACGAATGTATGGCCAACTCATCTTTGACAAAGCAGGAAAGAACATCCAATGGAAAGAAGACAGTCTCTTTAACAAATGGTGCTGGGAGAACTGGACAGCAACATGCAGAAGGTTGAAACTAGACCACTTTCTCACACCATTCACAAAAATAAACTCAAAATGGATAAAGGACCTGAATGTGAGACAGGAAACCATCAAAACCCTAGAGGAGAAAGCAGGAAAAGACCTCTCTGACCTCAGCCGTAGCAATCTCTTACTCGACACATCCCCAAAGGCAAGGGAATTAAAAGCAAAAGTGAATTACTGGGACCTTATGAAGATAAAAAGCTTCTGCACAGCAAAGGAAACAACCAACAAAACTAAAAGGCAACCAACGGAATGGGAAAAGATATTTGCAAATGACATATCGGACAAAGGGCTAGTATCCAAAATCTATAAAGAGCTCACCAAACTCCACACCCGAAAAACAAATAACCCAGTGAAGAAATGGGCAGAAAACATGAATAGACACTTCTCTAAAGAAGACATCCGGATGGCCAACAGGCACATGAAAAGATGTTCAGCGTCGCTCCTTATCAGGGAAATACAAATCAAAACCACACTCAGGTATCACCTCACGCCAGTCAGAGTGGCCAAAATGAACAAATCAGGAGACTATAGATGCTGGAGAGGATGTGGAGAAACGGGAACCCTCTTGCACTGTTGGTGGGAATGCAAATTGGTGCAGCAGCTCTGGAAAGCAGTGTGGAGGTTCCTCAGAAAATTAAAAATAGACCTACCCTATGACCCAGCAATAGCACTGCTAGGAATTTATCCAAGGGATACAGGAGTACTGATGCATAGGGGCCCTTGTACCCCAATGTTCATAGCAGCACTTTCAACAATAGCCAATTATGGAAAGAGCCTAAATGTCCATCAACTGATGAATGGATAAAGAAATTGTGGTTTATATACACAATGGAATACTACGTGGCAATGAGAAAAAATGAAATATGGCCTTTTGTAGCAACGTGGATGGAACTGGAGAGTGTGATGCTAAGTGAAATAAGCCATACAGAGAAAGACAGATACCATATGGTTTCACTCTTATGTGGATCCTGAGAAACTTAACAGGAACCCATGGGAGAGGGGAAGGAAAAAAAAAAGAGGTTAGAGTGGGAGAGAGCCAAAGTATAAGAGACTGTTAAAAACTGAGAACAAACTGAGGGTTGATGGGGGTTGGGAGGGAGGAGAGGGTGGGTGATGGGTATTGAGGAGGGCACCTTTTGGGATGAGCACTGGGTGTTGTATGGAAACCAATCTGACAATAAATTTCATATAAAAAAAAGTATCTTCAGCAAACAGTTTTGGGAAAACTGGACAGCAATATGCCAAAAAATTAAACTGGACCACTTTCTTACACCATACACAAAAATAAATTCAAAATGGATTAAAGATATAAATGTGAGACCTGAAACCATAAAGATCCTAGAATAGAATACAGGCAGTAACTTCTTTGACATCAGCCATAGCAGCAATTTTATAGATATGTCTCCTGAGGCAAAGGAAACAAAAGCAAAAGTAAACTATCAGGACTACATCAAAATAAAAAGCTTCTGCACAGTGAAGGAAATAATCAACAAAACTAAAAAGCAACCTACTGAGTGGGAGAAGATATTTGCAAATGACATATCTGATAAAGGGTTAGTATCCAAAACATATAAATAATTTGTAAAACTCAACACCCAAAACAAATAATCCAATTCAAAAATGGGCAGAAGACATGAATAGACATTTCTTCAAAGAACATATGCAGATTGCCAACAGACACATGAAAATATGTTCATCATCACTTAGCACAGGGAAATGTAAATCAAATGTACAATGAGATATCACCTCATATTTGTTAGAATGGCTAAAATCAACAACACAAGTGCAGCCACTATTGAAAACAGTATGAGGGCTCCTCAAAAAGTTAAAAATGGAACTACCTTATGATCCAGCAATGGCACTACTGGCTATTTAACCCAAAGAATACAAAAAACACAAATTGAAAGGGATACATGCACCCCTATGTTTATTGCAGTGGTATTTACAATAGCCAAGATATGGAAGCAGTCCAAGTGTCCACTGATTGATGAATGGATAAAGACGTAGCATGTATATATATGTATGGAATATTATTCAGCTGTTAAAAACAATGAAATCTTGTCATTTGCAATGACACAGATGGAGCTGGAGAGTATTCAATAATTCTGTCAAAGAAAGACAAATACCATATGATTTCACTCATGTGTGGAATTTATGAAACAAAACAAATAAGCAAAGGAAAGGAAAGAGAGAGAGAAATCAAGAAACAGACTCTTAACTATAGAGAACAAACTGATGGTTATCAGAGCGGAGGTAGGTGGGCAGATGGGTTTACAGGTGATAGGAATTGAGTGCACTTGTGGTGATGAGCACAGGATGATGTATGGAAGTTTTGAAGTACTATATTGTACACCTGAAACTAATATAATGTTGTATGTTAACAAACTAGAATTTAAATAAAAACTTAAAAAAATAAGTTTCCTGTTACATGCAGGAAAGCATTGTTAGAAAAGGAAAATAGAAACGAGCAGCTTCAATCTGCATATGGCAGTAAATACGAGTGGAAGTTGGAACAAAAAAAAAGATTGTTCATCCTATTTCATTTTAGTATTATTGATTATATTACTGTAAATTTTACCATAATTTTAATTTATAGTTGATCCTACCTTTATCTTCCCTCAATAAAAAATATACTAGCCTCTCTTAAGGATTTCTTCCCACAAAATATATCACATTCACATTGATTTCACATTCTATTATTCAGAAAAATTTGCCTGGCAGAAATAGTGGGTTTTCAGGGACATGCAAGTTTTCATTAAACTAGGATGGGATTTGAAGATTTGAATTAATCATGCCTCCTTCCCTTACAGATTCTGAACCAACTAAAATATATACACAGGAATAAATGAGGGATTAAAATATTAGTTTTAATATATGAAGTGAGAGTACAAATTTCAGAACAGCACGTTTAGTATGCCACTATTTGTGTCAAAAACTGATACACATAGAAATTATGCTTGTAAATATTTTTATTATTTCTGGAAGGACACATACTAACTGGTAACAGTGGTTACTTTCGGAAATTGGGACTGGGAGACGGAGGCCAGGGGTGAGAAGGAAGAAAGGCGACTTTTTACTGTATACCCTTTTTTACTGTTTGAATTTACCAGAAGCATGTGGGTTTTCCCCCCAAAACAACTTATATATTAAAAATTTTAAAGTAATAAAAAATAAATACCAGCTTTATTTGATGGTAGATTTGGACTGGAGTACATGGATTGGACCTGAGCTTAACATGAACTTCTACCCCAAGTTTAAAGACAATGGGATCTCCCACCCCAAAGGTATAGAATGGTCTACAGAGCGGATGTGTACCCAGCCATGTAATAAAGGACTGCAGTCTTTCTCATACCTTGCAATGAGAAATAAACTCAAGAGCCAAACGGGGCCTAGGCTACTTATCTATAACCTTTTTTTTCCCAATTTCATTAAGTTATTCATCTTCTTATATGGAAAACTGAATGAGTATCACAAGTGGACATGGGTAGAATTTTTCTTCCAAGTATTTTTGAGAAATGCAAATCTTTTTCTTTCTTTTTTCTTGAGTCAGAACCACAAACGGAGGCAGAGAATAAATCCCATCATACCCATGCATGTTTTTGTTCTCTTAAGCCACTGTGGTTTATACCCAAGACTATGGTTAACAAACAGGGCTTGACTTCCCCCTTTGGGGGAGACAATAGTATCTTAGGAATATCCTGCTCCCATCTGTGTAAGACTGGTGAATGGTTTTGCTTTTGCCCATAGAAAGCTGAAAGGATTCAGAATAGAACAGTAATTAACTCCAAAGTTATCTTACATTCCAGCCTGAAAGTTCAGTCCCTATTTTATCCACAATTTACAATTATATCCAGACACATCATTTGCTATAGCTTACAAAGATTACATAATGAGTCTCAAAAATAGCACTAAAATACTCCAAATAATACAATTTTAACAACATAATAAAAATGCCTTAATTTGAACTGTGTGAAACCCATGCCAACAATTAAACTTCTAGGGAAAAATAAATGCTCCAAATTAAATTTCTATCTTAAGGTCCAAAGGAATTAAAGTCCAAAATTCTGTCTTTCCCAATTTCTTGTTTTCTCATTTCAGCCATACAGATCTCATAAAGATGTCTGTACAGATAATGGGGTTCCTTCAGCAGCTGCAGCTTGGACTGTCTTCCTCTTGATCAGATGTAGTTCCTTCATGACCTCAGGAGCTGAATTAATCTAATCCCACAGCTGCATGTCACACAGTTTTTAAGAGTCCACAGTATCAGTAGGATACAAGATTATTACAGTATCAGCCTCACATCCAAAAAATTAGAAAGCAAACTAATCCCCAGCTATTATAAAAGATATCCCAAGCAAATTTATGTCCCCAGGAATTATTACAATAGGTAATACAGATCCACATTGCTGTTGTCAGTCAAATATCTGAGAAGAGACTTAGTGCCATCAAAAGGAAGAAAAGCAGACAGAGAAAACATCAAAGACAAGAGAATATCTTTTTGGTTTCACTCCCAGCAGGAGACCAGTCTGCCTGTGTTGGTAGTCTGGACTCCATGGCTTGTGAACTTAAATTAATTTTAAAGATATTTCCCAAGTGGTTAATTGTACTGCTATGAGTCCCAGCCCCAAAGTCGTAAAAGTCCAAGGCCTGTCTGTTACTGCTAATGGAGCTTTTATCAGAAACCCGATGAGAAAGCACTGGCTTTGCTCAGGTGCTTTTCTCCAAAACAGTGCCTATTTTTCAAACTTGCTTTTTCTACACTTAGTTTAACCTTCACTAATGCCTTTAATAATGGAACATATATGACCCATTCCATTACCTATTTTCTGCTGCAGTAGGGCTCACACTTTTCTGCACATAGGTTTCATAGGATCAACCAAGAAACAGTATAGAGTTGAAAACAAAACAAAACAAAACCTAACAAATGTCTATTATATTTCTATTTACCAATGCCAGCACCTAAAACATCATTAAGCCTATTGATCACTGAACACTGATTCTAATCTATGTGTTCCACAGTCCTGCTAAGACACCATAAAAGAAACCATTACCACTACACAATATAAAAATAAGGGCCACTGGATGTCAGACCTTATTCACTAGTTAGACAAATCAATCATTCTCCTGTGGGGAAGAACCAATTAAAAGTTGGGAAAGAAGGAGAAAAGATTTCCTCCAAAAATGTCTGAGAGGGTGAAAGTTTCATTTTTTTTTGGCAAAAGCATGCAAAAAGTGAGAATACTGTTCTTAAAAATTAGAAACCAATCAAGACCTTTTGTGTGTACAGATTTTACAAAGTCTCACATTTCGGCAAATTTCAAGATGATCCTTAACATGTTTTTAGTAAATCATAGACATAGATATGGAAATCATCATCAAATTTGATGAAGTACACAGAGGGTTTTGTTTCTACTTGTTGAATGATCATGCCAGTTCTCTTGGAGCCATCATCTTTGGCATATTCTACATTTGCCTGCTAGACTGTCCACAACTTCTCCTTGTTCTCTCTCTGCAGGAGGAGAATCATTGGAATCTCGAAGGATGCGTAGGTCACCATCTTTATAATCATCTAAGAGCTGGTACATATATAATACAGGATCTTTCTCATAAGTAATATAAAACCATGTGTTCATGACAGGTGCCTGAGCTAAGACCATCCCCCTCAATTCATTTTTGAACCTTCCTCTATCTTAAAAATATGTTCTACTGCTTTCCCAATCATAATTTCTGCTAAGTGTGTATCACTGATTCTAGGCGATACAACTGTATTACAGAAGACTTCAAGTAAGGACACTCTTTTATCTCTGTGAAGTTCCAATCCATAAACACAGTCAAATCCATCATATTTGAAAAAGATACAAAGAGGGATTTACAGGTACCTGATCCAGAATGGTTCCTTTCCACTGTGTTAGAGATTCATCTCCATCTTTCCATCCTTGCCGACTTCTGCAGCCCACGATGCTCCTCTGATGCTGGGAGGTGGGCCTGCTCCTATGCTTCTTGTGGGCAGCTTTTCTCTTCATCATGGTAACAGACACACTGGTATGTTCTGTGCCTGTCCTAGACGGCTGTCCTGCAAATGGGGACGCCTTTCCAAATGGGGTCTTCATACCTGCAAGGAGCACAGTAGCAAGGAGGGCCAAGAAAGGAAATTAAGAAAAAAATATATTCAATGCAGGACAAGATGAGCTTTTTCTTTTAATTACTGCACCCCGTCACCCGCGCCTAAATTTTACCTGAAAACTATACAGGAAAGATGGAAATCAAAACATCTTGGCTGCATGCCTGCAGTAAACTTCCTGCCCAGCTCTTTCAGCCTATACTAGAGCAAGGGATCTGAGGCTAGAGTAAAAGAAATAGGGAGCACTCCCCGTTTCTCCCCCAAGCGTCCAACAATTCCCAGACCAAGAGGTACAGACTCCCCAAGGCAGGGGATGGTGGGCGTTACACACCCAAATCGGGCACTTTGCTGCTGCTTCTGCTGTGAGCCTGTGGCCAAGGAGGATCAGCAGGCGACTAGCTCTGTGCTTATAAGAACTAGGAGGGAAGAATGCATAGATGGGGCGGGGGAGGGGGGGCGGCATGTCTGGGAGGGTGGCCGGGCAAACAAAGAGCATGGCGGCGGTGTCCCCAGCCCTCCTAATGTGATGTGCCTCCACGGCCACATCTGGCTCCCACTAATCGCTGCGCCAGCCACAGTCTCTTCCCTCTTTCTGGAGCACAGCTTCCTGCCTGGAAAGAATCCTCCCCTTCCTGCCAAACTCCGCCCACATCTTCCAAGTCTCAAAGCCTACCACTGCCTTGGATCTAGGAAGCTCTCCTTGTCAGCCTGCACACCCCTTTCCAAAGTCAGGAGCCTGGCCCCAAACACCCTCCCACAACGTCTAAGCGCCCCCTCTCCATTTCAAAACTCCAGGCTCCCCACTCCTGCCCTGGTGCCACTGCCTCATCTGCCTTACACCTTTCAAGTATTTGCCTTTTCTTTCCCCTTGCCCTTCTGGAGTTATTCTTTATGTACAGAAACCTACCTTTCCTGTCATTTAAGAGGATTTGAGATAGGACCAGAGAAATGTGCTGAACCAACCAATCTCTAGGTATTTTTTACTGATTAGTCATTCTCAGACTTCTTGAAGATATTTTGTTTCCTTTTTTCCCCTCTTTTTTTTTTCTTTTTCGCTGATTGCAAAATAATTACATTAACAATGTAAGCCTGGTGTAAAATTCAGAAAATTGACCTGGAGAAGAAAACAATCAACTATAAGCACACCTTCCATTCTAAATGACTCACAGCAAAATATTAACATTTTCCATTGCCTTTTTAAAGTTTTTATTTAAATTCCCCTTAGTAAAAACTGTATATATTAGTTTCAGATGTACAGCTTAATGATTCAAAACTTAAATACAACATCCAGTGCTCATCACAACAAATGTACTCCTAAATCTCTGTCACCTATTTAACCCATCCCTTCACCCACCATCCTTCTGGTAACCTTCAGTTTGTTCTGGATTGTTGTCTGTTTTTTCTTTTCCTTTTCTTTTCTTTTCTTTTCTTTTCTTTTCTTTTCAATGAGTTGTGAATACAGATATACCAATATGCTTCTCTTTTTTCCTTTTTTTGAGCTTTTGTTTAAATTCCAGTTGGTAAACATGTGCTGCAGTATTATATTTAGGTGTAGAATTTAGTGATTCATCACTTATGTACAACACCCATTGCTCATCACTACTAGTGCCCTCCTTAACCCATCACTGATTTAGCTCATCCTCCAACCCACCCATCTTCCCTCCAACAACTATCAATTTGTTCTCTATGTTAGGTCTCTTATGGTTTGCCTCCCTCTCCTATTTTCCTCTTACTTCCCCTATGTTCATCTGTTTTGTTTCTTAAATTCCACATATGAGTGAAATCATATGGTATTATTCTTTCTCTGACTGATATATTTTGTTTAGCATAATACACTGTAGCTCCATCCATGATGTTGCAAATGGCAAGATATTCTTTTTGATGGCTGAATAATATTCCAGTGTGTGTGTGTGTGTGTGTGTGTATCATCTCTTCTTTACCTGTTCATCAGTCCATGGACATATGGACTTTTTCCATAATTTGGTTATTGTTGACAATGCTGCTATAAACATCAAGGTGCATGTGTCCTCTCAAATCAGTATTTTTGTACCTTTGGGTAAACACCTTGTAGTGCAATTGCTGGATCATAGGGTAGTTCTCTCTTTAACTTTTTGAGGAATTTCCATACTGTTTTCCAGAGTGGCTGCACCAGTTTGCATTCCCACCAACAGTGTAAGGGGAGGTTCCCCAAATTGTGCATCCTCGCCAACATCCATTCTTCCCTTTGTTGAAAGTTTTAGCCATTGTGATTGCTGTGAGATGATATCTCATTGTGGTTTCAATACATATTTCCCTCATGATGAGTGATGTTGAGCATCTTTCCATGTGTCTATTGGCCATTTGGATGTCTTCTTTCGATAAATGTCTATTCGTGTCCTCACAATTTTTAATTGGATTATTTGTTTCTGGGGTGTTAGGTTTTATAAGTCCTTTATATGTTTTGGATAGTAACCCTTTAGCAGACATATCATTTGAAAATATATGCTCCCATTCCAGGTGTTGCCTTTTAGTTTTATTGATCATTTCCTTCAGTGTGCAGAAGCTTTTTATTTTGATGTAGCCCCAATAGTTATATTTGTTTTTGTTTCCCTTGACTCAGGAGGCATATCTAGTAAAGTAAGAAGTTGCTATGGCTGATGTCAAAGAGGTTACTACCTATGTTCTTCTCCAGGATTTTCATGGTTTCAGGTTTCACATTTAGGTCTTTAATCCATTTTGAATTTATTTTTGTTTATGGTGTAGGAAAGTGGTCCAGGTTCATTCTTTGCATGTTGCTGTTTAGCTTTCCCAAAACGATTTATTGGAGAAACTGTCTTTTTACCATTGAACGTTCTTTTCTGCTTTGTGGAAGAATAGTTGAACATACAGTTCTGGGTTAATTTCTGGATTTTCTATTCTGGTCTATTGATCTATATGTCTATTTTTGTGTCCAAATCATAGTGTCTTGATCACTACAGCTTTGTAATATAAGTCAAGAATTGTGATGTCTCCTGCATTATTTTCTTTTTCATGGCTTCTTTGGCCATTTGGGTTTTTATGTGATTCCATACAAAATTTAGGATTGTTTGTTCTAGCTCTGTGATAAATGTTGTTAGTATTTTTATAGAGATTGTATTAACTGTGTGGATTGTTTTGGGTGGTATAAATATTTTAACAGTATTTGTTTTTCTAATCCATGAGCTTGGAATATTTTTCCATTTCGTGTGTCATCTTCAATTTCTTTCATCAGTGCTTTATAGTTTTCAAAGTACAGATCTTTTACTACTTCTGTTTTATTCCTTAATATCCTACATTTTTTGGTGTAATTGCAAATCATATAGATTCCTTGATTTCTCTTTCTACTGCTTCTTTATTGGATTACAGAAATGGAATCAATTTCTGTACTTTAATTTTTTATCCTGCAATGTTACTGAATTTGTGTATCAGTTCTAATAATTGCTTTGGTGGTGTTTTGCTATTTCTATATAGAGTGTCATGTCATCTCAAATAGTTAAAGTTTGACTTCTTCCTTGGTGATGCCATTTGTTTCTTTATGTTGCCTGATTGCTGTGGCTAGGACTTCCAGTCCTCTGTTAAATAACAGTGGTGAGAGCAGACATCCCTGTCTTGTTCCTGACCTGAGAGTAAAAGCTCTCAGGTTGGCCCCCATTGAGGATGGTATTAGCCGTGGGTGTTTCATATACGGCCTTTATTATGTTGAAGTATATTCCCTGTAACCATACTTTGGTGATTTTTTAAAATCATTAATGTTGTTGTACTCTGTCAGATGGTTTTTCTGAGTCTATTGAGAGGATCAGATGGCTGTTATCTTTTCTTTTATTAGTGTAATATATCATGTTGATTGATTTTTAAATACTGAAGCATAGTTGTAGCACAGGAATAAATGCCACTTGATGTGTTGGATGATTCGTTTAACATGTTGTTGGGATTTGATTTCCTAGTATTTCCTTGATAACTTTTGCATCCATGTTCATCAGGGATCTAAGCCTGTAATTTTCTTTTCATCTGGTTTAGCTATCAGGTTAATACTGGTCTCATACAATAAATTTGTAAGTTTTCCTTTCGTTTGTAATTTTTGGAACACTTTGAGAAGAATATATGTTAATGATTCTTTAAATGCTTGGTAGAATTCACTGTGAAGCCATCTGGCCCTGGACCTTTATTTTTTGGGGGGATTTTTGAATACTGATCCAAATTCTTTGCTGGTTACCAGTCTGTTCAAGTATTTTTATTTCTTCCTGTTTCAGTTTTTTTATATTAAACTATACATTAGGCATTTTTATTTTTTAAATATAATTTATTGTCAAATTGGCATACATACAACACCCAGTGATAATCCCAACAAGTGCCTCCTCAATGCCCATCACCCATTTCCCCTCTCCCCCACACCCTTGTCCACCCTCAGTTTGTTCTCTGTATTTAAGATTCTGGTGGTTTGCCTCCTTGCCTCTATATTTGTAACTATTTTTCCCCTTCCTTTCCCCCATGGTCTTCTGTTAAGTTTCTCAAGATCCACATATGAGTGAAAACATATGATATCTGTCCTTCTATGACTGACTTATTTCACTCAGCATAATACCTTCCAGTTCCATCCACATTGCTGCAAATGGCATGATTTCATTCTTTCTTATTGCCAAGTAGTAATCCATTATATATATAAACCATAATTTCTTTATCCATTCATCAGTTGAAGGGCATTTAAGTTCCTTCCATAATTAGGCTATTGTTGAAAGTGCTGGTACATGTGCCCCATGCATCAGCACTCCTGTGTATACCTTGGGTGAATTCCCAGTAGTGCTATTGCTGAGTCATAGGGTAGTTTTATTTTTAATTTTTTTCAGGAAACTCCACTCTGTTTTCTAGAGTGGCAGCACAAGCTTGCTATCCCACCAACAGTGCAAGAGGGTTCCCATTTTTTCACATCCTCAGCAGCATCTGTAGTTTCCTGATTTGTTCATTTTAGCCACTTTGACCATCGTGAGGTGCTATCTCAGTGTGGTTTTGATTTGTATTTCCCTGATGATGAGTGACATTGAGCATCTTTTCATGTGTCTGTTGGTCATCTGGATGTCTTCTTTGGAAAAGTGCTTATTCATATCTTCTGTCCATTTGTTCACTGGATTATTTGTTTTTTGGGTGTTGAGTTTGGTAAGTTCTTTATAGATTTTGGATAATAACCCTTTATCTGATATGTCATTTGCAAATATCTTTTCCCATTTTGCCAGTTGCCTTTTATATTTGTTGATCGTTTCCTTTGCAGTGCAGAAGCTTTAAATCTTGATTAGATCCCAATAGTTCATTTTGCTTTTAGTTCCTTTGCCTTTGTCGGTGTGTTGAATAAGAAATTGCTGCGGCTGAGATGAAAGAGGTTGTTGCCTGCTTTCTCCTCTAGGGTTTTGATGGTTTCCTGTCTCACCTTTAGGTCTTTTGTCCATTTTGAGTTTATTTTTTGTGTATGGAGTAAGAAAGTGGTCTAGATTTATTCTTCTGCATGTTGCTGTCTAGTTCTCCCAGCACCATTTGCTAAAGAGACTGTATTTTTTTCCATTGGATGCGCTTTCCTGCTTTGTCAAAGATTAGTTGGCCAGACATTTGTGCGTCCAATTCTGGGTTATCTATTCTATACCATTGGCCTATGTGTCTGTTTTTGTGCCAATACCATACTGTCCTGATGATTACAGCTTTGTAGTAAAGGCCAAAGTCTGGGATTGTGATGCCTCCTGCTTTGGTCTTCTTCTTCAGTATTACTTTGGCTATTAGGGGTCTTTTGTGGTTCCATACAAATTTTAGGATTGTTTGTTCTAGCTTTGAGAAGAATGCCAGTGCAATGTTGATTGGAATTGCATTGAATGTGTAGATAGCTTTGGGTAGTATTTACATTTTAACAATATTTATTTTTCCTATACATTAGCAGGGAATGTGCTTCCAGACTTATTCCATGAAGCCAGTATTACCCTGATTCCCAAAGCAGAGACCCCACAAAAAAGGATAATTACAGGCCAATATCCCTAGTGAACATGGATGCAAAAATTTGCAACAAGATAGTAGCAAATCGAATTCAACAGAATATAGAAAGAATTACTCACCATGATGAAGTGGAATTCATTCCTGGGGCTTGTTCCATATTCACAAATCAATCAATGTGATATATCACGTTAATAAAAGAAAGGATAAGAACCATATGATCCTGTCAATAGATGCAGAAAAAGCTACAGCTTTTTCTACAGAAAAAAACTACAGCATCCTTTCTTAATAAAAACCCTCAAGAAAGTCGGGATAGAAGGAACATACTTAAACATCATAAAAGCCATTTATGAAGAGCCCACAGCTAATATCATCCTTACTGGGGAAAAACTGAGAGCTTTCCCCCTGGGATGAGGAACACGATGGGGATGTCCACTCTCACCACTGTTCTTTAACATAGTGTTGGAAGTCCTAGCATCAGCAATCAGACAACAAAATGAAATAAAAGGCATCAAAATTGGCAAAGAAGTCAAACTTTCACTTTTCACAGACGAGATGATACTCTACATGGAAAATCCAAAAGACTCTACCAAAATACTGCTATAACTGATACATGAATTCAGCAAAGTCACAGGGTACAAAATCAATGTACAGAAATGGGTTGCATTTTTATACACCAATAATGAAGCAACAGAAAGAGAATTAAAGAAACTGATCCCATTTACAATTGCATGAAGAACCATAAAATACCCAGGAATAAATGTGACCAAATATATCTGTATGCTGAAAACTATAGAAAGCTTATGAAGGAAATTGAAGAAGACACAAAGAAATTTTTTTAATGTTTCAAGTTTTATTTAAATTCTACTTAGTTTACAGTGTTATACTAGTTTCAGACATAGAATTCAGTGATTCATCACCCACACATAACATCTGGTGCTTATCACAAGACCCATCCTTAATACTCATCACCCATTTTGCCCATCCTCCCTCCCACCTCTACTACAACAACCTTCACTTTGTATGTTACAATAAGAGTCTCTTACGGTTTGTGCCATTTTTTCCTTTCCTCTCTTATAATCTGTTTTATTTTTTCAAACTCACATATGAGTGAAATCCTATGACATTTGTCTTTTTCTGACTGACTTATTTCACTTAACATATTCACTCTAGTTCCATCCACATCATTGCAAATAGCAAGATTGCATTCTTCTTGATGGCTGATATTCCATTCTTTCTTTTTTTCCTTTCTTTACAAGATTTTATTTAAATTGAAGTGAGTTAACATATATACTCTAGTATTGGTTTCAGGAATAGAATTTGGTGATTTATAACTTACATATAACACCCATTATCACCACAAGAACTGCCCTCCTTAAAGCTCATCACACATTTAGCCCATATCTCCACCCACCTCCACTCCAACAACCCAAATTTTGTTCTCTTTAGTTAAGAATCTCTTATGGTTTGCCTTCCTCTCTGTTTTTATCTTTTAATTTTCTGCCCCTTCTCCTATGTTCATCTGTTTTGTTTCTTTCCTATTTTTTTTAATTCTACCACCTTTCCATATATATTAAACAGCTTATGTGTATTTGGGCTCTTTCCATAATTTGACTATTATTGATTGTGCTGCTACACACATCAGGGTGCATGTGCCCCCTGAATCAGTATTTTTTATCTTTTGCGTAATGCCTAACAATGCAATTGCTGGGTCATAGGGTAGTTGTAATTTTAATTTTTGAGGAAACTTCACATTGTTTTCCAGAGTGGCTGCACCATTTTGCATTCCCACCAACAGTGTAACAGTGTTCCCCTTTCTCCACATCCTCACCCATATCTGTGTTTCTTATGTTGTTAATTTTAGTCATTCTGACAGGTGTGATTTAGTATCTCATTATAGTGTTGATTCGTATTTCTCTGATGATGAGTGTTGTTGAGCATCTTTTTATGTGTCATTTGGTCATCTGCATGTCTTCACTTGATTATGTCTATTCATGTCTACTGCCAATTTTTAACTGGATTATTTGTTTTTGGGGAGTTGAATTTGGTAAGTTCTTTATAGATTTTGATACTAACTCTTTATTCAATATGTCATTTGCAAATATCTTTTTCCATTCCAATGGTTGCCTTTTAGTTTTGTTGATTGTATCCTTCACTATGCAAAAGCATTTTGTTTGATGAGCTCCCAATAATTGATTTTTGGTTTTGTTTCACTTGACAAAGGAGATGTATCTAGTAAAACTTTCCTATGGCCGAGGCCAAAGAGGTCTTCTCATCTAGGGTTTTGATGGTTTCCTGTCTCACATTTGGGACTTTCTCTATTTTGAGTTTATTTTTGTGTATGGTGTAAGAAACTGACCCAGGTTCATTCTTATGCTTGCTTCTGTCTATTTTTCACATCACTTATTGAGGAGACTGTCTTTTTTTCCAACAATTATTCTTTCCTGCTTCATTCAAGATTAGTTGACCATATATTGTGGGTCCATTTCTGGGTTCTCTATTCTGTTCCATTGATCTGTCTGTTTTTGTGCCAGTACCATACTTTCTTGAATGTTACAGCCTTGTAATACAGCTTAAGTCCGGAATTGTGATGCCTCCAGCTTTTTTTTCCAAGATTGCTTTGTCTATTCAAAGTCTTTTGTGGTTCTGTACAAGTGTTAGGTTTGTTTCTTCTAGTTCTGTGAAAAATTCTGGTGGTATTTTCATAGAGATTGCTTTCAACGTGTAGATTGCTTTGGGTAGTATAGACATTTTAACAATGTTTTATTTTCCAATCCTTGAATATGGAATATTTTCCCATTTCTATGTTTCATCTTCAGTTTCTTCCATAAGTGTTCTATACGTTTCAGAGTACACATCTTTACTTTTTTTGTTGTTGTTGTTAAATTTCTTCTTAAGTATCTTGTGGTTTTGGGGGCAATTGTAAATGGGATTGATAACTGGGTTTCTTTTTCTGCTGTTTTTTTATTTGTTTGCAGAAATGCAACTGATTTATGTACATTGACTTTGTATCCTGCAACTTTACTGAATTTGTGTAATGACTAACAATTTTTTCATGGCATCATTCAGGTTTCCTATATAGAGTATTCTGTCATCTGCAAATAGTGAAACTTTGACTTCTTCCTTGCCAACTTTATTTCCTTTTATTTCCTTTTCTTGTCTAATTGCTGAGGCTAGGACGTCTACTACTATGTTAAATGACAATGGAAACAGTGCACATTCCTGTCTTATTTCTGACTAAAGAGGAAAATCTCAGTTTCCCCTTTGAGGATATTAACTGTGGGTCTTTTTTTATAAGTTTAAATAACTATTTTTAAATATGAACTTTATTGCCGAATTGGTCTCCATACAATACCCAGTGCTCATCCCAAAAGGTGCCCTCCTCAATACCCATCACCCACGCCCCCTCCCTCCCATCCCCCATCAACCCTCAGTTTGTTCTCAGTTTTAAAGAGACTCTTATGCTTTGCCCCCCCCCCCAACCTCTGTTTTTTTCTTCCCCTCCACCATGGAGTTCTGATAAGTTTCTCAGGATCCACATAAGAGTGAAACATATGGTGTCTGTCTTTCTCTGTATGGCTTATTTCACTTAGCACACACTCTCCAGTTCCATCCACGTTGCTACAAAAGGCCAGATTTCATTCTTTCTCATTGCCACGTAGTATTCCATTGTGTATATAAACCACAATTTCTTTATCCATTCATCAGTTGATGGACATTTAGGCACTTTCCATAATTTGGCTATTGTTGAGAGTGCTGCTATAAACATTGGGGTACAGGTGTCCCTATGAATCAGCACTCCTGTACCCTTGGGTAAATTCCTAGCAGTGCTATTGCTGGGTCAAAGGGTAGATCTATTTTTCATTTTTTGAGGAACCTCCGCACTATTTTCCAGAGCAGCTGCACCAGTTTTCATTCCCACCAACAGTGCAAGAGGATTCCTGTTTCTCCACATCCTCGCCAGCACCTATACTCTCCTGATTTGTTTATTTTAGCCACTCTGACTGGCGTGAGGTGAAATCTGAGTGTGGTTTTGATTTGTATTTCCCTGATGAAGAGCGACGTTGAGCATCTTTTCATGTGCCTATTGGCCATCTGGATGTCTTCTTTAGAGAAGTGTCTATTCATGTTTTCTGCCCATTTCTTCACTGGATTATTTGTTTTTCGGGTGTGGAGGTTGGTGAGCTCTTTATAGATTTTGGATACTAGTCCTTTGTCCAATATGTCATTTGCAAATATCTTTTCCCATTCCATCGCTTGCCTTTTAGTTTTGTTGATTATTTCCTTTGCTGTGCAGAAGATTTTTATCTTCATGAGGTCCCAATAGTTCATTTTTGCTTTGAATTCCCTTGCTTTTGGGGATGTGTCAAGTAAGAAATTGCTACGGCTGAGGTCAGAGAGGTCTTGACATTTTAGCAATATTTATTTTTCCAACCCATGTGCAGGGAATGTTTTTGCAATTCTTTTTATCTTCTTCAATTTCCTTCATAAGCATTCTATAGTTTTCAGCATAGAGATCTTTTACATCTTTGGTTAGGTATATTACTAGGTATTTTGTAATTCTTGGTGCAACTGTGGATGGGATAAGTTTTTTATTTGTCTTTCTGTTGCTTCATTATTAGTGTACAAGAATGCAACTGATTTTTCTACATTGATTTTGTATCCTGCAACTTTGCTGAATTCATGTATCAGTTCTAGCAAATTTTTGGTGGAGTCTACTGGATTTTCCATGTATAATACCATGTCATCTGCAAAAAGTGAAAGCTTGACTTCATCTTTGCCAATTTTGACGCCTTTGATTTCCTTTTATTGCCTGATTGCTGATGCTAGCACATCCAACACTATGTTAGACACCAGTGGTGAGAGTGGATATCCCTGTCATGTTCCTGATCTCAGGGGGAAAGCTCTCAGTTTTTCCCCCATTGATGACGATATTAGCTGTGGGCTTTCTGTAAATGGCTTTTATAATGTTTAAGTATGTTCCTTTTATCCCGACTTTCTCTAGGGTTTTTATAAGAACGTATGCTAAATTTTGTCCAATGCATTTTCTGCATCGATTGACAGGATCATATGGTT
Source organism: Acinonyx jubatus (assembly GCF_027475565.1). NCBI lineage: Eukaryota > Metazoa > Chordata > Mammalia > Carnivora > Felidae > Acinonyx > Acinonyx jubatus. The sequence continues at coordinate 48,106,736 of NC_069389.1, forward strand.
CTTATCTTTTCTTTTATTAATGTGATGTGTAAAGTTGATTGATTTGCTAATGTTGAACCAGCCTTGCAGCCTAGACATGAATCCCACTTGACCATGGTGAATAATTCTTTTCGTATGTTGTTGAATTTGATTTGCTAGTATCTTATTGAGAATTTTTGCATCCATATTCATTAGGGATATTGGCCTGTAGTTCTCTTTTTTTACTGGGTCTCTCTCTGGTTTAGGAATGAAAGTAACGCTGGCTTCACAGAATGAGTCTGGATGTTTTCCTTCCCTTTCTATTTTTTGGAACCGCTTGAGAAGAATAGGTATTGTCTCTGCTTTATATGTCTGGTAGAACTCCCCTGGGAAGCCAACTGGTCCTGGACTCTTACTTGTTTGGAGATTTTTGATACCTGATTCAATTTCTTCGCTGGTTATGAATCTGTTCAAGTTTTCTATTTCTTCCTGTTTGAGTTTTGGAAGTGTGTAGGTTTTAGGTATTTATCCATTTCTTCCAGGTTTTCCAGTTTTTTGGCATATAATTTTTCATCGTATTCCCTGAAAATTGCTTGTATTTCTGAGGGATTGGTTGTAATAATTCCATTTTCATTCATGATTTTATCTATTTGGGTCTTCTCCCTTTTGTTTTTGAGAAGCCTGGCTAAAGGTTTATCAATTTTGTTTACTTTTTCAAAAAACCAATTCTTGGTTTCATTGATCTGCCCTACAGTTTTGTTAGATTGTATATTGTATATTTCTGCTCTGATAGTTATTATTTCTCTTCTTCTGCTGGGTTTGGGGTGTCTCTGCTGCTCTGCTTCTATTTCCTTTAGGCGTGCTGTTAGATTTTGTATTTGGGATTTTTCTTGTGTCTTGAGATAGGCCTGGGTTGCAATGTATTTTCTTCTCAGGACTGTCTTCGCTACATTCCTAAGCTTTGGATTGTTGTATTTTCATTTTCGTTTGTTTCCATATATTTTAAAATATCTTCTCTATTTGCCTGGTTGACCCATTCCTTCTTTACTAGGGTGTTCTTTAACCTCTATGCTTTTGGAGGTTTTCCAAACTTTTTTTCTTGTGGTTGATTTCAAGCTTCATAGCATTGTGGTCTGAAAATGTGCATGCTATGATCTCAATTCTTGTATACTTATGGAGGGCTGTTTTGTGACCCAGTATATGATCTATCTTGGAGAATGTTCCATGTGCACTCGAGAAGAAAGTATATTCTGTTGCTTTGGGATGCAGAGTTCTAAATACATCTGTCAAGTCCATCTGATCCAGTGTATCATTCAGGGCCCTTGTTTCTTTATTGACCATGTGTTTAGATGATCTATCCATTATTGTAAGTGGAGTATTAAAGTCCCCTGCAATTACCACATTCTTATCAATAAGGTTGCTTATGTTTGTGATATATATATATATATATATATATATATATATATATGAGGGCTCCCGTATTGAGCTCATAGCATTTATAATTGTTATCTCGTCCTGATAGGAGACCCTGTAATTATTATACAATGTCCTTCTTCATCTCTTGTTACAGCCTTTAATTTAAAGTCTAGTTTCTCTGATGGCTACTGCAGCTTTCTTTTGACTTCCAGAAGTATGATAATTAGATACTTCTCCGTCCCCTCACTTTCATTGTGAAGGTGTCCTCAGGTCTAAAATGAGTCTCTTGTAGACAGCAAATAGATGGGTCTTGTTTTTTTATCCATTCTGATACCCTATGTGTTTTGGTTGGAGCGTTTATTCCATTTACATTCAGTGTTATTATAGTAAGATATGGGTTTAGAGTCATTGTGATGTCTGTAGGTTTAATTCTTGTAGTGATGTCTCTGGTACTTTCTGGTCCTTGCAACATTTCACTCACAGAATCCCCCTGAGGATGTCTTGTAGGGCTGGTTTAGTGGTGATGAATTCCTTCAGTTTTTGTTTGTTTGGGAAAACCTTTATCTCTCCTTCTATTCTAAATGACAGACTTGCTGGATAAAGGATTCTCAGCTGCATATTTTTTCTGTTCATCCCATTGAAAATTTCCTGCCATTCCTTTCTGGCCTGCCAGATTTCAGTAGTTAGATCCGTCAGTAGTTTTATCAGTCTCCCTTTATATGTTAGAACATGTTTATCCCTAGCTGCTTTCAGAATTCTCTCTTTACCCTTGTATTTTGCCTGTTTCACTATGATATGTCATGCAGAAGATCGCTTCAAGTGACGTCTGAAGGGAGTTCTCTGTGCCTCTTGGATTTCAATGCCTTTTTCCTTCCCCAGGTCAGGGAAGATCTCAGCTATGTACACCTTCAGCCCTTTTCTCTCTCTCTCCCTCCTATGGATCCCAATGATGCGTATGTTATTGCGTTTTATTTCATCACTTAGTTCTCTAATTCTTCCCTCATACTCCTGGATTTTTTATCTCTCTTTTTCTCAGCTTCCTCTTTTTCCATAATTTTATCTTCTAATTCACGTATTCTCTTCTCTGCTTCTTCAATCCGAGCTGTGGTCACCTCCATTTTACTTTGCACCTCATTTATAGCATTTTTTAGCTCCTCCTAACTGTTTCTTAATCCCTTGATCTATGTAGCAATAGATTCTCCTCTGTCCTGTATACTTTTTCCAAGCCCAGCGATTAATTTTATGACTATTAATTTAAATCCTTTTTCTGTTACATTGCTTAAATCGTTTTTGATCAGTTGGTTAGCTGTCAGTACCTCCTGGAGTTTCTTTTGAGGAACATTCTTCAGTTTCATCATTTTGGATAGTCACTGGAGTTGCATGGAACTGCAGGGCCCTTCCTCTGTGCTGTCTGGAGTAACTTGCATCGGTGGGCGGGGCCGCAGTCAGACCTGATGTTTTCCCTAGCCCACTGCTGGGGCCACATTCAGACTGGTGTGTACCTTATCTTCCTCTCTCCCAGGGGCAGAACTCACTGTGGAGTGGTGTGGCCCCTGTCTGGGCTACTTGCACACTGCCAGGCTTGTGGTCCTGCTTTGATGGGATCTGGTGTATTAGCTGGGGTGGATTCACAAGGTGCAAAGGGGCCGGAGGGGTAGGCTCAGCTCGCTTTGCATTCAGTGGTCTGCCACTGGAGGGGCCCTGTGGCACTGGGAGAGAGGCAGCCCCATCGGAGAGATGGATCAACAGAAGCACAGTGTTGGGTGTTTTCATGGTGGAAGCAAGTTTGGTGCCGGGAACTGGTTCCCTTTGGAATTGTGGCTGGGGGATGGGAGAGGGAGATGGCGCTGGCCAGTGCTTTTGTTCCCCACTGATCTGAGCTCTGTCTCTCCGGGCTCAACAACTCTCCCTCCCATTATCCTCTAGCCCTCTTACTCTGTGAGCAGAGCTGTTGACTTATAACATTCCAGATGTTAAGTCCTGCTGCCTGTCAGAATTCATGGAGTCCTTCCCCTCTGCTTTTGCAAGTCACACTCATGGGCTCTGCCTTGCTGGGGGCTGCTCCTCCACCACCCCGGGTCCCTCCTGCCAGTCCGTGTAGCACGCACTGCCTCTCCACCTTCCCTACCCTCTTCTGTGAGCCTCTTTTCTACACTTGGCTCTGGAGAGTCCCTTCTGCTAGTCTTTTGGTGGATTTCTGGGTTATTTAAGCAGATGTGGGTGGAATCTATAACTGTGGGTCTTTAATATATGGCCTTGATGATGTTGAGGCATGTTCCCTCTACCTTGTTTTGTTGACGGTTTTTATCAAGAATGGATGTTGTACATTCTCAAATGCTATTCTTTTTTGCATCTATTGAGAGGATCATATTTTTCTTATCATTGATTTTATCAGCATGGTTTGTCACATTGATTGGGGAACATTAAGTCACTCTTGCATACCAGGAATGAGTCCTATTGATCTCTGATTCTTTTAATGTACTCCTGGATTTGATTTGCTAGTATCTTGTTGAGAATGTTTGCATCCAAGTTCATTAGGTATGTTGGCCTGTAATTTTCTTTATTAGTCAGATTTGTGTCTTCTTTTGGAAATAAGGTAATGCTGGCCTTATAGATTGTGTTTTTAAGTTTTCCTTCCATTTCTCTTTTTTTGGAACAGTTTGAGAAGAATAAGTATTAACTCTCCTTTAAATGTCTGGTAGAATTCACCTGGGAAACCATCTGGCTGTGGACTTTTGTTTCTTGGGACATTTGTGATTATGGATTCAATTTTTTTGCTGATTATGAGACTGGTCAGCTTTTCGATTTCTTCATGTTTCATTTTGGTAATTTATATGTTTCTAGGAATTTTTCCATTTCTTCCAGATTGTCCCATTTGATGGCATGTCATTTTTCTTAATATTCTTTTATACTTCTTTGTATTTCTGTGGCATTGGTTTTTATTTCTCCTTTGTCATTTGTGATTTATGTATTTGGGTTTTTCTCTTTTCTTTTTGATATGCCTGAATAGGGGTTTATTTAATTTATTACATTTATCAAAGAAGAATCTCCTGGTTTAATTGATATGTTCAATTGTTTTTTTAAGGTACTATGTATTTTATCTCTGCTCTAATCTTTATTACTTCCTTCTTTCTGCTGGCTTTAGGTTTCAATTGTTTTTCATTTTTCTTCTTTAGATATAAAGTTAGTTTGTTTATATGAGATTTTTTTTGCTTCTTGATGTAACTCTGTATTGCTATATACTTCCTTCCTTGGGCTATTTTTTCTTTTTTGGCATCTTGTAGATTTTGGACTGTTGCATTTTGATTTTAATTTAGTTCCATGTATTTTTTAAATTTCTTGTCTGATTTCCTGTTGACCCATTCATTGTTTAGTAGCTTCTTACTTGATTTCCATGTGTTTGTTTTTTTTCCACATCCTTTTTTTTTCTGATTTACTTATCATTATCATTGTGGTCAGAAAAGGTGCATGATATGATTTCAATATTTTTTATACATGTTAAAGTATGATTTGTGACTGAATATGTAATGTATTTTGGAGAATGATCCATGTGCACTTAAAAAGAATGTGTATTTTGCTGTTTTAGGATGGAATGTTCTGCATATATCAGTTAAGTCCATCTGGTACAGTGTGTCATTTAAAGCCATTGTTTCTGTTTATTTTCTGTTTAGTGTCAATCCATTGATGTAAATGGGGGTGTTAAAGTGCTTTGCTATTATTGATTTTTAATCAATGAGTTCTTATGTACTTGTTATTTATTGCTGCATATGGGTGCTTCCTTTTTGGGGCATTAATATTTACAATTGTTATATCTTATTGTTTGATAGTCCCCTTTATGATTATATAGTATATTTCTTTATCTCTTGTTACTAACTTTGTTTTATTTTATTTTTTCTTTTCTCAATCTTACTTTCCAAAGTTTTATTTAAAATTCAGTTTGTTAACATACAGTGTAATATTATTTGGAGGCATATGATTTAGTGATTCAACACTTATATACAATACTTGGTGCTCATCAAACAAGTGCCCTCCTTAAAGAAACTGTGGTTTATATACACAATGGAGTACTACATGGCAATGATAAAGAATGAAATATGGCCCTTTGTAGCAACGTGGATGGAACTGGAGAGTGTGATGCTAAGTGAAATAAGCCATACAGAGAAAGACAGATACCATATGTGTTCACTCTTATGTGGATCCTGAGAAACTTAACAGAAACCCATGGAGGAGGGGAAGGAAAAAAAAAGAGGTTAGAGTGGGAGAGAGCCAAAGCATAAGAGATTGTTAAAAACTGAGAACAAACTGAGGGTTGATGGGGGGTGGGAGGGAGGGGAGGGTGGGTGATGGGTATTGAGGAGGGCACCTTTTGGGATGAGCACTGGGTGTTGTATGGAAACCAATTTGACAATAAATTTCATATATTGAAAAAAAAAAACAAGTGCCCTCCTTAATCCCCATCAAGTATTTAATGCATCCCCTCTCAGGAATTTTTCTGTTTCTAAACAAATTTTAGAATTGTTTCCTCCAGCTCTGCGAAGAATGCTGGTGTCATTTTGATAGAGATTTCATTGAATATGTTGTTTACTTTGGGTAGTATTGACATTTTAACAATATTTGTTCTTGCAATCCATGATTATGGAATGTTTTTCCATTTATTTGTGTCTTCTCCAATTTCTTTCTTAAGCTGTCTATAGTTTTCAGCACACAGATTGTTTTACCTCTTTGGTTAGGTTTATTCCTAGGTACTTTATACTTTTTGGTGCAATTTAAATGGGATCAAGTCCTTGATTTCCCTTTCTTCTGCTTAATTACTGGTGTAAAATAATGAGACCGATTTCTGTACGTTGATTTTATATACTGAAACTTTGCTAAAATCATGTACCAGTTCTATCAGTATTTTGGGGGAGTCTATTAGGTTTTCCACATAGAGTATCAGATCATCTGTGAGAAGGAAAGTTTGACTTCTTCCCTGCGCATTAGGGTGCCTTTTATTTCTTTTTATTTTCTGACTGCTGTGCCTAGGACTTCCAGTACTATGTTGAAAAAGAGTGGTGATAGGGGACATTCCCATCATGTTCCTGACCTTAGGGGGAATACTCTGATTTCCCCCATTGAGGATGATATTAGCTGTGGGTCTTTTGTATATGGCCTTTATGATATTGATGTATATCTCTTCTATCCCTACTGTCTTGAAATTTTTGTTTTTGTTTTTGTTTTTATCAAGAAACAATGCTGTGTTTTGTAAAATGCTTTTCTGCATCTATTGAGAGGATCATATGATTCTTATACTTTTTCTATGTTAATGTGATCAATCAAATTGATTGATTTGAAGATTCTGAACCAGCCTGGAAGTCCAAGAATAAGTCCCACTTGATCATGGTGAATAATTAATGCATTTTTTAATCGATTTGATAGTGTCCTGTTGAGAACTTTTGCATTTGTGTTCATCGGGGCAATTGGTCTGTAATTATCCTTTTAGCAGGGTCTTTGTGTAGTTTTTAAATAAACATACTGCTGACCTCAGAATGAGTTTGAAATTTTCTTTTTCATTTCCATATTTTTTGGAACAGATTGAAAAGAATAGATATTATGCTGGGTGAGGAGCCAAGATGGCAGAACAGCATGGAAGTTTTTTGTGTATCTGGCATCTATGAATACAGCCAGAACAACATTAAACCATCCTGCAACCTAGAAAACTGATTGGGGGATTAACACAACAATCTGCACAACCTGAACCACAGAATTCAGTAGGAACATGGTGTGGAGACATGAACTTGGGAGCAAGAAGCCACGGGAAAGGAGGTGCCTTTGCTGGCAGAGAGAGGAAGGAGATGGGCAGGGGGAGAATACAGGAAAAGCACCCCTCCCCAAAAGCAGCTGGAGAGAAAGTGGAAAATTGGAACCAGCAGCAGAGACTAAACTAAAAAAGGAGAAAGGAGAAAGGAGAGACTGTAAACAGGGGGGAGTGCAAAGTCTTCAACTCTGCAGCTGGATATCTGGTGGTGCTCTGATAGGAAGGGTGAATCCCCAAAAACAGAGAAGGGTCCGTGAAGTTCGCAGGCCACATGGGTAAAAGTGGTTCCACTACTAGAAGGACGTTTGGTAGAGACTGTTGAAGGCACCTAGTCCCAGTAGACCCCAGAAAATGGCCACTTTCGCTGGTGCTGTAGCAAGGTTGTTAAGAGTGAAGCCTGGTGCAAGATATGTGATGTGATTTTCCATAATCCCTGAAAAGCTGCTGCTACAATATCTCATGAACTTTTTCTTGGGAGGGCTGGCACCTGTTCACAGTGTCAGGGCACTGGCAGCAGCAGGGTCCAGCGAACGTTCCTGGGTGCAGCCTACATTCAGCCAGTGCTCCTTCAGCCATTGCTGAGTGAGACCCTCCCACAGAGGGGTGGAACAGGTCAAAGCTGAAGTCCTTCAGAAGTAAAGGGCGGGGGGGGGGAGGCGGTATTAAGGTGGCAGCGTAGAAGGATGCTGGGAACACCGCCTCCTGCTGGTCACTTATATTCCATCCACATCTGCCTAAATAACCCAGAAAACAACCAGAAGACTAGCAGAAAGGACTCGCCAGAGCCAAGTGTATCAAGAGGCCCAAGGAAGCTGGTAGAAAGGGCAGAGAGGTGGTGTGCGCTACATGGACTGGAGGGAGGGAGCCAGGGTGGTGAAGGGGCAGCCTGCCCAGCAAGGCAGAGCCCCTGAGTCTGACTTGCAAAAGCGGAGGGGCCGGACAGAGTGTGTTTTGACAGCCAGCGGGACTTAACATCTGGAATGTTATAAGTCAACAGCTCTGCTTGGAGATTTGGAGAGCTAGAGGACAACGGGAGGGAAAGTTGAGCCCCAGAGGACAGAGCACAGCTCAGAGGGGAACAAAGGCCTGGGAAGCAATGTCTCCCTCGCCCATCCCCCAGCCAAAATCCCAAAGGGAACCAATTCCCATCACGGAACTTGCTTGCACCGTGCAAACACCCAACAATATGCTTCTGTGAATCCATCCCTCCAACAGGTATGCCTCCTTCCCGGTGCCACAGAGCCCATCCCACAGGAGAACACAGAAGGCAAAGTGTACTGAGCCTGCCCATCCCGCCCCTGTGCACATTGCGGATCCACCCCGGCTAATATGCCAGATCCCATCAAAGCAGCACCACAAGCCTGGCAGTGTGCAAATAGCCCAGACAGGGGCCACACCACTCTGCAGTGAGTCCTACCACTGGGAAAGAGGAAGATAAGGTACACAGTGTTAGGATGTCCCTGGAAGGGGATGGCCACCTCGCCAGTGTGCCAGAACAACTGAAGGTCAACCAATCACTGAGTGCCAGCACAATCCAACAAAAAGCCCCGAGCAGCTCTCCAGAACGAACTGAAGGTCAACCAATCAACGAGCAACAGCACAACCTGGCGTGAAAGAAAGACCCACCCGGACCTAAACCCAGAACTGCTGCAGCTTAAAAACCCTACCCCACCACACCTGGGTGCAACTTCCCTGACTCCTCTCACTCCCTGAGTCACAGAACCTCACCCGGAACCTTAGTTACCAATAAAACCTTTGACTGCAAAAAATTATTTTTGACTCTAACTCCTATCTTTACCCCACCCAACGCCTGACACTAACACACACCAGTCTGACTGTGGCCCCAGCGGTGGTCTGGGGACAGACATCAGGTCTGACTGTGGCCCTGCCCACCAACACAATTTACTCCAGACAGCACAGGGGCAGAGACCTGCAGTTCTGCACCACTGCAAGGACTATCCAAAATGGCGAAACAGAAGAATCTCCTCAAAAGAAACACCAGGAAGTAGCGACAGCTAACGAACTGATCAAAAACTATTTAAGCAATATAACAAAATGAATTCAAAATAATAGTCATAAAATTAATCGCTGGACTTGAAAAAAATATAGAGGACAGCAGAGAATCTATTGCTACAGAGATCACGGGACTAAGAAACAGCAAGGAGGAGTTAAAAATGCTATAAATGAGGTGCAAATTAAAATGGAGGCTACCACAGCTCGGATTGAAGAAGCAGAGAAGAGAATACATGAATTAGAAGATAAAATTATGGAAAAAGAGGAAGCTGAGAAAAAGAGAGATAAAAAAAATCCAGGAGTATGAGGGGAGACCTAGAGAACTAAGTGATGCGATAAAACGCAATAACATATGCATCACTGGGATTCCAGAGGAGGAATAGAGAGAGAAAAAGTGCTGAAGGTGTACTTGAAGAAATCATAGCTGAGATCTTCCCTGATCTGGGGAAGGAAAAAGGCATTGAAATCCAAGAGGCACAGAGAACTCCCTTCAGACGTCACTTGAAGCGATCTTCTGCATGACATATCATAGTGAAACTGGCAAAATACAAGGGTAAAGAGAGAATTCTGAAAGCAGCTAGGGAAAAACATGCTCTAACATATAAAGGGAGACTGATAAAACTACTGACGGATATAACTACTGAAACTTGGTAGGCCAGAAAGGAATGGCAGGAAATCTTCAATGTGATGAACAGAAAAAATATGCAGCCGAGAATCCTTTATCCAGCAAGTCTGTCATTTAGAATAGAAGGAGAGATAGGGGTCTTCCTAAACAAACAAAAACTGAAGGAATTCATCACCAATAAACCAGCCCTACAAGACTTCCTAAGGGGATCCTGTGAGACAAAGTACTAGAGATATCACTACAAGCATGAAACCTGCAGACATCACAAGGACTCTAATCCCATATCTTTCCATAATAACACTGAATGTAAATGGACTAAATGCTCCAATCACAAGACATAGGGTATCAGAATGGATGCAAAAACAAGACCCATCTCTTTGTTGTCTATAAGAGACTCATTTTAGACCTGAGGGCACCTTTAGATTGAGAGTGAGGGGATGGAGAACTATCTATCATGCTACTGGAACTCAAAAGGAAGCTGTAGTAGCCATACTTATATCAGACAAACTAGACATTAAACTACAGGCTGTAACAAGAGATGAAGGGCATTATATAATAATTACAAGGTCTACCCATCAGGAAGAGCTAACCATTATAAATGTCTGTGCGCCAAATACGGGAGCCCACAAATACATAAAACAATTGATCACAAACATAAGCAACCTTATTGATAAGAATATGGTAATTGCAGGGGACTTTAATACCCCACTAACAACAATAGATAGATCACCTAGACGGAGAATAAATAAAGAAACAGGGGCCCTGAATGATACATTGGATCAGATGGACTTGACAGATATATTTAGAACTCTGCATCCCAAAACAAAAGAATATACTTTCTTCTCGAGTGCACATGGAACATTCTCCAAGGTAGATCACATACTGGGTCACAAAACAGCCCTTCATAAACATAAAAGAATTGAGATCATACCATGCATATGTTCAGACCACAATTCTATGAAACTTGAAATCAACCACAGGAAAAAGTCTGGAAAACCTCCAAAAGCATAGAGGTTAAAGAACACCCTACGAAAGAAGGAATGGGTCAACCAGGCAATTAGAGAAGAAATTTTAAAAAAACATATGGAAACAAAGGAAAATGAAAATACAACAATCCAAACGCTTTGGGATGCAGCAAAGGCAGTCCTGAGAGGAAACTACATTGCAATCCAGGCCTATCTCAAGACACGAGAAAAATCCCCAATACAAAATCTAACAGCACACTTAAAGGAAATAGAAGCAGAGCGCAAAGACACCCCAAACCCAGCAGAAGAAGAGAAATAGTAAAGATTAGAGCATAAATAAACAATAAAGAATCTGACAAAACTGTAGAGCACATCAATGAAACCAAGAGTTGTTTCTTTGAAAAAATAAAGAAAATTGATAAACCTCTAACCAGGATAGTCAAAAAGAAAAGGGAGATGACCCAAATAGATAAAATCATGAATGAAAATGGAATTATTACAACCAATCCCTCAGAAATACAAGCAATTATCACGGAATACTATGAAAAATTATATGCCAAAAAACCGGACAACCTGGAAGAAATGGATAAATTCCTAAGCATCCACACACTTCCAAAACTCAAATAAGAAGAAAAAGAAAACTTGAACAGACCCATAACCAGCGAAAAAATTGAATCAATTATCAAAAATCTCCCAACAAATGAGAGTCCAGGACCAGATGGCTTCCCAGGGGAATTCTACCAGATATTTGAAGCAGAGATAATACCTATTCTTCTCATGCTGTTCCAACAAAGAGAAATGGAAGGAAAACTTCCAGACTCATTCTATGAAGCCAGTATTACTTTGATTCCTAAACCAGACAGAGACCCAGCAAAAAAAGAGAACTACAGGCCAATATCCCTGATGAATATGGATGCAAAAATTCTCTATAAGATACTAGCAAATCGATTTCAACAGCACATAAAAAGAATTATTCACCATGATCAAGTGGGACTCATTCCTGGGATGCAGGGCTGGTTCAACCTTCACAAATAAATCATTGTAACACATCACATTAATAAAAGCAAAGATAAGAACCATATGATCCTGTCAATCAATGCAGAAAAAGCATTTGACAAAATCCAGCATCCTTTCTTAATAAAAACCGTCGAGAAAGTCGGGATAGAAAGAACATACTTAAACATCCAAAAAACCATATGAAAGCCCACAGCTAATATCATCCTGAATGGGGAAAAACTGAGAGCTGTCCTCCTGAGATGAGGAACATGACAGGGATGCCCACTCTCGCCACTATTGTTTAACATAGTGTTGGAAGTCCTAGAATCAGCAATCAGATAACAAAATGAAATCAAAGACATCAAAATTGGCAAAGATGAAGTCAAACTTTCACTTTTTGCAGATAACATGATACTCTACATGGAAAACCCGACAGACCCCACCAAAAGTCTACTAGAACTGACACATGAGTTCAGGAAATCGCAGGATACAAAATTAATGTACAGAAATCAGTTGCATTCTTATACACTAATAATGAAGCAACAGAAAGACAAAGAAAGAAACTGATCCCGTTCACAATTGCACCAAGAACCATAAAATACCTAGGAATAAACCTAACCAAAGATGTAAAAGATCTGTATGCTGAAAACTATAGAAAGCTTATGAAGGAAATTGAAGACGATACAAAGAAATGGAAAAACATTTGATGTTCATGGATTGGAAGAATAAATATTGTTAAAATTTCAATATTACCCAAATCAATCTACACATTCAATGCAATCCCAATCAAAATTGCACCAGCATTCTTCTCGAAGCTGGAACAAGCAATCCTAAGATTTGAATGGAACCACAAAAGACCCCGAATAACCAAAGTAATATTGAAGAGGAAAACCAAAGTGGGAGGCATCACAATCCCAGACGTAGGCCTTTACTTCAAAGCTGTGATCAAGACAACATGGTATTGGCACAAAAACAGACACATAGACCAATGGAATAGAATAGCGCCTCCAGAATTGGACCCACAAAAGTATGGCCAACGAATCTTTGACAAAGGAGGAAAGAATATCCAATGGAAAAAAGACAGTCTCTTTAACAGATCGTGCTTGGAGAACTGGACAGCAACATGCAGAGGAATGAACTAGACCACGTTCTTACACTTTTCACAGAAACAAACTCAAAATGGATAAAGGACCTGAATGTGAGACAGGAAACCATCAAAACCCTAGAGGAGAAAGCAGGAAAAATCCTCTCTGACCTCAGCCGCAGCAATTTCTTTCTTGACACATCCCCAAAGGCAAGGGAATTAAAGCAAAAATGAACTATTGGGACCTCATGAAGATAAAATGCTTCTGCACAGCAAAAGCTGTTTGGTTTAATCAACAAAACTAAAAGGCAACCAACGGAATGGGAAAAGATATTTCAAATGACATATCGGACAAAGGGCTAGTATCCAAAATCTATAAAGATCTCACCAAACTCCACACCCTGAACAAACAAATAATCCAGTGAAGAAATGGGCAGAAAACATGAATAGACACTTCTCTAAAGAAGACATCCAGATGGCCAACAGGCACATGAAAAGATGCTCAGCGTTGCTCCTCATCAGGGAAATACAAATCAAAACCACACTCGGATTTCACCTCACGCCAGGCAGAGTGGCTAAAGTGAACAAATCAGGAGACTATAGATGCTGGCAAGGATGTGGAGAAACGGGAACCCTCTTGCACTGTTGGTGGGAATGCAAACGGGTGCAGCTGCTCTGGAAAATAGTGTGGAGGTTCCTCAAAAAATGAAAAATAGATCTACCCTATTACCCAGCCATAGCACTGCTAGGAATTTACCCAAGGGAAACAGGAGTGCTGATGCATAGGGGCACTTGTACCCCAATGTTTATAGCAGCACTTTCAACAATAGCCAAATTATGGAAAGAGACTAAATGTCCATCAACTGATGAATGGATAAAGAAGACGTGGTTTATATATAAAATGGAATACTACTTGGCAATGAGAAAGAATGAAATCTGGCCATTTGTAGCAACGTGGATATAACTGGAGAGTGTTCTGCTAATTGAAATAAGTCAGGCAGAGAAAGACAGATACCATATGTTTTCACTCATATGTGGATCTTGAGAAACTTTACAGAAGACCATGTGTGTACTGGAGGGTGATAAAGTTACAGAGAGGGAAGGAGGCAAACCATAAGAGACTCTTAAAAACTGAGAACAAACTGAGGGTTGATGGGGGTAGGGGAGAGGAGAAACTGGGTGATGGGCATTGAGGAGTGCACATATTGGGATGAGCACTGAGTGTTGTATGGAAACAAATTTGACAATAAAGTATATTTAATATAAAAAATAATACTTAAAAAAATTTTTAAAAAGAAATAAAATTAAATGAAGGAATATCTATAACACTAGCTGCAGTTTTCTTAAAGAAACTTGGCAAGCCAGAAGGGACTATGAGGATCTATTCATAGTGTTGAACTGGGAAAATCTGAGGCAACAATACTCTAACCACCAAAGACTTCATTCAGAATAGAAGGAGACACAAAGAGATTTCCAGACAAATGAAAACTAAAGGAGGATGAGAATACTAAACGAACCATCAAAAAATATTAATGGGGATTATTCGAGTGGACAAGAAAGGCCAAAAGTGACAAAGACCAAGAAAGGACAGGGAAAATCTCCAGAAAAACTACAAAACAAGTAATGAAAAGGCACTAAATTCATATCAATCAGTAATTCCTCTGAAGATGTATGGATGAAATGCACCAATCAAAAGACATAGGGTGTCAGAATGGATGCGAAAATACGACCCATCTATGTACAGCTTACAAGAGATTCATTTTAGGCCTAATGACAACTACAGATAGAAAATGAGTTGATGGAGAAACTTTTATCATGGCAATGCATGTAAAAAACAAAGCCAAAGTAGCAATAAATATATAGGACAAACTAGCCTACAAAACAAAGATTACAAGAAGTAAATAAAGAACTAAAATAAAGATGTTATACAAGCATAAAGTAGACAATCCTGCAAGAAGTTTTAAGAATTGTAAAAATTTATGCACTAAACATGGAGGAACCCAAATAAATGAAATAATAACAAACATAAATTAACTAATTCAAAATAAAACAATAATAGCAAGGGAAGATAACATCCCACTTGATCAATGAACAGATCATCTAAACAGAAAATCAACAAGGAAGCAAAACCTTTGAATAAAACCCTAGACCAAATGCATGTCACAGATATATACGGAATATGCCATCCCAAAGCCGCAGAATACACATTATTTTCAAGTGCACATGGGATATTCTCCAGAATAGATCACTTTATGTCACAAATCAGGCCTCAAAAAGCAGAAAAAAGGAAATAATACCATTAATATTTTATCAGAACACTATGAAACCTGAAGACAACCACAATAAAACCATTTTGGAAAGGAAAAAATACAAGGAAGCTAAACAACATGTTACTAAACAATGCATGCATCAACCAGAAAATCAAAGAAGAAGTTAACAAAAACACATGGAAACAAATTATAATAAAAACACAATGGAACAAAACCTTTGGGATACAGCAAAAGAAGATCTAAGAGGGGATTATATAGCAAAAGAGACTTACCCCAAGAAAGAAGAAAAATCTTAAAGACAACAAAACCTTACAACTGAAGGAGCAAGAAAAAGAACAAATAAGGTGTAAAACAATCAGAAGAAAGGATATAATACAGACTAGAGCAGAAATACATGATACAGACTGCCAACAAACAAACAAACAATCAAACAAACAAAAAATAAGAGAACAATGAAACCAGGATCTGGTTCTTTCAAAAAATTAATAAAATTGAGAAATACCTAGCCAAACGTATAAAAAACACAAATATATAAAACAAATCAGAAATGAGAGAGGAGAAAATATGCACGGTATGATCTCTATCTTTCTGTACTTAATTAGCGCTGCTTTCTGTCCCAGTATATGGTCTATTCTGGAGAACGTTCCATGTGCACTGGAGTAGAATGTATGTTCTGCTACGTTAGGATGAAATGTTCTGACTATGTCTGTTAAGTCCATCTGGTCCAGTGTGTCATTCAAAGCTATTGTTTCCTTGTTGATTTTTTGAATAGGTGATCTGTCCATTGCTGCGAGTGGGGTGTTGAAGTTTCCTACTATTATGGTATTACTATCGATGAGTTTCTTTATATTTGTGATTAATTGATTTATATATTTGGGTTCTCCCACATTTGGCGCATAAATGTTTACAATTGCTAGGTCTTCTTGATGGATAGACCCCTTGATTATGATATAATGTCCTTCTGCATCTCATGATACAGTCTTTATTTTAAGGTCTATATTGTCTGATATAAGTATGGCAACTCTGGCCTTCTTTTGTTGACCATTAGCATGAAAGATGGATATCCATCCCCTTATTTTCAATCTGAAGGTGTCTTTAGGTCTAAAGTGAGTCTCTATAAACATCATATAGATGGATCTTGTTTTCTTATCCATTCTGTTACCCTATGTCTTTTGATTGGAGCATTGAGTCCATTGAAGTTTAGAGTACTGAAAGATTTGAATTCATTGCCATTATGATGCTTGTAGAGTTGGACTTTCTGGTGTTGTTCTCTTTTCCTTTCTAATCTTTGTTGCTTTTGTTATATATGTATATATTATATGAAAATTATATATGTATATAAATTTCATCTTTTCTCCCCTCAGAGAGTCCCCCTTAAAATTTCTTGCAGGGCTGGTTTAGTGGTCACAAACTCCTTTAATTTTTGTTTGGGAAAATTTTTATCTGTCCTATTTTGAATGACAGCCTTGCTATATATAGACTTCTTGGCTGAATATTTTTCTGATTCAGCACACTGAATATATCCCACCACACATTTCTGGCCTGCCAAGTTTCTGTGGACAGGTCTGCGGCAAACCCAATCTGTCTTCCCTTGTGGGATAGAGACATTTTTTTTCCCTTGCTGCTTTCAGGATTCTCTCCTTGACTGAGTATTTTGTGAATTTGTCTATGATATGCCTTGTTGATAGTTGGTATTTGTTGAATCTAATGGGGATCCTCTGTGCTTCCTGGATTTTGATGTCTGTGTCTTTCCCCAGATTAGGAAAGTTTCAGCTATGATTTGCTCATATAACCCTTCTACCCCTATCTCTCTTCCTCTTCTGGAACCCTATGATTCTGATGTTGTTCCTTTTCAATGAGTCACTGATTTCTCTAATTCTTACATCATGCTATTTTGCCTTAATATCCCTCCTTTTTTCTGCTTCATTATTCTCTATAAGTTTGTCCTCTATATCGCTGATTCTCTGCTCTGCCTCATCCATCCTAGCCACTGCAGCATCCATCTGTGATTGCAGCTTGATTATAGCATTTTTAATTTCATTCTATTTTTTACTTCTTTTATCTCTGCAGAAAGGGATTCTAATCTATTTTCAACTCCAACTAGCATTCTTATTATCCTGATTCTAAATTCTGGTTCAGACATCTTGCTTGTATAAGTTTTGGTTAAATCCCTGGTTGTCATTTCTTTGTGCTCTTTATTTTGGATTGAATTCCTTCGTTTTCTCATTTTGAAGGGAGAAAAATGAATTAATAAAGTAGAAAAATTGAAATTAAAAAGTATTAAATTAGAAAAATAAACACACACACACACACACAAAATCGAATAAATGATGCTAGATCCTAGGTGTGTTTGGGTCTGGGTGTTGAAAGTGGTTTGACAGATTAGAGAAAAAAAGGGTGGGGGAGAAAATCATTTGAAAATTTGGAAAAATGAATACACTGAAGTAGACTAAACTGAGATGATTGGAGTAAAATAGAATTTGAAAAAAATTACACAAAAGTAAGTAGAAAAAATTAAAGAAAAATATTTAAAAAAATAAAAATAAAAAGGAAATTTTTCCCTTTCTGTATTCAAGAAACAGAAAAGAAATGAAAAAGAGAAAAAAGAGAAAAAAAGGAAATCATTTGAAAATTTCAAATCGGAATACACTGTAGTAGACTAAAATAAAATGATGGAAGTAATATAGAATTTGAAAAAAATACATAAAGTAAAAAATGTAGTAAAAAAATTAGAAAATATATTTTTAATAAAAATTGAAAATAAAATGATTTTTTTTCTCTTTCTGTATTCACGAAAAAGGAAAGAAGTGAAAAGAAAAAAAGAAAATTGAATATATGGACCTGATAACAGGTTGAAATAGGACTGAAATTACTTCGTTTTCCCCTAGAAGTCAGACTATGAAGCGCTTTGTAGCCCATAAGCTAAGTAGGAAGTGAGACGTGTGTTCTTGACGAGGGAGGTTTGCCCAGTTGGGCAGGGCTCAGTGTAACAGCTTCTTTCTCCACTAGACAGCGCTGCTAGATTACTGGGGAGGAGTGTTGTGGCAATGAAGGTGCGTATGTGCATGCACGTGAGTGGTGAAAATGGCATCACCCAGCTACCCAGTCTCTAGTGTCAGAACTCTATTCTCTCCGATCACCAATCACGCACCCATCCTCTGTCTTCAACTAACATCCACTCCCAGCTTTTTCACTCTCCATGACCAGGTCCCAGGCAGTACCTCTCTTCAAAGTTTTGTCTCAGATGCGGAGGTTTTCCCCCTCCCATTACTTATTTTTTTTAATATGAACTTTATCATCAATTTGGTTTCCATATAACACCCAGTGCTCATCCCAAAAGGTGACCTCCTCAATATCCATCAACTACACACAACTCCTTCCCACCCCCCACCAACCCTTAGTTTGTTCTCAGTTTTTAGAAGTCTCTTATGCTTTGGCTCCCTCCCTCTCTAATCTCATTTTTATTTCTTCCTCTCCACCATGGTCTTCTGTAAAGTTGTCTGGTGATTGGAGCATTTAGTCCATTTACATTCAGTGTTATTATGGAAAGATATGGGATTAGAGTCCTTGTGATGTCTGCAGGTTTCATGCTTGTAGTGATATCTCTAGTACTTTGTCTCACAGGATCCCCTTAGGAAGTCTTGTAGGGCTGGTTTATTGGTGATGAATTCCTTCAGTTTTTGTTTGTTTAGGAAGACCCCTATCTCTCCTTCTATTCTAAATGACAGACTTGCTGGATAAAGGATTCTCGGCTGCATATTTTTTCTGTTCATCACATTGAAGATTTCCTGCCATTCCTTTCTGGCCTACCAAGTTTCAGTAGTTATATCCGTCAGTAGTTTTATCAGTCTCCCTTTATATGTTAGAGCATGTTTTTCCCTAGCTGCTTTCAGAATTCTCTCTTTACCCTTGTATTTTGCCAGTTTCACTATGATATGTCATGCAGAAGATCGCTTCAAGTGACGTCTGAAGGGAGTTCTCTGTGCCTCTTGGATTTCAATGCCTTTTTCCTTCCCCAGATCAGGGATGTTCTGAGCTGTGATTTGTTCAAGTACACCTTCACCACCTTTCTCTCTTCTTCTTCTTCTTCTTCTTCTTCTTCTTCTTCTTCTTCTTCTGGAATTCCCATGATACAAATATTGTTCCATTTGGTTGCATCCCATAGTTCTATAATTCTCCCCTTATCCTCTTTGATGTTTTATCTCTCTCTTTCTTAGCTTCCTCTTTTTCCATAATTTTGTCTTCTAATTCACCTATTCTTTCCTCTGCCTCTTCAATCCAAGTTGTGGTCACCTCCATTTTATTTTGCACCTCATTTATAGCATGTTTTATGTCCCCTCTGAGTGTTTCTTAGTCCCTTGATCTCTGTAGCAATAGATTCTCTGCTGTCTTTTATACTTTTTTCAAGCTTAGCCATTAATTTCATGACCATTATTCTAAATTCTTGTTCCGTTATATTGGTTAAATCATTTTTGTCCAATTCGTTAGCTGTCGCTACTTCCTGGAGTTTCTTTTGAGCAGAATTCTTCCATTTCATCATTTTGGGTAGTCCCTGTTGTAGCTCTAAACTGCAGGGTGCTTCCCCTGTGTTGTTGGGGGAAACGTGTTGCTGGGGAGGGCTGCAGTCAGACCTGATGTCTGCCCCCAGCCCAACGCTGGGGCCACAGTCAGACTAGTGTGTACCTTATCTTCCCCTCTTCCAGGGGCTGGACTCACTGTGGAGTGGTTTGGCCCCTGTTGGTCTCCTTGCACACTGTGAGGCCTGTGGTGTTGCTTCAGTGGGATCTGACCAAGGGCGTATTAGATGGGGCGGATCTGCAAGCAGCACAGGGGCGGGAGGGGCAGGCTTAGGTAGCTTTACCATCCATGTTCCCATGAGGGAGGGGCCCTGAAGCACCTGGAGGGAGGCAGTCCCGTCGGAGGGATGGATCCACAAGAACACAAAGTTGGGTGTTTGTGTGGTGCAAACAAGTTCAGTGAGGGGAACTGGATCCCTTTGGAAGCAGCTCAATGCTGCTTAATGATAGTACTGCTGAAAACCATCAAGGTCAGGAAAAAGAAGTCTGGGAAACTGTCATGAGCCAGTGGAGACTATGGAGATGTAACAACTAATGCAATGCAGTGTCCTGGATTGGATCCTATCTCTTCCACTGCATCTTATGCCACTCTGCATTCTTCAGGCACCTGCAACCACACTGGCCAAGACCTGCTTCTCAGCACTGGAAATGTGACTAGTCTCAAATGAAATGCCTCTTCCTCAGCTGGATTCTAAAGAACTCGAGGTCTCAACTCCTCTGAGTTACACATGTGGCTCAGAGCAGACCACATGCTCCTGACCCTGGGAAAGGGGAGGTGGATTCAGAACCACGCTGGTAAACTCCAGGTAGTCTTATAAGAACTTGAAATACAGTTGAGAGGAAAGAAAAAAATCATGCACTTTTAGGAGGAGGAGGTTAAGAAGGCAGAGGCGTAGGGTAACCCTAAGCTTTCCTCATCCCTCAAACACATCTAGATAAATATCAAATTATTCTGAACACCCAAAAAATAAATCTGAGATCTGAGAGAACAAACTGCACAACTAGAGATTTTTAAAAGGGCACATCATGGAGGGTAGGGGTTGTGGAGTGTTGATTTGGGGGAGAAAAGTGCTGCTGGTGCTGTGGAGGGGAGAGAGCGCTGATCATGGAGAGAGAGAGAGAGAGAGAGAGAGAGAGCGAGAGCATGTAAGGAATTATGCAAAAATAACTCTTCATCAAAACCAGTAACTGGGAAAAGGAGAGGGTTTAAGGACTGTAAGTTTTTATACACAACAGAGTACAAAGTCTTAACTTTTAGACATCTGTACCATTCCCAAGGTTGTACCTGGTGGACTTAGCAGTGCTCCTGTGGCGAAGGAGAGTGGAGACCCAGGAGCAGGCAGCATGGTATAAGGATACCCTGGGTCACATGGGGAGAAACAGTTCCCTGTATTGGAGTGCATTTGGGAGGGGTGGCACGGCCTCTCCAGGGACAAAAGACCAAGCAGGCAGCATTGAGCAGTCTTGTTCACTAGTATATGAATGGGGACCCCAACTGAGGGCAGCAAGCCTTGGTGTTCTGCTGGCTTTACCATAAACTCTGAGCCACTGTATGGTCACATGACCATTTCTGGGATGAACCCGCACCTGGCCACAGTGTGGCAAGATCCTCCCACACAGGATCAGGGTGGTTCCAAGCAATGGGGGTCTTTGAAGTTTGAGGTTTTTAAATCAAGTCATACTTGAGATTAAACACAGGTGTGATGGTGTGCTATGCCTCTTGACAGGCAGACAGCGTGGATACAGTGTGAAAGCAGGGATCATATGGAAGTTTTGTACATAGGAGGGGTGATTGTTCTTCTGAGAGGGCTTCCTGAGGAGTGGTAAGTGTGAACTCCCCACTCTGGGGAGGGGAGAGCAGGTAACACCATTCCCCAACCCCCTGGGAACACCCATCAACACTGATCAAATTCAGTAAGCAAAACAGCACCAGCAAGGGGAGGCCAGAGTGTCTTACACAAAGCCCTGACCCCCTGGACCCTGGAAGTGCATTGCCACTAGGGCAAGTCAGCCTGAGAATCAGCGCAACAGGCTGCACAACAAAAGACTGACACAAACTTCTTGCATGCACCAAGTCTAATGATCATAGAGAGCTGCAAAGCTTCAGCTGTAGGGGAAATAGGATGTAGCTTCTTTTGTTTTTGTTTTGTTTTGTTTTATGGGATATAGAAAAGAGCAACTTATTTATTTATTTATTCATTTTTATTTTTTAAATATATATTTGTTTTTTGGATTTAGCCTCTTTTAAATAAGCTGATGAAAACACACCTAGGATCTAGCTATCTAGCTCCTCCCCCTTTTTTGGACCTCTTCGTTATATAGCTATTACTCTCAGGAGCATGAATACAACAGTCTTTCCTCACAATCACATACAAATAAAGAGTAACTCAGACAAAATGACGAAACCAAGGAATTCACCCCAAAAGAAAGAACAGGAAAAAGTTATCAACCAGGGGATTAATCAGCACAGATATGATGTGTGCAACAAAATTTAAAATAACAATTGTAAGGCTAAGTTTGATAAAAGCATGGATGACAGTAATGAATCCATTACTTCAGAGATAAAAGAACTAAAATCTAGTCATCCAGAAATAAAAAGAAATCCTATAACCAAGATGCAAAACTGAATGGATGCAACTACAAAGAGGATTGACAAAGCAGAGAAATGAATCAGTGATATAGAAGATCAAACTATGGAAAATAATGAACCTGGAAAAAAAGGAAAGAAAGTTATTGTGTCACGAGTGTAGACATAGAAAACTCAGCAAATCTTTAAGGTGTAATAACATTGGTATCATATAGAAATCCCAAAAGAAGAAGAGAAACAAAAGGGCATATGGTTTATTGGAGCAAATTATAGCTGAAAACTTCCCTAATCTGGGAAAGGAAATAGACTTCAAAAGCCAAGAAGCACAAAAAACTCCCACTAAATTCAACAAAAGCCAGCCATCACCAAGACATATCATAATCAAATTCAAAAAATATTCCAACAAAGAAAGAATCCTGAAAGCAACGAAGGAAAAAGTCCTTAACCTACAAGAGGAGACAGATCGGGTTCATAGCAGATCTGTACACAGAAACTTGGCAAGCTAGAAGGGAATGGCATGATATATTCAATGTGTTGAAAAGGAAAATAGCAGCCAAATATTCTTTAACCAGCAAGGATATCTTTCAGAATAGGAGAAAAATAGAGTTTCCCAGAAAAAAAATGAAATTAGTTTGTGACCATTAAACCAGACCTGCAATAAATATTAAAAGGGACTCTTTGAATGGGGAAACAAAGATCAAAAGCAACAAAGACTAGAGAAGAACAGAGAACATCACCAGAAACACCAACTTTACAGGTAACACAGTGTAACTAAATTCATACCTATAAATGACCACTTAAACTTCAAATTTGACTAAATGCTCCAATCAGAAGACATAGGGTATCAGAATGGATAAAACAATAAGACCCATCTATATGCTGCATACGAGAGTCACTAACGACACCTGCAGATTGAACATGAGGGCTTGGAGAACCATCTATCATGCTAAGGTATGTCCAAAGAAAGCTGGAGTAGTCATATTTATAACAGACAAACCAGATTTTAAAACAAAGACTGTAACAAGAAATGAAGCAGGGCATTATATCACAATTAAGGGGGTTATCCACCAAGAAGATCTAACAATTCTAAAAACTTATGCCTGCAACATGGAAGCACCCAAATATATAAATCAATCAATAACAAATGAAGTAACTCATTGATAATAATAAATAATACTAAGGGATTTTAACAGCCCAGTGACAGCAATGGACAGGTCATGTAAGCAGAAATTCAACAAGGAAACAATGGTTTTGAATGACACACTGGAGCAGATTTAATTAACAGATATATTCAGAGCATTTCATCCTATTTAAATGTTTATTTATTTATTTTGAAAGAGAGAGCAAACTTGAGTGGGGGAGGGACACAGAGAGAGGGAGACAAAGAATCTCAAGCAGGCTCCCTGCTTTCAGTGTGGAGTCTGACATGGGGATTTATCTGATGAACCAGGAGATAATGACCTGAGCCAAAATCAAGAGATAGGCACTTAACAGACTGAACCATCCAGGCACCCCCAAAACATTTCATCTTAAGGCAGTAGAATACACATTCTTTTCAAGTGGACATGGAACATTCTCCAGAATAGATTACATACTGGGTCACAAATCAGCCCTAAACAAGCACAAAAATATTGCAATCATATAATGCATATATTTAGACCACAAAACTGTGAAACTAGAAGACAATCACATGAGAATATATGGAATGACCAAAAATACATGGAGATTAAAGTGCATACTACTGAAGAAACCATGGGTTAACCAGAAAATTAAAGAAGAAATAAACAATACATGGAAGCAAATGAAAATGAAAACACAACATCCGAAACCTTTGGGATGCAGCAAAGATGGTCTTAAGAGGAAGTACATTGCAATACAAACTGACCTGAAGAAGCAAGAACAGTCTCAAATACACAACTTAACCGTACAGATAGACAAGTAACAGCAAAGAAAGCCTAAAACCAGTAGAAGAAGGGGAATAAATATTAGAGTAGAAATAAACTATATAGAAACAACAACAACAAAAAAACCACATTAGAACAGATCAATGGAATGAAGAGTTGGTTCATTGAAAGATTTAATAAAATTGATAACTCCCTAGGCATACTTATCAAAAAGAAAAGATAATGGACCCAAATACATAAAATCATGAATGAAAGAATAGAGATCACAATCAACACCTCAGTAATACAATTAATTAGAAGAGGATATTATGAAAAGCTATATGCAAAAAAACTGGGTAATCTAGAAAAAATGAACAATTCCTAGAAACATGCAAACTACCAATACTGAGATAGGAAGAAATAGAAAACTTGATCAGACCCATAACCAGAATAGAAATTGAATCAGTAATCAAAAAACTCCCAAGAAACAAGAGTCCTGGGCCAGATGGCTTCTCAGGGGAAGACATTATTAGACATTTAAATATATTTTCAAGAATATTTATTTATTTATTATTTTTAAAGTCTTTTTTTTTAGTTTATATATTTATTTTGAGAGAGAGAAAGAACGCAAGCAGGGGAGGGGCAGAGACAGAGGGAGAGAGAGAATCCCAAGCAGGCTCAACACTGCCAGTGCAGAATC
Organism: Acinonyx jubatus; assembly: GCF_027475565.1. Taxonomy (NCBI): domain Eukaryota; kingdom Metazoa; phylum Chordata; class Mammalia; order Carnivora; family Felidae; genus Acinonyx; species Acinonyx jubatus. Next base: position 48,131,604 of record NC_069389.1, read on the forward strand.
CTGTGTGGGGCTTGATCTCATGAATCATGAGATCCTGCCCTGAGCCAAGATCAAGTGTTGGACACTTAACTGACTGAGCCATCCAGGATCCCCTATTTGTTTATTTTTGAGAGAGAGGGAGCACAAACAGGGGAGGAGCAGAGAGAGAGGGAGAGAGAAAATCCCAAGTAGGTTCTACCCTGTGAGTGCAGAGACCAATACATGGCTCCATAAACTGTAAGATCATGATCTGAGCCGAAATCATGAATTGGACACTTAAATGACTGAGCCACCCAGGTGTCCTGACATTAACAGGCATTTAAAAGTTAATACCTATTCTTCTCAAACTGTTTCAAAAAATAAAAGCAGAAGGAATACTTCCAAACTCATTCTACATGGAAAGCATTACCTTGGTTCCAAAGTCAGACAAAGACCCCACTAAAATGGAGAATTACAAGCCAATATCCCTGATGAACCCAGAGGCAAAAATTCTCATGAAGATATTAACAAATCAAATTCAACAGTACGTTAAAAGAATTATTCACTATGATAAAGTGGGATTTATTCCTGGGATGTATGCTTGGTTCAATATTCACAAATCAACATGATACATCACATTGATAAAATAAAGGATAAGAACCATAGGACCCTTTCAATAGATTCAGAAAAGCATTTCACAAAGTACGACACTCATTCTTGATAAAAAGCTTTCAACAAAGTAGGGATAGAGGGAACATACATCAACATATGTTGATGACATCAACATAAAATCCATATATAAAAGATCCACAGGTAATATCATTCTCAATGGAGGCAAACTGAGGACATTTCCTCTGTGGTCAGGAACAGGACAGGGATGGCCACTCTCACTATTACTATTTAACATATTACTGGGGTTTTGGGAAGATGGTGGAGCAGAATTGAAGCTTTCAGCATGTCTTGTCCCTGAAATGCAGCTAGATCAGCACCAAATCATTTTGCATACCTAGAAAACTGATTAGAGGATTAACACAACAGTCTGCATATCTTGAGCCACAGAACTTGGAAGGTACAAAGTGGAGAAGTGAACTGGGGGAGAAAAAAGCCACCGAGATTAGGGAGCTAATCTATCTTTATGGATAGAGAACAGAGAAAGGGAAAGGAGAAGAGTGCGGTGCACTGGGGGTGTGCAGGAAAAGCACTCCCCCTGAAAGTAGCTGGTCAGAAAGAAAAAGAGTGAAAACACTCACAAGTTATTGAACAAGAAATCTGTTTCCCAAAACCATTAACAGGGAGAAAGGAGAGACTTTCAGGAATCTGTAGGAATCTATAGATTTATAGTAATCTATAAACAGTGGAGTGCAGAGTCTGAAGTTCTGAAGCTCAATACCTGGTGGTGCTCTGGTGAGGAAAAGGGGCCAATCCCCAGGAGCAGAAAGTGGGTTATGAAGGGTCCATGTGCCACGTGGGGAGAATCAGTTCCTCTTCTTGGAGAGCATTTGTTAGAGGCCATATGGCCTCCCCACTGGCAAAGGTCCCAGTGGACTCTGGAGAGCAGCCACCCTTACTGGGTATTGAGACAAGGACACCACAGTACAGGGAAATCTTGCACCGGCTGTGTGGTATGAATTACCACAATTTCTGAAACTCTGCTGCTATGCATTCACATGAATGATTCCTGGGTCAAGCTGGCACCCCGCCATTGCCCAGAAGACATTTCCCCAGAAAGTCAAAGCAGGTCCAAGCTGCAGGGTTCTCTTAAGTGTGGGGTTTTGAAACCCAACCCCATCCAAGATAAAACTCTGTAGGGAGGTGATGCCTGTCAGGGTGACAGCTTGCTCATGGACAGGGTAAAGGCAGGGAGTAGATGGATGCCTGAGACAAAGGAGAGGTGCTTCATTGTGTGTTGGTGAGAGCACAAAATTCCTATGCTAGAGACTAGGGACCTGGGTGAAGCCATTTCCACCTTTCCCCGCACATGCACAGCATGAGCACAAGAATGCACACCACAGCTATCCACCCAAGTAAGTTAATCAGTGCCACCTAGTGGATAACGGCACAATTACATCAGGCCATGCCCAACTGTGCCCTTTAAGCACATCTCCTAGAAGACCAGCACAAGTCTTCTGCTTGCTTAGTGTACAGACTATAGAGTGCTTCACAGTTTGGCTCTAGAGGAAACTGGATGAAGCATCATTTGGGTTTTATTCTGTTTGCTGGTTCATTTATTCATTCTTTTTCCTTCTGTCTTTGTTTAAATTGCTCACTTCTTCCTTCTTATCTTTTTCTTCAATACAGAGAGAGAAAATTTATTATCTCTTAACAAAATTTATAATTTTTTAACATTATTTTTTACTATGTTTTTTTGTATTTTTTGTAATTTTAAATTCCATTACACTTTCTTTATTTCATTTTATCCTATTTTATTGTATTTTTTTTAACTTGTAAAATGTTCTTAGTTTTTTTCTTTTTCTTTTCATTCCCTTTTTTCTCTATTCTATCAAGCTTCTTTCAGCAAGCAGACCAAAACACACCTAGGATCTTGCATTCTTTATTTGATTTTAGTTTTTCTTTTAATTTTTCAGTTTTTAACTTATTAATATTTTTCTTCCTTCAAAATGACAAAACAAAGGAATTCACCCCAAAAGAAAGAACAGGAATAAATGACAGCCAGGGGCTTAACACAGATAGAAGCAAGATGTCTCAACTAGAACTTAGAACCACGATAGTAAGAATACTAGCTGGGGGCGAAAAAAGCATAAAATACCTTTCTGTAGAGATAAAAGAAGTAAAATCTAGTCAGGGCGAAATTAAAAATGTTATAACCAAAATGCAATCTCGATTGGATACCATGACAGCAAGGATGTATGAAGCAGATCAGTGAATTAGCGTTATAGAAGATAAAATTATGGAGAATAATGAAACAGAAGAAAAGAGAGAACCAAAGGCAAAAGTGCACAATAAAAGACTTAGAGAACTCATTGACTTATTAAAAAGTAATAATATCCAAATCATAGGAGACCCAGAAGATAAAGAGAGACAAAAAGGATAAGGTTTATGTGACCAAATTAGAGTGGAAAACTATCCTAATCTGGGAAAGGACACAGACATCAAAATCCAAGAAGCACAGAGAACTCCCATTAGATTCAACAAAAACTGACCAGCACCAAGGCATATCATAGTCAAACTTACAAAATACAATGAAAGGAAAGAATTATGAAAGCAGCAAAGGAAGACTTTAGGGGAAGAGAGATCAGGATCATGACAGACCTATCCACAGAAACTTGGCAGGTCAGAAAAGAGTGGTAGGATATATTCAACGTGCTGAATAGAAAAAAAAATGCAGCCATGAATTCTTTATCCAGCAAGGCTGTCATTCAAAATGGAAGGAGAGATAAGGAGTTTCCCAGACAAACAAAAACTAAAGGAGTTTGTGACCACTAAACCAGTCCTGCAAGAAATTTTAAAGGGGGACACATTGAGTGGAGAAAAGATGAAACAAAACCAAAAAGACCAAAAACAACAAAGACTAGATAGGACCAGAGAACATCACCAGAAACTACAACTCTACAGGCAACACAATGGCACTAAATACATATCTTTCAGTAGCCACTTTAAATGTCTATGGACGAAATGATCCAGTCAAAAGACATAAGTTATCAAAATGGATAAAATAATAAGACCAATTTGTATGCTGCCTACAAGAGACCCATTTTAGATCTAAAGATACCTACAGATTTTAAGTAAGGGGATGGAGTACCATCTATCATGCTAATGGTTGCCAAAAGAAAGCTGGAGTAGCCATACTTATATCACACAACCTAGATTTTAAAATAAAGACTGTGACACAAGATGAAGAAGGGCATTATATCACAATTAAGGGGCCTATTCACCAAGAAGATCTAACAATTATAAATATATATGCCCCCAATATTAAGAACCCAAATATACAAATCAATTAATCACAAACACAAAGAAACTCACTGATAATAATGCCAAATATCTGGGGACTTCAACACCCACTTACAGCAATCGGCAGGTCACCTAAGCAGAAAATTAACAAAGAAACAATGGCTTTGAATGACATACTGGACTAGATGGACTTAACAGATATATTCAGGACATTTCTTCCCAAAGCAGTAGAATACATATTCTTCTCAAGTGAACATGGAACACTCTCCAGAATAGATCACATACTGGGACACAAATTATCTGTCAACAAGTACGAAAAGATTGAGATGACACCTTGCATATTTTCAGACCACAACACTATGAATCTCAAAATCAACCACAAGAAAAAAATTGGAAGGACCATTAATACTTGGAAGTTAAAGAATATCTTACTAAAGAATGAACGGGTTAACCAAGGAATTACAGAGGAAATTAAAAAGTACATAGAAGCCAGTGAAAATGAAAACAGGAAAGACCAAAACCTCTGATAATCAACAAAGTCAGTCATTAGAGAGTAGTATATAGCATTCCAGGCCTTCCTAAAGAAGGAAGAAAGGTCTCAAATACACAAACTAACCTTACACTTAAAAGAGCTGAAAGAAGAACAACAATTAAAGTCCAAAATCAGCAGCAGACAGGAAATAATGAAGATTCAAAAATAAATCAATGGTATCAAAATTAAAAAAAAAAGCAGTAGAATAGATCAATAAACCCAGGAGGTGGTTCTTTGAAAGAATTAACAAAATTGAGCCCCCCTAGCCAGATGGATAAAAAAGAAAAAGAAAAGGACCAAAATAAATAAAATCATGAATGAAAGAAGAGAGACCACAAGCAACACTACAGAAATGCAAACAATAATAAGAGAATATTATGAGCAATTGTATGCCAACAAATTGGGCAATCTGGAAGAAGTGGACAAATTCCTAGAAACATATAAACTACCAAAACCTGAAACAGGAAGAAGTAAAAAATTTGAACACACCCATAACCAGTAAAGAAATTGAATCAGTAATCAAAAATCTCCCAACAAACAATAGTCCAGGGCTGAATGGCTTTCCATGGGAATTCTACCAAATATTTAAAGAAGATTTACCACCTATTCTTTGAAGCTATTCCAAAAAAATAGAAATGGAAGGGAAACTTCCAAACTTATTCTGTGAGGCCAGCACTACCTTGATCCCTAAACCAGACAAGGATCCCAATAAAAGAGGAAGTACAGACCATTTCCTTGATGAACATGGATACAAAAATTCTCAACAAGATACTAGCAAACCAGATACAACAATACATTAAAAGAATTATTCACCATGATCAAGTGAGGTTTATTCTCGGAATGCAGAGCTGGTTAAATATCCATAAATCAATCCATATGATGCATCACATTAATAAAAAAAAAGAATAAGAACCACACTATTCTCTCAATACATTCAGATAAAGCGTATGACAGAACACTTTCTTGATAAAAACACTCAACAAAGTAGGGATAGAAGGATATCTCAAGATCATAAATGCCATGTATGAAAGACCTGCCACTAATATCACCCTAATGGAGGAAAATTGAGAGCTTTTCCCCTAAAGTCAGGAACAGGACAAAGATGTCCACTCTTACCAATGTTATTAAACATAGTGTTGGAGTCCTAGCCTCATCAATCAGACAACATAAATAAATAAATAGCATACAAATCAGCAAGGAGGAAGTCAAGCTTTCACTCTTCACAGACGACATGATACTCTAGGTGGAAAACCCAAAAAAACTCCACCAAAAAACTGCTAGAACTGATACATAAATTCAGCAAAGTCGCAAGATATAAAATCAATATACTGAAATCAGTTGCATTTTTTTTAATTTTTAATTTTTTTAGAGAGAGACAGAGCACAAGTTGGGGAGAGGCAGAGAAGGAGACACTTAATCAGAAGCAAGTTCCAGGCTCAGAGGTGTCAGCACAGAGCCTAATGTGGGGCCTGAACTCATGAACTGTGATATCATGACCTGAGCTGAAGTCCAATGCCCAATGAACTGAGCTACCAAAGTACCCCTCGGTTGCATTTCTATATACCAATAATGAGGCAGCAGAAAGAAAAATCAAGGAATTGATCCCATTTATAATTGCACCAAAAGCCATTAAATACATAGGAATAAATCTAACCAAAGAGGTGAAAAATCTATTAACTGAAAACTATAGAAAGCTTATGAAAAAAAAATTGAAGGCTACACAGAAGAATGGAAAAACATTCCATTCTCACGAATTCAAAAACAAATAATAAAATGTCTATACTACCCAAAGCACTCTACATATTCAATGCAATTCCCATAAGGATAATACCATCATTCTTCACAGAGCTAGAACAAACTATCCTAAAATTTGTATGAAACCAGAAAAGACCCAGAATAGCCAAAGCATCCTGAAAAATAAAACCAAAGCTGGAGGCATCATGATTCCAGACATAAAGCTGTATTACAAAGCTGTAATATTCAAGACAGTATGGTACTGGCACAAAAACAGACATGCAGATCAATGGAACAGAATAGAGAACCCAGAAATGGAACACAAATGTATGGCCAGTTAATCTTTGACAAAGCAGTAAAGAATATCCACCGGGGGAGAAAAAAAACAGTTTCTTCAGCAAATGGTGTTGGTAAAACTAGACAGCGACATGGAGAAGAATGAACATGGACCACGTTCTTATAGCATATACAAAAATAAATTCAAAGCGGATGAAAGACCTAAATGTAAGACAGGAAGCCATCAAAATTCTAGAGGAGAAAACAGGGAACAACCTCTTTGACCCAGGCATGTAACTTCTCTCTTGACATGGCCCTGGAGGCATGAAGTAAAAGCAAAAATGTACTCTTGGCACCTCATCAAGATAAAAAGCTTCTGAAACATGAGGAAATATTCAGCAAAACTAAAAGGCAACTGACTTAATGGGACAAAATATTTGCAAATGACATGTCAGATAAAGGGTTAGTATCCAAAATCTATAAGGAGCATATAAAATCTCAACACGCCAAAAAACAAATAATTCAGTGAAGAAATGAACAAAAGACATGAATGGACAATTTTCCAAAGAAGACATCCAGATTGATAACAGACACATGAGGAAATACTCAACATCACTAATCACCAGGGAAGTACAAATTAAAACCACAATGACATACCACCTCACCCCTGTCAGAATGGCTACAGTGAACAACTTAGGCAACAACAGATGTCGGCAAGGATGAGGAGAAAGAGGAACACTTTCACACTCCTGGAGGGAATTAAAACTGGTGTAGCCACTCTGGAAAACAGTATGGATGTTCCTCAAAAAAATAAAAATAAAAATAGAACTACCCTATGACCCAGCAATTGCACTACTAGGTATTTACCCAAAGGATACAGAAGTGCTATTTTGAAGGGGCACATGTACTCCAATGTTTATACCAGCACTATCAACAATAGCCAAAGTATGGAGAGAACCCAAATGTCCATCGACTGATGAATGGATAAAGAAGTTGTGGTATATGTATACAATGGAATATTACTTGGAGATCAAAAAGATTGAAATCTTCCCATTTGCAACAACGTGGATATAACTAGTGTGTATTATGCTAAGTGAAATAAGTCACTCTGAGAAAGACAAATATATGACTTCACTCATGTGGAATTTAAAATAAAAAATAGATGAGGGGCGCCTGGGTGGCTCAGTCAGTTGAGCGTCCAAATTTGGATCAGGTCATGATCTCACAGTTCACGAGTTCAAGCCCCATGTCGGGCTCTGTGCTGACAACTCGGAGCCTGGAGCCTGCTTCAGATTCTGTGTCTCCCTCTCTCTCTGCCCCTTCCCCACTCATTCTCTGTCTCTCTCTGTCTCTAAAAAATGAATAAACGTTAAAAAATTTAAAAAACGATACAAAATAGATGACCATAAGGAGAGGGAAGCAAAAATAATATAAAAACAGAGAGGGAGACAAACCATAAAAGAATCTTAAATACAGAGAACAAACTAATGGTTGCTGGAGGAGTGTTGTGTAGGGGAATGGTCTAAATGGGAGAGCGACATTAAAGAGGAGATTTATTGTAATGAGCACTGGATGTTATATGTATGTGATGAATCACTAATTTATACTCCTGAAGTCATTATTACACTATGTGTTAACTAAAGTGGATATAAATTAAAAAATAATAATAATAATAAATAAGGAAACAAACAAAAAGAATAGTACTGGAAGTTATAGCCTCATCAATCAGACAACAAAAAGAAATAACAGGCATCCAAATTGGCAAAGAAGAAGTCAAATTTTCCCTATTTTCAAATGACATAATTCTCTATGTAGACAACTTGTAAGACTCTACCAAAAAATTGCTAGAACTAATACATGAGTTCAGCAAATTTGCAGATATAAAATCAATGTACTGAACTCGAATGTGTTTCTATACAGCAATAATGAAGCAGCAGAAAAAAATATCAAGCAATTGTACCATTTACAACTGCATGAAAACCCGTAAGATATCTAGGAATAAACATAACCAAGGAGGTAAAAGACCTGTACTCTGAAAACTATAGTATACTTATGAAAGAAACAGAAGAGGATACAAGAAAATGGGAAAAATTCCATGCTCATGTATTGGAAAAATAAACATTTTAAAAATATTCATACTACACAAAGAAACCTATGCATTTTTTCTTTTTTTGTTTTTTTTTTTGTTTTCTTTTTCTTTTTTTTACCCTATTTTTCTTTTTAAAAATTTACATCCAAATTAATTAGCATATAGTGAAACAAATATTTCAGGAGTAGATTCCTTAGTGCCTCTTATCCATTTAGCCCATCCCCCCTCCCACAACCCCTCCAGTAACCCAAAGTTTGTTCTCCATTTTATGAGTCTCTTCTGTTTTGTACCCCTCCCTGTTTTTACATTACTTTGTTTCCCTTCCCTTATGTTCATCTGTTTTGTCTCTTAAAGTCTTCATATGAGTGAAGTAGTATGATTTTAGTCTTTCTCTGACTGACTAATTACACTTAGCATAATGCCATCCAGTTTCATCCATGTAGTTGCAAATGGCAAGATTTCATTATTTTTGATTGCCATTGTATATATATACCACATCATCTTTATCCATTCATCTATCGATGGACATTTGGGCTCTTTCCATACTTTGGCTATTGTTGACAGTGCTGCTATAAAAATGGGGGTGCATGTGTCCCTTCGAAACAGCACACCTGTATCCCTTGGCTAAATGCCTAGTAGTGCAATTGCTGGATCGTAGGGTAGTTCTATTTTTATTTTTTTGAGGAACCTCCTTACTGTTTTCAAGAGTAGCTTCACCAGCTTGCATTCCCACCAACAATGCAAAAGAGATCCTCTTTCTCCACATCCTTGCCAACATTTGTTTTTGCCTAAGGTGTTAATGTTAGCCATTCTGACAGGTGTCAGATGGTATCTCATTGTGGTTTTGACTTGTATTTCCCTGATGATGAGTGATGTTGAGCATCATTTCATGTGTTGGTTGGTCATCTGGATGTCTTCTTTGGAGAAGTGCCTATGCATGTCTTTTGCCCATTTCTTCACTGGATTATTTGTTTTTTTGGGTGTTGAGTTTGATAAGTCCATTATAGATTTTGGATACTAACCCTTTATCTGATATGTCATTTGCAAATATCTTCTTCCATTCCATTGGTTGTCTTTTAGTTTTGCTGATTGTTTCCTTCACTGTGCAGAAGATTTTATTTTTGTGAGGTCCCAGTAGTTCATTTTTCTTCTGTTTCCCTTGCCTCCTGAGACATATTGAGTAAGAAGTTGCTGCGGCAAGATCAAAGAGGTATTTGCCTGCTTTCTCCTCGAGGATTTTGATGGCTTCCTGTCTTACATTGATGTCTTTCATCCATTTTGAGTTTATTTTTCTATATGGTGTAAGAAAGTGGTCCAGGTTTATTCTTCGGCATGTCACTGTCCAGTTGTCCCAGCACCACTTGCTGAAGAGACTCTTTATTCCTTTGGATAGTCTTTCCTGCTTTGTCAAAGTTTAGGTGACTGTACATTTGTGGATCAATTTCTGGGTTCTCTATTCTGTTCCATTGATCTGAGTGTCTGTTCCTGTGCCAGTACCATACTATCCTGATGATTACAGCTTTGTAGTATAGCTTGAAGTCTGGGATAGTGATGCCTCCTGCTTTGGTTTTCTTTTTCAAGATCACTTTGGCTATTCAGGGTCTTTCTGGTTCCATACAAATTTTAGAATCATTTTTTCTAGCTCTGGGAAGAATGCTGGTGTTACTTTGATAGGGATTGCATTGAATATGTAGATTGCTTTGGGTAGTATCGACATTTTAACAATATTTGTTCTTCCTATCCAGGAGCATGGAATCTTTTTCCTTTTTTTGTGTGTCTTCTTCAATTTCTTTCATAAGCTTTCTATAGTTTTCAGTGTATGGATTTTTCACCTCTTTGCTTAGATTTATTCCTAGGTATTTTATGGTTTTGGTGCAACTGTAAATGGGATCGATTCCTTGATTTCTCTTTGTGTAGCTTCATTGTTGCTGTATAGGAATGCAACCAATTTCTGTGCGTTGATTTTATATCCTGCCACTTTGCTGAAATCATGAATCAGTTCTAGCAGTTTTTTGGTGGAGTCTATTGGGTTTTCCATATAGAGTAACATGTCATTTGCGAAGAGTGAAAGTTTGACCTCCTCCTGGCCAATTTGGTTGCCTTTTATTTCTTTGTGCTGTCTGATTGCAGAGGCTAAGACTACAGATACTATGTTGAATAACAGTGGGGAGAGTGGACATCGTTGTCTTGTTCTTGACCTTAGGGGGAAAGCTCTCAGTTTTTCCCCATTGAGGATGATATTAGCGTTGGGTCATTCACATATGGCTTTTATGATCTCGAGGTATGCTCCTTCTATCCATCCTTTCTTGAGGGTTTCTATCAAGAAAGGATGCTGTATTTTGTCAAATGCTTTCTCTGAATCTATTGAGAGGATCATATGGTTCTTGTCCTTTCTTTAATTAATGTTTTGAATCATGTTAATTGTTTTGCAGATATTGAACTAGCCCTGCATCCCAGGTATAAATCCCGCATGGTCGTGGTGAATAATTTTTTTAATGAATTGTTTGAGCTGGTTGGCTAATATCTTGTTGAGGATTTTTGCATCCATGATTATCAGGGAAATTGTTCTGCAGTTCTCCTTTTTACATGGTCTCTGTCTGGTTTTGGAATCAAGACAATGCTGGCTTCATAGAAAGAGTTTGGAAGTTTTACTGCCATTTCTATTTTTTGGAACACCTTCAAAAGAATAGGTGCTACCTCTTCCTTAAATGTTTGGTAGAATTACCCTGGAAAGCCATCTGGTCCTGGAGACTAGTTTTTTGGCAGATTTCTGATTGCCAATTCAATTTCCTTACTGGTTATGGTTGTGTTCAAATTTTCTATTTCTTCCTCTTTCAGTATTTGTAGTGTGTATATTTCCAGGGACTTTTCCATTTCTTCCAGATTGCCCATTTTATTGGCATATAATTGCTCATAATATTCTCTTATAATCGCTTTTATTTCTGCTCTGTTGGTTGTGATCTCTCCTCTTTCATTCCTGATTTTATTCATTTGGGTTTTTCCTCTTATTTTTGACCAAACTGGCTAGTGGTTTATCAATTTTGTTAATTCTTTCAAAGAACCAGCTTCTGTTTTCATTGATCTGTCCTAGTGTTTTTTTGGTTTCAATAGCATTAATTTGTGCTCTAGTCTTTATTATTTCCTGTTTTCTGCTGGTTTGGGATTTTATTTGCAGCCCATTAAGGCGTAAGGTTAGGTTGTGTATCTGAGATCTTTCTTCCTTCTTTAGGAAGGCTTGGATCTCTGGACACTTTCCTCTTATGACTGCCTTTGCTGCGTCCCAGAGGAATTGGGTTGTGGTGTTATCATTTTCAATGACTTCCATATACGTTTTAATTTCCTCTTTAGCTGCTTTGTTAGCCCATTCATTCTTTTTTTTTTTTTTTAGTTTTGTTGATTATTTCCTTGCAGTGCAGAAGCTTTTGTCTTCATGAGGTCCCAATAGTTCATTTTTGCTTTTAATTCCCTTGCCTTTGGAGATGTGTCAAGTAAGAAATTGCTGCAGCTTAGGTCAGAAAGTTTTTTTTTCTGCTTTCTCCTCTAGGGATTTGATGGTTTCCTGTCTCACATTCAGGTCCTTCATCCATTTTGAGTTTACTATTGTGAATGGTGTAAGAAAGTGGTCTAGTTTCTTTCTTCTCCATGTTGCTGTCCATTTCTCCCAGCACCATTTGTTAAAGAGACTGTCTTTTTTCCATTGGATATTCTTTCCTGCTTTGTCAAAGATTCGTTGGCCATACATTTGTGGGTCCAGTTCTGGAGTCTCTGTTCTATTCCATTGTTCTATGTATCTGTTTTTGTGCCAATACCATGCTGTATTGAGGATTACACCTTTGTAGAAGAGGCTAAAGTCTGGGATTGTGATGCCTCCTGCTTTGGTCTTCTTCAATATTACTTTGGCTATTCAGGGCCTTTTCTGGTTCCACACAAATTTTAGGATTGCTTGTTCTAGCTTCGAGAAGAATGTTGGTGCAATTTTGATTGGGATTACATTGAATGTGTAGATTGATTTGGGTAGTATTGACATTTTAACAATATTTATTTTTCCAATCCGTGAGCATGGAATGTTTTTTCCATTTCTTTATATCTTCTTGTATTTCCTTCATAAGCTTTCTATAGTTTTCAGCATACAGATCTTTTACATCTTTGGTTAGGTTTATTCCTAGGTATTTTATGCTTCTTGGTGCAATTGTGAATGGGATCAGTTTCTTTGTCTTTCTGTTGCTTCATTATTAGTGTATGAGAATGCAACTGATTTCTGTACACTAATTTTGTATCCTGCGACTTTGCTGAATTCATGTGTCAGTTCCAGCAGACTTTTGGTGGAGTCTATCGGATTTTCCATGTATAATATCATGTCATCTGCAAAAAGTGAAAGCTTGACTTCATCTTTGCCAAATTTGATGCCTTTGATTTCCTTTTGTTGTCTGATTGTTAATGCTAGAACTTCCAACACTGTGTGAAACAACAGCAGTGCAAGTGGACGTCCCTGTCGTGTTCCTGATCTCAGGGGGAAAGCTCTCAGTTTTTCCCCATTCAGGATGATATTAGCTGTGGGCTTTTCATAAATGAGTTTTATGATGTTTAAGTATGTTTCTTCTATTCCTAATTTCTTGAGAGTTTTTATTAAGAAAGCATGCTGAATTTTGTCAAATGCTTATTTCTGCATCGATTTAATGGATCGTATGGTTGTTTTCCTTTCTTTTATTAATGTGATGTATCACATTGATTGATTTGCAAATTTGAACCAGCACTGCAGCTCAGGAATGAAACCCGCTTGATCATGGTGAATAATTCTTTTTATATGCTGTTGAATTCGATTTGCTAGTACCTTATTGAGAATTTTTGCATCCATATTCATCAGGGATATTGGCCTGTAGTTCTCTTTTCTTGCTGTGTGTCTGTCTGTTTCGGATTTCAAAGTAATGCTGGCTTCCTAGAATGAGTCTGGAAGTTTTCCTTCCCTTTCTATTTTTTGGAACAGCTTGAGAAGGATAGGTATTTTCTCTGCTTTAAAAGTCTGGTAAAAATCCCTTGGGAAGCCATCTGGTCCTGGACTCTTATTTGTTCGGAGATTTTTGATAACTGATTCAATTTCTTCCCTGGTTTTGGGTCTCTTCATGTTTTCTACTTCTTCCTGTTTGAGGTTTCGAAGTGTGTGGGTGTTAGGAATTTGTCCATTTTTCCAGGTTGTCCAGTTTGGTGGCATATAAATTTTCACCGTATTCCCTGATAATTATTTGTATTTCTGAGGAATTAGTTGTAATAATTCCATTTTCATTCATGATTTTATCTATTTGGGTCATCTCCCTTTTCTTTTTGAGAAGCCTGGCTAGAGGTTTATCAATTTTGTTTATTTTTTCCAAAAAAAAACCCAACCAACTCTTGGTTTCATTGATCTGCTCTACAGTTTTTTTAGATTCTATATTGTTTATTTCTGCTCTGATCTTTGTTACTTTTCTTCTGCTGGGTTTGGGGTGTCTTTGCTGTTCTGCTTCTATTTCCTTTAGGTGTGCTGTTAGATTTTGTATTTGGGATTTTTCTTGTTTCTTGAGATAGGCCTGGATTGCATTGTATTTTCCTCTCATGTCTGCCTTCATTGCATCCCAAAGTGTTTGGATTGTTGTATTTTCATTTTCATTTGTTTCCATATATTTTTAAATTCCTTCTCTAATTGCCTGGTTGACCCATTCATTCTTTAGAACAGTGTTCTTAACCTCCCATGCTTTTGGAGGTTTTCCAGACATTTTCCTGTGGTTGATTTCAAGTTTCATAGCATTGCGGTCTGAAAGTGTGCACGGGATGATCTCAATTCTTGTATACTTATGAAGGGCTCTTTTGTTACCCAGTATGTGATCTATCTTGGAGAATGTTTTATGTACACTCAAGAAGAAAGCATATTCTGTTGCTTTGGGATCTGTCCCGTCCATCTGATCCAATGGATCATTCAGGGCCCTAGTTTCGTTATTGATCCTGTCTCTAGATGATATATTCATTGTTGTAAGTGGAGTATTAAAGTCCCCTACTATTACCACATTACTATCAATAAGGGTACTTATGTTTGTGATTAATTGTTGTATATATTTGGGGCTCCTGTATTTTGTGCATATGCATTTATAATTGTTAGCTCTTTCTTATGGATAGACCCTGTAATTATTATATAATGCCCTTGTTCAACTCTTGTTACAGCCTTTAATTTAAAGTCTAGTTTGTCTGATATAAGTTAGGATACTTCTGCTTCCTTTGAGTTCCAGTAGCATGATAGATAGTATTATACCCCTCACTTTCAATCTGAAGGTGTCCTCAGGTCTAAAATGAGTCTCTTGTAGATAGCAAATAGATGGGTCTTATTTTTTTTATCCATTTTGATACCCTATGTCTTTTGGTTGGAGCGTTTAGTCCAATTTCATTCAGTGTTATTATTGAAAGATACAGGTTTAGAGTCATTTTGATGTCTGTAGGTTTCATGCTTGTAGTGATGTGTTTGGTACTTTTTGGTCCTTATAACATTTCACTCACAGAATCCCCCTTAGGATCTCTTGTAAGACTGGTTTAGTGGTGATGAATTCCTTCAGTTTTGGTTGTTTGGGAAGACCTTTGTCTCTCCTTCTATTCTGATTGACAGACTTGCTAGATAACGGATTCTCAGCTGCATTTTTTTCTGTTCATCACATTGAAGATTTCCTGCCATTCCTTTCTGGCCTGACAAGTTTCAGTAGATAGGTCTGCCACTAGTCTCATGGGTCTCCCCCTCTATGTTAGAGCTTGCTTATCCCTAGCTGCTTTCAGAATTTTCTCTTTATCCTTGTATTTTGCCAGTTTCAGTATGGTATCTTGTGCTGAATATCCATTCAAGTTACATCTGAAGGGAGTTCTCTATGTCTCTTGGATTTCAATGCCTTTTTCTTTCCCCTGAACACGGAAGTTCTCAGCTATGATTTGTTCAAGTACACCTTCAGGCCTTTTCTCTCTCTCTTCCTCTTCTGGAATTCCTATTATACGGACATTATTCTGTTTGATTGCATCACCCACTTCTACAGTTCTCCAGTCATACTCCTGGATTTTTTTATTTCTCTTTTTCTCAGCTTCCTCTTTTTCCATAATTTTATCTTCTAATTCACCTATTCTCTCCTCTGCCTCTTCAATCCGAGGTATGGTTGTTTCCATTTTATTTTCCACCTCATTTATACCATTTTTTAGCTCCTCATTACTATCTCTTAGTCCCTTGATATCTGTAGCAATAGATTCTCGGCTGTTGTCTATACTTTTTCAAGCCCAGTGATTAATTTTATGAATATTATTCTAAATTCTTGTTTCGTTGTATTGCTTAAATCGTTTTTGATCAATTCGTTAGCTGTCGCTAGTTCTTGGAGTTTCTTTTGAGCAGAATTCTTCCATTTTGTCATTTTGGATATTCCCTACGGTGACTCCCAACTGCAGGGCACTTCCCCTGTGCTGTCTGGAGTAAATCGTTTTGGTGGGCGGGGCCACAGTCATAACCAATATCTGTCCCTAGCCCCCCGTTTGGGCCACAGTGAGACTGGTGTGTAACTTATCATCCCCTCTCCCAGGGGTAGGACTCCCTGTTGAGTGGGGTGGCCCCTATGAAGGCTACGTGCACACTGCCAGGCTTGTGGTGCAGCTTTGATGGGATCTGGTGTATTAGCCAAGGTGCATCCACAAGGTGCACAGGGTCTGGAGGGCCAGGCTTAGCTCCCTTTGCTGTTGGTGGTCCCCCGTGGGAGGGGCCCTGCAGCACCGGGAGGGTAGTAGGCCTGTTGGAGTGTGTATCAACAGAAGCACAGCATTGGGTTTTGTATATTACAAGCAAGTTTGGTGATGGGAACTGGTTCCCTTTGGGATTTCAGCTGGGGGATGGAGAGGGAGATGGCAATTGCCAGCTCCTTTGTTCCCCGCCAAGCTGAGCTCTGTCTTCTGGGGCTCAACAACTCTCTCTCCTGGTCTCCTCTCACCCTTCCTGCTCTCCTAGCAAAGCTGTACACTTTTAGCTTTCCAGAAGTTACGTTCTGCTGGCCGTCAGATGTCTTGCCATCCGGCCCCTCAGGTTTTGCAAGCCAGGTTTGGGGGTTCTGCCTTGCCAGGCAACCTGCCTTTCCACTACCCTGGCTCCCTCCCACCAGTCTGTGTAGCACACACCTCCTCTCCGCCCTTCCTACCCTCTTCCGTGGGCCTCTTGTGTATGCTTGGCTTCGGAGAGTCCATTCTGCTAGTCTTCTGGTGGTTTTCTGGGTAATTTAGGCAGATGTGGGTGGAATCTAAGCAATCAGCAGGACGAGGTGAGCCCAGAATCCTCCTACGCCATCCTCTTCCTGCCTCTCTCCCATTCATTCTTTAGTAGGATGTTCTTCACGCTCCAATATTTGTTACCTTTATATTTTCTCTTGTGGTTGATTTTCGAGTCTCATAGCGTTGTGGTATGAAAATATGCACGGTATGATCTCAATCTTTTTGTACTTACGTAGGGCTGATTTGTGTCCCAGTATATGGTCTATTCTGGAAAATGTTCTATGTCCACTGGAGAAGAATTATATTCTGCTGTTTTAGGATGAAATGTTCTGAATATATCTGTTAAGTCCATCTGATCCAGTGTGTCATTCAAAGCCATTGTTTCCTTGATGATTTTTTGATTAGATGATCTGCCCATTGCTGTGAATGTTCAAGTCTACTACTATTATGGTATTAATATTGATGAGTATCTTTGTATTTGTGATTAATTGATTTATATATTTGGGTGCTCTACATTTGGCACATAAATGTTCACAATTGTTAGCTATTCTTGGTGGATAGACCCCTTGATTCTGATATAATGCCCCTCTGCATGTCTTCATAGAGTATTTTAAAGTCTAGATTGTCTAAGTATGACCACTCTGGCTTTCTTTTGTTGACCATTGGCATTATAGATGGTTCTCCATCCCCTTACTTTCAGTCTGAATGTGTCTTTAGATCTAAAGTGGGTCTCTTGTAAACAGAATATGGATGGATCTTGTTTTCTTATCCATTCTATTATCGTTTGTCTTTTGATTGGATCATTGAGTCTATTGATGTTTAGAGTGAGTACTAAAAGATATGAATTTATTGCCATTATGATGCTTGTAGAGTTGGAGTTTCTGGGGGTGTTTGCTGGTCCTTTCTAATCTTTGTTGCTTTTGTTGTTCATATATATATATATATATATATATATATATATATCTTTTCTCATCTTTTCTCCTCTCAGAGATTCTTCCTTATAATTTCTTGCAGGGCTGGTTTAGTGGTCAAAAACTTCCTTTAATTTTTTTTGGAGGGGAAACTTTTCATCTCTCCTTCTATTTTGAATGGCAGCCTCGCTGGATAAAGAATTCTTGGTTGCATATTTTTCTGATTCAGCACACTGATTATACCCTGCCACTCCTTTCTGGCCTGCCAAGTTTCTGTGGATAGGTATGCTGGAAACATGATGTGTTTTCCCTTATAGGTGAGGGACTTGTTTTCCCTTGCTCCTTTCATGATTCTCTCTTTGCCTGAGTATTTTGTGAATTTGTCTATGATAAGCCTTGTTGATGGTTGTTTTTTTGTTAAATCTAATAGGGGTCCTCTATGCTTCCCTGACTTTGATGTCTGTGTCCTTCCCCAAGTTAGGAAAGTTTTCTGCTATGATTTGCTCACATAACCCTTCTACCCCTATTTCTCTCTCTTCCACTTCTGGGGCCCTATGATTCTGATGTTGTTCATTTTTAATGAGTCACTGATTTCTCTAATTATTACATCGTGCTCTTTTGCCTTAATACCCCTCCTTTTTTCTGCTTCACTATTCTCTAAGTTTGTCCTCTATATCACTGATTCTCTGTTCTGCCTTGTCCATCCTTACTGCTGCTGCATCTATCCGTGATTGCAGCTCACTTATAGCATTTTTAATTTCATTCTGGCTAGTTTTTACTTCTTTTATCTCTGCAGAAAGGAATACTAATCTATTTTTGACTCCGGCTAGTATTCTTTTATGATTCTAAATTCTGGTTCAGACATCTTGCTTGTGTCTGTGTTGGTTAAATCCCTGACTGTCGTTTCTTCGTACTCTTTCTTTTCAGGGTGAGTTCCTTTTTGTCATTTTGAAGGGAGAAAAGGAATTAATGATGTAGAAAAATTGAATTAAAAAATTAAAATTAAAAAATATTAAAATTAAAAATTAAAAAACACACACAAATAGAATGCTAGCTCCTAGGTGTGTTTTGGTCTGGGTGTTGAAAGTGGTTTGACAGATTGGAGAAAAAAAGGGGTGGGAGGAAAAAGAGAAAAAAATAGAAATCGTTTGAGAATTTGAAAAAATGAATACACCGAAGTAGAATAAAATGAGGTGATGGAATTTGAAAACAGATACACAAAAGTAAAGAATATAGTAGAAAAACATTAAAGATAAATATTTTAATAAAAATTACAAATATAAGTTTTTTTTCTTTTTCTGTATTCAAGAAAAAAGAAAAGAAACAAAAAAGAAAAAAGATTAAAAAAAGAAACCATTTGAAAAGTTGAAAAAGTGATAACACTGTAGTAGACTAAAATAAAATGTTGGAAGTAAAATATAATTTGAAAAAATTTACATAAAAGCAAAAATATGGTAAAAATTAAAATATTTTAATAGAAATTTAAAGTGAAAATGATGTTTCTGCATTCAAGAAAAGAAAGGAAAAAGGTAAAAAAAGAAAGAAAAATATTACAAGAAATTGTTTGAAAATTTGAAAAGGTGAATACACTGAAGTAGACTAAAATAAAATGATGGAGGTAAAATAGAGTTTGAAAAAAATTACAGAAAATAAAAAATACAGTAACAAAATTTAAGAAAAATATTGTTAAAATTGAAAATAGAAACTATTTTTTTCTGTTTCTGTATATTGAAAAGGAAAAGTGTAAAACAGGAAAAGAAAAAGAAAGAAAGAAAGAAAGAAGAAAGAATATTGAATAGATGAACCTGATAACGGATTGTAGTAAGACTGAAATAACTTCCTTTTCCCCTAGAAGTCAATATGTTACATTTTATATTCCATAAACTAAGCTGGGGATGATACTTGTGTTCTTTGAAGAGTGAAGTTGCCCCAGTTGGGCAGGGCTCAGTGTATCAGCTCTGCTCTCCACTACATGGCACTGCTAGTCTAGTGTGGTGGATTGTTGCGGTACTCATAGGGTGTATGCTCATGTGTGGGAGCAGTGAAAATGGTGCCACCCAGCTACCCAGTCTGTTCTCTCAGATCAGCAATCACACACCCTTCCTCTGTCTTCAGCTTTTGTCCACTCCCCGCTTTTTCACTCTCTGTGACCAGGCCCCAGGCAGTACCTCTCTCCGGTGCTTTGTCTCAGATACAGCTGTTTACCCCGACCCTTTACTTCTGAAGGACTGTGGCTTTGACCCATTCTGGCCCTCTGCAGGAGGGTCTCACTGAGCAATGGCAGAATGAGCAATGGCCAAATGTTGGCTGCACCCTGCTGTTGCCGGTGCCCTGAGATTGTGACCAGGTGCCAGCCCACCCCAGAAAAAGTTCGTGAGATAGTGGAGCAGCAGCGTTTCAGCGATTATGGAAAATCAAACACACATCTGGCATCAGGCTTCACCCTTAAGGACCTTCTTCCACCACCAGCAAATGTGGCCGTTTTCTGGGGTCTGCTGGGGTTAGGAGGCTTCCAAAGTCTCTACCAAATGTCCTTCCAGCAGTGGAACCACTTTTCCCCACGTAGCCTGAGAACCTCCGGGACCCCACTCTGTTCCTGGGGTTTCGCCCTTCCCACCAGAGCACCACCAGGTATTGAGCTGCGGAGCTGCAACCTTTGCACTACCCATGTTTACAGTCTTAATGGAATTTAAACCCTCTCCTTTCTGTTTTCTCCTTTCTCCCTTTTTAGTTTAGTCCCTGCCGCTGCTTCTAATTTTCCACTTTCTGCCCAGCTGCTTTTGTGGAGGGGTGCTTTTCCCCTATTTCCCCCCCCCCACCAGTCTTTCTCCTCTCTCTGCCTACAAAAGCAGTTCCCTACCCTCAGCGACTTCTCATTCCTCAAATTCACCTCTCTGCACTGTGTACCTGCTGAATTATGTGGTTCAGGTTGTACAGATTGTTGTCTTAATCCTCCTATCAGTTTTCTAGGTGTGTAGGATGGTTTAGTGTCAGTCTGGCTGTATTTCATGGACACAAGACACACCAAGAAACCTACTCATTTAATGCAATCCCTCTTAAAATACCACCAGACTTTTTCACAGAGTTAGAAGAAACAATCCTAAAATTTGCTGGAAACACAAAGGACCCCAAATACCCAAAGCAACCCTGGAAAAGCAAAACAAAACTGGAGGCGTCACTATCTGGACTTCATGCTGTATGCCAAATCTCTCATGACCAATACGGTATGGTACTGTCTCAAAAACAGACATATAGATCAATAGGCTAGAATAAAAATCCACAAATGGACCCAAAATTCTATGGTTGAATAATCTTTGACAAAGCAGGAAAGAATATCCAATGGAAAAAACACAGTCTCTTCAACAAATGGCATTGGTAAAACTGGACAGCAATATGCAGAAGAATGAGCCTGGACCACTTTATGACACAGT
This sequence comes from Acinonyx jubatus, assembly GCF_027475565.1. Classification (NCBI taxonomy): domain Eukaryota; kingdom Metazoa; phylum Chordata; class Mammalia; order Carnivora; family Felidae; genus Acinonyx; species Acinonyx jubatus. Next base: position 48,152,694 of record NC_069389.1, read on the forward strand.
ACACAACAATAAATTCAAAATGGATGAAAGACCTAAATGTGAGACAGGAACCCATCAAAATCCTAGAGGGGAACAGAGTCAGCAACCTTTTTGACCTTAACTGTAGCAACTTCTTACTTGACACATTGTCAGAGGCAAGGGAAACAAAAGCAAACATGAACTACTGGGACCTCATGCATATAAAATCTTCTGCATAGTGAAGGAAACAACCAACATAACTAAAAGGCAGACTCCAGAGGGGAGAAGATATTTGCAAATGAAATGTATAATAAAGTGTTAGTATCCAAATTAAATAAAAAAATTACCGAACTCAACACTCCAATAACAAATAATCCAACTAAGAAATGGGCAGAAGGCATGAAGAGACAGTTTTTTAAAGAAGACTTCCAGATGGCAATAGACACTGGAAAACATGCTCAACATCACTGAACATCAGGGAAATAAAAAGAAAAAACACAATGAGATACCACCTTACATCTGTCAGAATGACTAAAATTAACAACACAGAAAACAACAAATATTGGTGAGGATGCAGAGAAAGGGGAGCACTCTTACATTGTTTTTGGGAATCCAAACTTCTGGAGCCACTCTGGAAAACAGTATGGAGATTCCTCAAAAACTTAAAAATAGAGCTATCTTATGACCTAACAATTTCACTACTAGGTATTTATCCAAAGGATACACAAATGCTGATTTGAAGGTGCACATGCAGCCCAATGTTTATAGCAGCCCTATCAACAATAGCCAACATTTGGAAAGAGCCCAAATGTCCATTGACTGATGAATGGATAAAGAAGATGTGGTGTATATATATATATATATATATACACACACACACACACACAGACACACACAGTGAAATAGTACTTAGTCATCCACAAGAATGAAATCTTGCTATTTGCAATGACATAGATGGAGCTAGAGTGCATTATGTTAAATGAAATAAGTCGATGAGAGAACAAGAAATACTATATAATTTCGCTCATATGTGGAATTTAAGAAACAAAACAGATGAACATAGGGGAAGGGAGAAAAAAAGGGAAGGAAACGAACCATAAGAGTGTCTTAATGATAGAGAACAAACTAAGATTTGATGGAGAGAGTTGGGTGGAGAATGGGATAAAGGTGATGGGTTTTAAATAGAGCACTTGTGGGGAGCCTGGGTGGCACAGTCGGTTAAGCGTCCGACTTCAGCCAGGTCACGATCTCGCGGTCCGTGAGTTCGAGCCCCGCGTCAGGCTCTGGGCTGATGGCTCAGAGCCTGGAGCCTGTTTCCGATTCTGTGTCTCCCTCTCTCTCTGCCCCTCCCCCATTCATGCTCTGTCTCTCTCTGTCCCAAAAATAAATAAATATTGAAAAAAAAATTAAAAAAAAATAGAGCACTTGTTATGATGAGCACTGGGTGTTACATAAAAGTGATGAATCACTGAATTCTACTCCTGAAACCAATATTATACTACAGGTTTACTAACTAGAATTTAAGTAAAAAGTTGAAAAAAAATCATGCACTTTCAGAGATTACATTCTGTTAGGGAAACAACAGTATACCTAATAACTAAGTAAATTATATAGTATGTTAGAAGATGACATATGTTATAGAAAAGTTATGAAGTAATGTGGAGTAGATTAAGGTAATAAATGTTTATTGACCATGTGATCTCTTTGTGAATTGCCTGTTCATAATTTTTATCAAGTTTCCTATGGACTGTTTTTTAAATCATTGAATGTATTTTTGTTATTTCATTCATTTTAACTAACAAAGTTTGTAGCCCAATCTCATTTTCTTCCACTTTGCATATGATGGTTTTTGAAATTTTGAATATTTTAAAATATGCAATGTGAAAATTAATAAAATATATATGAATATTAAAACATTTGTTACTTAAAAAATCAAATTTATTGTTTTTCCTTCAATATCTGTGGTGTTTGGGGTTTTTTTTGGCCTTGAAATGAAATTTTACCCATTTTCATAAAATAAAACATAAACATTAACTTATATTTCATATTCTAAAATTTTTACAAATGTTACTTTCCAAGTTTAAGCATTAACTTTTTTTCCACTTGGAATTTATTATCTGTGTAAAGTGTGATACAGGGGTTTAGGTTTATTCTTGGCATATGGAAAACACATTACTGCAGTACCATTTATTGAATAAAATGTCTTTTCATCATTCACCTGAAATGTCACTTCTATTATGATTCAAGTTTCCTATATGAAAACCTATTTCTCAGTCTTTCTACTGTTTTGTTTTGATCTCCCTCTTTCCATCTGTGAGCCCCATACAAATCACTTTCCAGAGTTGCCAGAAGTGATCCTGTTTAACTATGAGACAAATTATATTTTGCCTATGCTAAAAATTCTTAATTGGCTTCTTATCATATTCAGTGTATAAGCCAAATTTCATTCTAGGACTTCCAACTCTCTAAGGTATCTGCTTCTCCCATATCCTCTTCACCTCTATGAACTCACTTCCCGATATTCTCTACGTTGTTCAATTAGGTTCAGCAATGCTGGTATCATCTGTGTTCCTTGAATATGCCAGGTTTACCCCTGGCTGCAGCTTCAACACTTGCTGTTGTTCTAAAAGAAGTGCTCCTTTCCCAGACAGCCACAGGTCCAGTTTTCTAATAGCTTTCAGGTGTTTACTCAAAAGCCATGTTCTCAGTGAGATCTTCACTGGACCCCCTATTTATCCCATTTCCGCTTTCAACCAGAAATTCCTATTCACTATTCCTTCCTTTATTTATCTTTTTTTTTTTAACACTTATCGGTTTGAAAACAGTTTATACTTTCCTTATTGCATCTTGGCTACTGTCTCCCACAGTAAAATGTAAGCCTCATGAGGGTAAGAGTATTTTATTTGTGGATTTGTTTAGAAGATGGAGGTGTAGGAGGATGCTGGGATCACAGTGTCCTTCTGATCACTTAGATTCCACCCACACCTGCCTAAATAACCCAGAAATCTGCCAGAAGACTAGCAGAACAGACTCTCCAGAGCCAAGCATAGACAAGAGGCCCACAGAGGGTAGGAAGGGTGGAGAGGCAGTGCGTTTTACATGGACTGGTGGGAGGGAGCCAGTGTTGTGGAGGGGCAGCCTGCCGGGCAAGGCAGAGACCCCGAGTCTGACTTGCAAAAGTGGAGGGGCTGGACTCCATGAGTTCTGACAGCCAGCTGGACTTAACATTTGGAATGTTATAAGTCAACAGCTCTGCTTGGAGAGTGGGAGGGCTAGATGACACTGGGAGAGAGAGTTGTTGAGCCCCAGAGGGCAGAGCTCAGGTCAGCAGGGAACAAAGATGCTGGGGAGTGCCATCTCCCTTGACCATCCCCCAGCAAAAATCCCAAAGGGAACCAGTTCCTGTCACAGAACTTGCTTGTCCTGAGCAAACACCCAGCGCTGTGCTTCTGTGGATCCACCCCTCCAATGGGTCTGCCTCCCTCCCGGGGCCACAAGGCCCCTCTCAAAGCAGACCTCTAAAGACAAAACCAGCTTAGTCTGCCCCTCCCGCCCCTGTGCACCTTGCAGATCCACTCTGGCTAATATGCCAGATCCCATCAAAGCAACACCACAAGCCTGGCAGTGTGCAAGTAGCCCAGACAGGGGCTACACCACTCCACAGTGAGTCCTGCCCCTGGGAGAGGGGAAGATAAGGTACACACCAGTCTGACTGTGGCCCCAGCAGTCAGCTGGGGACAGACATCAGGTCTGACTGCGACCCCACCCACCAATGCAAGTTACTCCAGACAGCACAGAAAAAGAGCCCTGCAGTTCCACGCCACTCCAGGGACTATCCATAATGATGAAACAGAAGAATTCTCCTCAAAAGAAACTCCGGGAAGTACTGACAGCTAACAAACTGATCAAAAACGATTTAAGCAAGGTAACAGAAAATGAATTTAAAATAATAGTCATAAAAGTAATCGCTGGGCTTGAACAAAGTATAGAGGACAGCAGAGAATCTATTACTACAGAGATCAAGGGACTAAGAAACAGTCAGGAGGAGCTTAAAAATGCTGTAAATGAGGTGCAAAATGAACTGGAGGTGACCACACCTCAGATTGAAGAGGCAGAGGAGAGAATAGGTGAACTAGAAGATAAAGTCATGGAAAAAGAAGAAGCTGAGAAAGAGAATAAAAAAAAACACAGGAGTATGAGGGGAGAATTAGAGAACTAAGTGACACAATTGAACATTATAATATACACATAATTGGGATTCCAGAGGAATAAGACAGAAGGAAAGGTGCTGAAGGGGTACTTGAAGAAATCATAGTTGAGAACTTGCCTGATCTGGGGAAGGAAAAAGGCATTGAAATCCAAGAGGCACAGAGAACTCCCTTCAGACGTAACTTGAATCGATCTTCTGCACGACATATCATAGTGAAACTGGCAAAATACAAGGATAAAGAGAAAATTCTGAAAGCAGCAAGGGATAAACGTGCCCTCACATATAAAGGGAGACCTATAAGACTCGTGACTGATCTCTCTTTGAAACTTGGCAGGCCAGAAAGAATTGGCACGAGATCTTCAGTGTGCTAAACATAAAAAATATGCAGCCGAGAATCCTCTATCCAGCAAGTCTGTCGTTTAGAACAGAATCAGAGATAAAGGTTTTCCCAAACAAACAAACAAAAACTGAAGGAATTCATCACCAGTAAACCAGCCCTACAAGAGATCCTAATGGGGATCCTGTGAGACAAACTACCAGAGACATCATTACAAGCATGAAACCTACAGACATAACAATGACTCCAAACCCATATCTTTCTATAATAACATTGAATGTAAATGGACTAAATGCGCCAACCAAAAGGCATAGGTATCAGAATGGATAAAAACACAAGACCCATCCATTTGCTGTCTACAAGAGACTCATTTTAGACCTGAGGACACTTTCAGATCGAAAGTGGGGGGATGGAGAACTATCTATCATGCTACTGGAAGTCAAAAGAAAGCTGGAGTCGCCATACTTATATCAGACAAACTAGACTTTATTTTTTTAATTTTTTTTATTTCTTTATTTTTCTTAAATTTTTTTTAATGTTTATTTATTTTTGAGACAGAGACAGAGAATGAACGGGGGAGGGGCAGAGAGAGAGGGAGACATAGAATCGGAAGCAGGCTCCAGGTTCTGAGCCATCACCCAGAGCCCAACACGGGGCTCGAACTCACGGACCGTGAGATTGTGACCTGAGCTGAAGTCAGACGCTTAACCGACCGAGCCACCCAGGCGCCCCAAACTAGACTTTAAATTAAAGGTTGTAACAAGAGATGAAGAAGGGCATTATATAATAATTACAGGGTCTATCCATAAGGAAGAGCTAACAATTATAAATGTCTATGCAGCAAATACGGAAGTCCCCAAATATATAAAACAATTAATCACAACATAAGCACCCTTATTGATAGTAATGTGGTAATTGCAGGGGACTTTAATACACCACTTACAACAATGGATAGATCATCTAGACACAGGATCAAGAAAGAAACAAGGGCCCTGAATGATACATTGGATCAGATGGACTTGACAGATATATTTAGAACTCTGCATCCCTAAGCAACAGAATATACTTTCTTCTCGAGTGCACATAGAACATCCTCCAAGATAGATCACTTACTGGGTCACAAAACAGCCCTTCCTAAGTATACAAGAATTGAGATCATACCATGCATACTTTCAGACCACAATGCTATGAAGCTTGAAATCAACCACAGGAAGAAGTCTGGAAAACCTCCAAAAGCAATAGGTTAAAGAACACCCTATTAAAGAATGAATGGGTCAACCAGGCAATTAGAGAAGAAATTAAAAAATATATGGAAACAAACAAAAATGAAAATACAACAATCCAAAGGCTTTGGGATGCAGCAAAGACAGTCCTGAGAGGAAAATACATTGCAACCCAGGCCTATCTCAAGAAACAAGAAAAATCCCAAATACAAAATCTAACAGCATGCCTAAAGGAAAAAGAAGCAGAGCAGCAGAGACATCCCAAACCCAGCAGAAGAAGAGAAGTAATAAAGATCAGAGCAGAAATAAACAATATAGAATCTTACAAAACTGTAGAGCAGATCAATGAAACCAAGAGTTGGTTTTTTGAAACAATAAACAAAATTGATAAACCTCTAGCCAGGCTTCTCAAAAAGAAAAGGGAGATGACGCACATATATAAAATTATGGATGAAAGTGGAATTATTACAACCAATCCCTCAGAAATACAAGTAATTATCAGGGAATACTGTCAAAAATTATATGCCAACAAACTGGACAACCTGGAAAAATGTACAATTTCCTAAGCACCCACACACTTCCAAAAGTTGAACAGAAAGAAATAGAACACTTGAACAGACCCATAACCAGTGAATAAATTGAGTCAGTTATCAAAAATCTCCCAACAAATAAGAGTCCAGGACAAGTTGGCTTCCCAGGGGAATTCTACCAGACATTTAAAGCAGAAGTAATACCTATCCTTCTCAAACTATTCCAAAAGTTATAAAGGTAAGGAAAACTTCCAGATTCATTCTATGAAGCCAGCATTACTCTGATTCCTAAACCAAACAGAGACCCGGCAAAAAAAGAGAACTACAGGCCAATATCCCTGATGAATATGGTTGCAAAAATGCTCAATAAGATACTACCAAATCGAATGCAACACCATATAAAAAGAATTATCCACCATGATCCAGTGGGATTCATTCCTGGGTTGTAGGGCTGGTTCAACATTTGCAAATCAATCAATGTGATACATGACATTAATAAAAGAAAAGATAAGAACCATATGATCCGTCAATCGATGCAGAAAAAGCATTTGACAAAATTCAGCATCCTTTCTTAATAAAACCCCCCGAGAAAGTTGGGATAGAAGGAACATACTTAAACATCATAAAAACCATTTATGAAAAGCCCACAGCTAACGTCATCCTCAATGGGGAAAAACTGAGAGCTTTCTCCCTGAGATCAGGGACACGACACGGATGTCCACTCTCACCGCTGTTGTTTAACATAGGTTGGAAGCCCTACCATCAGAAATCGGACAACAAAAGGAAATCAAAGGCATCAAAATTGGCAAGGATGAAGTTAAGCTTTCCCTTTTTGCATATGACATGTTATTATACATGGAAAACCCGATAGAGTCCATCAAAAGTCTGTTAGAACTGATACATGAACTCAGCAAAGTCACAGGATACAGAATCAATGTACAGAAATCAGTTGTATTCTTATACACTAATAGTGAAGCAACAGAAAGACAAATGAAGAAACTGATCCCATTCACAATTGTACCAAGAAGCATAAATACCTAGGAATAAACCTAACCAAAGATGTAAAAGATATGTATGCTGAAAAGGATAGAAAGCTTATGAAGGAAATTGAAGAAGATATAAAGAAATGGAAAAACATTCCGTACTCATGGATTGGAAGAATAAATATTGTTAAGATGTCAATACTCCCCAAAGCTATCTATACATTCAATGCAATCCCAATCAAAATTGCACCAGCATTCTTCTCAAAGCTATAACAAGCAATTCTAAAATTTGTATGGAACCACAAAAGGCCGTAAATAGCCAAAATAATTTTGAAGAAGAAGACCAAAGCAGGAGGCATGAAAACCCAGACTTTAGCCTCTACTGCAAAGCTGTACTCATCAAGACAGCATGGTATTGGCACAAAAACAGACACATAGACCAATGGCATAGAATAGAAACCCCAGAAGTAGACCCACAAAAGTATGGCCAAGGAATTTTGACAAAGCAGGAAAGAATATCCAATGGAAAAAAGACAGTCTCTTGCTGGGAGAACTGGACAGCAACAGGCAGAAGGATGAAACTAGACCACTTTCTTACAGCATTCACAAAAACAAACTCAAAATGGATAAAGGACCTGAATGGGAGACAGGAAGCCATCAAAACTCTAGAGGAGAAAGCAGGAAAAAACCTCTCTGACCTCAGCCACAGCAATTTCTTACTTGACACGTCCTCAAAGGTAAGGGAATTAATAGGAAAATGAACTATTGGAACCTCATGAAGATAAAAAGCTTTTGCACAGCAAAGGAAACAATGAACAAAACTAAAAGGCAACCAACGGAATGGGGAAAAAATATTTGCAAATGACATATTGGACAAAGGACTAGTATCCAAAATCTATAAAGAACTCACCCAACTCCACACCCAAAAAACAAATAATCCAGTGTAGAAATGGGCAGAAAACATGAATAGACACTTCTCTAAAGAAGACATCCAGATGGCCAACAGGCACATGAAAAGATGCTCAACGTCGCTCCTCATCAGGGAAATACAAATCAAAACCACACTCACATTTCACCTCATGCCAGTCAGAGTGGCTAAAATAAATCAGGAGACTCTAGATGCTGGAGAGGATGTGGAGAAACGGGAACCCTCTTGCACTGTTGGTGAGAATGTAAACTGGTGCAGCCGTTCTGGAAAATAGTGTGGAGGTTCCTCAAAATATGAAAAATAGATCTACCCTATGACCTAGCTATAGCACTGTTAGGAATTTACTCAAGGGATACAGAGATGCTGATGCATAGGGGCACATGTACCGCAATGTTTATAGCAGCACTCTCAACAATAGCCAAATTATGGAAAGAGCCTAAATGTCCATCAACTGATGAATGGATAAAGAAATTGTGGTTTGTATACACAATGGAATACTACACAATTGGAATGAAATCTGGCCTTTTGTAGCAATGTGGATGGAACTGAAGAGTGTGATGCTAAGTGAAAAAATTCATACAGAGAAAAACAGATACCATATATTTCCACTCTTATGTGGATCCTGAGAAGCTTAACAGAAGTCCATGGGGGAGAGGAAGGAAAAAAAAAGAGTTTTGAGAGGGAGGGAGCCAAAACATAAGAGACTGTCAAAAACTGAGAACAAACTGAGGATTGATGGGGGGTGGGAAGGAGGGGAGGGTGGGTGATTGGTATTGAGGAGGGCACTTGTTGGGATGAAAACTGGGTGTTGTATGGAAACCAATTTGACAATAATTTCATATTTAAAAGAATGAGTATTTTATTTGTTTCTTTTGCTCATTACAATATCATAAACACCTGTGCCTAGAAGACTGCCTGGCAGAACACCCACCTAAGGAAAGTATTTGCAACATAAAGATCAAAGAATTGAATTCAAAGGCAATTGGGGTGAAATTAAGCCAAAAACAGGGCTAGGTATTTTCCCATGGATCTATCTACAAAACTATGAATTCAAATGTCTCCAGGGGACAACTCGGATTTTTATTAGAGTGAAGCAGGCCAACTAGGTGGATGCCCAAGCTGAAACAGCATTCAGAGCCTAGAATGGGCTGAGCCCTTCCTCAGACCCAGCTGCTTGTATCCTTGTTCGAATATGGGTCCTCATCTGCAGCTTATTTTTTTAAGGTACATCATAAATATGGACTTTTTAAATGTGAAATCTCCCAAATGTCTAAGTAGCTAATTTCAAAATAGGACATAAATAACCAGGATCAAACAAAACATTACAGCTGGCTGAAATTGGCCCATGTACGTGTTTGCTAGAGTAAAATGTGTGATGTATAAAAGAAAACTGAAGCCTGCTATGGTGAGATGGGTTTACTTTGGTAATTCTTCAGGCAAATAACTTCAGGTCATGTTGGGTTACACCTGCTTTTGATTTGTGGAAGCTCTCTGCCTCCCCCTCGATTTCCTATGCATGAAGGTGAGGAAGCCTAGGCAATGGGGTCACCTTAACTCTTTCTTTGAGGGCAGGGGTATATTTTAGTGGAGTGTAGGGTGGGGAAACCAGAGAAAAGGTTTTGAAGGGAACTTCCTCAGCAGTACTGGGAATGGCATGGGGGAGAAAAAGAGAAAGACACAGACCCATGTGTTAGGACACAGTATCTTGGAGGAATTTTATTGGGATTATTGCACCCTCTGCCCACCAACACCACCCCTCTGTGTGGCATTATACAGTTGAGTATTTCGTTATACAAAATCACCGCTTGTAGCCCAATAGCTCCATGCCATTCATTTCACCTGGAAACAGAACCAAACAAACTTCCATCATAGCTTTCTTGTGTGCTTGGTGTGGGCAAGACTGGCCAAGGACTACCTGTGAAAGGTCAGCAGCCACCTTATTTATAGGGGTATAGTCTTGAATGGGGCTTTTGGGGGCAGCAGACATCTACTTGGAAGATCACTGATTGCTGCCACCTGTGGTTTCAGGAAGCTGCTGACAGAAATATGGACTGTCAAGTATTTCTCATGCCCTGGAGAGAAACATCAGGCTCAGTCATCTGATGCGCCTCTTGTGTAGGGAGGCAAGGCACAGTGCAGTAGGAGAAAGAAGAGTGACGAGATTGCTGTAACTCGGTTCTTCAAGGTTTTATTCTTCTGCATAAAATACTTTCCAAATGCAAGGTGGCACATCTTTAAGTTCTGAGTGCCCCATCAATCCATTCCTCACAATAATTGTTTATCCTGAAGGGGCAATGAACCAGGACCTTCAGGTCCAAGATTTACTGCACCTGGGTCCTGTGGGAAATGTGAGGAGTCAACCCACAGCCCCGTGTTCATGGGGTGCCATGTTAAATGTGTATAGGCTGAGGGTTGGGCTTCTGCTGAGCAGTTGTGGCATAAAATCCCTGGAATAAGAAAAGCTTTTTAGGTATATAGTTCACTCCTGCTTAAGTCTTGACTCATCCCTGTCAAAATGCCATTCTAGGGAACTTCCAACCCATTTGGCTTCTTTGACAGCTGTCACATCCTCTCTGCACAGAGCCAGGGAAGGCAATGTGGCTACTGCCAGAAGTACAACTTTTTCCTGGGCCTTCCCATGTCTCGTGGGCCCCATTCCTCACACCTCCTTTTCTGTATTCACACTTACTCTGGCAGTCTTTCCGCTTGGAATTCTGTCTTCCTCAGTGTTCCTCCCCTTATGGCTCCTTATTCATGCAGACCCTTTGAGTACCCTCCAGATTCCTGCCAAATACCTCTTCCCGCTCCCCCTCCACCTTGCTCTAGACCTTGCTCTAAGTTACGTTGAGCCCCTCTCTACTCAAGGCATTCTGTTTGTTTTCCTCTAAGCCCCAAGATCTCATTCTCTGTTATTCTCCACCCCCTCCCAGTTGTGTGCCTCTCTCTCTTAGGCCATCCCTCCCCCAGGGAGCCTCTCCATTTCTGGCCCTGCCCCACCTCTTCCTAGGCAGTCACCTCCCCTTCTCCCTCCCTCTACAGCCCATCTTTAGTTCCTTCTCCTCCCCCCTCTCTAGACCAGACCAGCTAAGTCCTATTCCATTTTTAGATGACTGATTATGATACTAGCTGAACTTTATTCACAGCCTGCATTTACAGCTGTCCCTTCCTTTCATGACCCATCCACCAAACACACCCAATCTTTTCAACATGACAAAGTCCTTACACACAGCATGTCATGTCCACATAAATTTGTATTTTCAAAAAAAAAAAACAAACAACAGTTATGCTGGCAAAGATGTTGAATTAACAGGGACCCTTAAGCTTTCAATACACTGAAAAGCAACATTGTTTTGCACGTCTACAAAGTATACATTTGTTCTCACAAATGTGGCAAAGTTTACCCTAACAGTTAGGACTTTTTCACCAAATCATAGACATAGATATGGAAATCATCATCAAACTTGATGAAATACACAGAGGGTTTGGCTTCCACTTGGTGAATGACCTTGCCTGTCCTTTTGGAGCCATCTTCTTTGGTATATTCCACATGTTTACCTATGAGGCCATCTATAACTCCTTCTGGCTCCCTCTCTGCTGGAGGAGACTCACTGGACTCTGGCATGATACGGAGGTCTCCTTCTCTGTAATCATCTAGAAGCTGGTACATGTATAAGACAGGATCCTTCTCATAGGTAATATAAAACCAGGCTTTCATGATAGGTGCTTGGGCTAAGACCATTCCCCTCCATTCATCTTTGGAACCATGCTCACCCTCAAACATATGTTCCACAGCTTTCCCAATTATGGTATTTGCAAGGCACACATCTGTGACTCGAGAACATGGCACCTTATCAGGAAGGATTTTAAGCTTTAAAATCCTTTCATCTCTGTGAAGTTCCAGTCCATAGACACAGTCAATTCCATCATATTTGACCAGGTAAAGAGAGGGATTGATAGGCACCTGATCCAGAACGGTTCCTTTCCACTGCGAGATGGGCTCATTGCCTTCTTTCCATCCATGTGAAATTCTGCAGCCCACTATGTTCCTTCGGAGCTGTGATGAAGGTCTGCCCCTCTGCTTCTTTTGACAGGTCTTTTTCTTCTTCATATTTGCAGATCCAATGTGGTGATCATCAGTTTCCCTGGTTTGCTGATCTGCAGCTGCCTTTTTGTGAAGGGTCTTCATGCCTGCAGAAGGAGGAAAGGGGCTAGGGAGACATATTTCGTGTATTATAGTGTGAGATTTTTTCCCTTTGTATTTCAAACTTCTTGGGCACCAGGTACATTCAGCCCAAATCATTCTAATGTGTCCAGCTGGAATACTGGATATCAAAAGACTATTGCATGTTTGTCTTCAGTGCCCTCCCTCCAGGCTTCTTAGGCTGTGCTGCAGCATTAGAGAGGCGGTGAATGTTGTGGTCCTGGTGGTTGAGGCCCCAGATAGAGGGAGCAGGCTCTTTTGCATAATGCCTGATCCTCTGTTGCCATCCTAGGACCCCCACACCAAACACGGCTATTCACCATTTCTTAGCCTCCACCTCATTACTCCATTTCTACTAATGTCACTCTGCCTGCCCCCTGCCCATGGCCATCTATTCTTAATACCTTTTGTCTCCCATCCTCATGCCTTCTGCCTGGTGTTCACCTCTCCTTCATGTCTCTTTCTGGTCATCCCCATTTTCCTGTTGAGCGCCTATAACAAACGTCTTTTCATGCCTGGCTACCTTTGTACATCATCCAGGTGCTCTTCAATTCCCCCAAACACACACACACACACACACACACACACACACACACACAAACACACACACACACAGTCCCCAAATCACCCTTTTTAGTCTCCCTCATAACTCATCAGAATACCGACCCCAATTTTCTTGCTGGACACCCACCAACCCCAATCCTCCGGTTTTCTAGTCCAGTGCCCACCTCCCCACGTCCGGGGATCACGGGCCTCACGTGCCCAAATGGGACACCTTGCTGCGCTGCCTCCGCTGTGAACCTGCGGCGAAAGAGGATCAGCAGAGGATGAGGTGAGTGCTTGCAGGAGCTGAGAGGGGAGGATCCGTAGGCAAGAAGGTATCTTGGAGCGCTGTGAGGAAGGCGGAGATGGAGGCGGTCTCCCCAGCACTCGGCTCATGGGTTCTCAGTCTCACTGTTGGCGGCAGCAGCACTGCCACATCTGGCTCCCACCAGACACAGCCCCCGCCGCAGTCTCCTCCCTCTTCCCGTAGCGCAGCTTCCTGCCAGGAGAGAGGCCTCCCCTTCCTGCCAAACACCGCGCTCCCCCACCCCATCCCCAAGTCTCACAACAACCGCTGCCCTAGGCCTGGGAGGCTCTCCTTGGCTCCCAGCCCCGCCCCTTTCCAAAGCAAGGAGCCTCCGGGACCACAACCCCTCCCTCCCTTGGCACCCACTCTTCAGGTCGGGGAAGCTCCCAGTCTCCTCCCCACAGCCCACACCTCAGTGCCCTTGCCCCATCTGCTTTCTATCCTCGAGGAATCTGCCTTTTCTTTTCCCCATGCCCATCTAGAGTTATTATCTATAATACAGAAACCTTCCTTTCCTGTCATTAAAAGCAATTTGAAGTAGGAGGAGAGAAAAGCACCTCAGTCTGCCATCTTGACCAAATCTCGAGATAACCCAGACTTTACATCTTGAGGATTTTTTTTCCTTCTTTTTTACTTTTTCCTCTCTTTTAAAATTCTTCCACTGATTGCAAAAGAATTGCATGCACAGTGTGGACATTGTGTAAAATTCAGAAAATTCATCTGAATAAAATAATCCACTTCTTACTCCCCAAGGCTTGCAGCAAAATATTAACACTTTATATCCTTCAGCCTTTTTCTAATCTCCTAGTAATCTGGGATTAGTTTGCCAAATCAGTCATTAAAAATTATTTTTACAATCATTTTTTATGACATTTGAAAATACAGTATATATAGCAATACTAGAAATACTAAACACTCTCAGCTCAAAATTAACTTTACTTATTTTTATTGAAGCCTTTAAAAGTAGAAATAAGCTATAATATAATATAATACATATTATATTATGTTATATAATTATATAATTATATATTATATATATAATATAATAAAATATAATTCTCTTTTTTCTTTAGCCCAAATTCTATTCATTTCTCCCTCTCTAATGCTTACAATCATCATTCAATTTTTGTATATTCTAACGATCTTTAGATGTATATAGATTTAAATATACTATATATTATACTATACTATATATGGTATATGCTATATATGGTATATAAGATATAAAATATGTAATAAATATGGTATATACACTTGTGAATGGGTATTGTGCATTTTCTATATCTTATTTATTTATTATAGTTTTTTTAATTTTTTTTTTTTTATTTTTGAGAGAGAGAGAGAGAGAGGAAGCAAGCAGAGGAAGCACAGAGACAAAGACATAGAAACCGAAGCAGGCTCCAGGCTCCAGGCTCCTAGCTCTCAGCACAAAGCCTGAGGCGGATCTCCAACCCACAAACTGTGAGATCTGACCTGAGCTGAAGTCAGAAGCTTAACGGACTGAGCCACCCAGGGGCCCCAGTATCATATTTATTATTTTATTATTTTTTTAAATATGAAAATTATTGTCAAATTGGTTTCCATACAACACCCAGTGCTCATCCCAACAGGTGCCCTCCTCAATGCCCATCACCCACTTTCCCCTTCTTCCCACCCCCAACCAACCCTCAGTTTATTCTCAGTTTTTAAGAGTCTCATATTTATTTTTAAAATGTACTGTGGGGAGAAAAATAATAGTTCTCTTTCAATGGCTCACACATGACATTTCTTGGAAATGGTTCTGGATCATTATAAACCAGGTGTATATACTATACAACTCATAAGATTTATGATGTCTCTATACTTTATAAAACTAACCAATTCTGTACTTAGTTACAACCTTATCTGGCACTTCTTTTTTTTTAATTATATAAATCCACTCTATAGATATTCAAGAAATATGTTCTTTTTTTCTTAATGATTACACTGTCAGCAAGTCTGACATAAAACTCTGATATGTCTCATAATCTAACTTAGCTGAGCTTTATTTTAAACATAAGTTTTATCAAACATATGTTATTTTTCTGCAGCTTGTTTTGTTAATCAATATTTATTTTTTAAAATTCATGTTATATCTCTAACATTCTTTGTTACCTTTAAACTCTATCGCAGAATATACATGTATGATGATATATAAAAACTGCTTATAAAGTTTTCCAAAGTAGCTTTATTATTTTGCTTTCCTACCAGCATTGTACAGGAGTTCTATTTGCTCTGAATCCTCCTCAGCATTTGGTATTGTAAGAATTTTTATTTTAGCCACACTCATTGGTGTGCACTGACAAGTTGCGCTAGGGTCTTAATTTGTATTTTCTTAATGATTAATGATGCTGAACATCTTTTCATAAGCATATTTGTCATCTGTATAATTTATTTGTTAAATTGTTTTTTCTGAACATTTGTCTTTAAAAAATAATTTATTTTTTAATGTTTATTTATTTTTTTAATGTTTATTTATTTTTGAGAGAGGAAGAGTGAGCATGAGCAGGGGAGGGGCAGAGAGAGGTGGGGACAGAGGATCCAAAGCAGTCTCTGTGCTAACAGCAGAGAACCGAACACAGGGCTTGATCCCATGAACCATGACCTGAGCCTAAGTTGGATGCTTAATTGACTGAGCCACCTAGGAGCCCTTAAAAAACTGGGTCTGGGTTTTCTTATTGTAGAGTTTTGAGGATTTTATTTTTGTGATTTGTAAATATTTTTTCTCCCTGCCTGTGTTTTGTACTTGCAGACTTTTTACTGTGTTCTTCACAAAACAAGTTTTTAATTGTGATAAAGTGCAATTTTTTTTTTCTGTGCTTTGGTTCTATATCTAAAACTCTTAGCAAAACCAGTGTAGATTTTCTCTAATGCTTTCTCCTCTAAATTTTAGAGTTTTACACTTTACATTAGGTCTATGACCCATTTTGAGTTAGCTTTTGTTTAAGATATGAGGTATATGCTGAGATTTGTTTCTTTGCATATAGTTGCCTAGTTTTCTGATACCATTTGTTGAAGACTACCCTTTCTTCATTGAATTGCCTTTGCCCTTTGTCTAAAATCAGCTGACTACATTTTGACTCTATTTTTGCCCTTTCTGTGTTATTCCACTGAACAAGTTGTCTAGTCACCAACTCCCACTATTTTTCCCCCAGCTTTATTGACACATGATTGACAAAAATATAGTATATATTTAGGTTGTACCACATGATTTTTAAAAGGTGTGAAATGTGGTATTTTAATATACCTATACATGGTGAAAGAATTACTGCAATCAAGTCAGTTAATACATTCATCACCTCACATAAATTATTTTTTATTTTTGGCCATAACCCACTTTCTTAATTACAGAGCTTTAGAATAAGTCTAGAAATTAGATAGTGTGAATTTTCCAATGTTATTCTGTTTTTTTCTCTTTTAATATACTTACTTGGCTCTTCTATTAACTTTGACTTCATGTACAAATTTTATTTTATTTTATTTCTTAATGTTTATTTTTGAGGGAGAGATAGAGAGGGAGAGAGACAGAGTGTGAGTGCGGGAGGGGCGGCGGGGGAGGGAGAGACACAGAATCCGAAGCAGGCTCCAGGCTCCTAGCTATTGGCACAGAGCCCAACATGGGGCTTGAACACATGAACTGTGAGATCATGACCTGAAGCGAAGTCAGACGCTTAACTGACTGAGCCATCCAGGCGCCCCAATCTCATATACAAATTTTAGATTAAGCTTGTTGATATCTAAAAGAAAAACAAAACAACACAACACAACACAAAACAAAACAAAAAACTCTTGGTAGATTTTTTTTCAGTCTGTAAATCAAACTGGGAAGTATCGATGTCCAACATTATTAGTATTCTAATTAATCATCACGTGATATCTCTCCATTTACTTAGGTTTTTTATTTCTTTCATCAGTGTTTTGTATTTTTCTGAACACAGATTCCTGCACATATTTTGCTATATTTATTCTTAAGTACTGAATTTTTTGGTGCTAATATGAATGTAATTTTCAGATAATCTCATATTCCAATTGCTTAATATCAGTATATACAAATGTCATTAACTGTTTTATATTGGCTCTATATCCTACAAAGTTGTTAAACTCACATTAATTTTAGGAGTTTTTTGGAATATACTTTGAGATTTTATACATAGACAATCATGGTCTGTGAACAGAAAGAATTTTCTTTTAAAGTTTTATTTATTACAAGCATGTAGGCCTTTTTGAGGGGTCTTCTATAATCAATTTCCCTTTTTTCTCTTTTGGTTTTATTGCTATTATTTATGTGAGTAAAAAATATCTTAAATATGTCTTGATATAATTATGGCTTTTAAGACAGCACTTTATAAAATGCACATTATATACATGTGAACTATGGCATTGGAAAGAATTTCAGAACTGTGGTGTTATCTCTATCTTCAGCCACTTTCCAGTTATATTCAGTTATAGTTGGAGCTGATGACAATGGAACAGTTAGAACTTTTCCTTCCTTCAAGGCAAAATCACCTGACTTAGGAAGCATAAGGTCCCTATAGAGACCCACCCTATGGTAAGAATTTGATCTCTCTTGGGCTATTTCCTCTTACTACTATCACCTAGCAGAACTACCATGAGATAAAGTTATAGTCATCCAGCTGTCAATCCAGAACCTTCTTCAAGAAACAAGGCAAGAAACGGGCCCCTGGGTGGCTCAATTTGTTAAGCATCCAACTCTTGATTTCAGCTCAGGTCATGATCTCATGGTTTGAGTTTGAACTCTGCATCAGGCTCTGTGCTGACAGCACGGAGCCTGTTTGGGATTCTCTCCCTCTCTCTGTCTCTCTCTGTCTCTCTCTCTCTCTCTCTCTCTCTCTCTCTCTTTCTCAAAATAAATAAACTTAAAAAAGATAAACAAGGCAAGAATTTGGGGGATCCAAGAGCTCTCAAGCAGTATCTCTAGCTTCAGATTTTTTCTCTGCTTCTTTTATCATCATCATCGTCATCGTCATCGTCATCATCATCATTTTCCTCATCCCACCATCATTATTGCCTTTATTTCTTATCCCCACTTCTCTCTGTGTCTCTGCACTTTTCTTTTCTTTTCTTTTCTTTTCTTTTCTTTTCTTTTCTTTTCTTTTCTTTTCTTTTCTTTTCTTTTCTTTCCCCCCTCTCATTGGCCTGGTTTGGACTTCCAGTATGATGCTGAAATGTGGAGGTGAGAAGGGTCATTCTTGCTATTTTTAAAGATTCAGTCTTTTACCATTAAGTATGATGTTAGTTGTAGATTATTTATGGATGTCTTTTATCACATTAAGGAAGTTCCATTCCATTTGTTGTTCACTGAAAGTTTTTTTTTTAATTGCAAATACATGTTTAATTTTGTCAAGTGCTTTTCCTCCACTTATTGAGATAATAATATAATTTTTATTTTCTTGTTTGTAAGGAGAATTGATTTCATTGATTCTTATAACAACTTTATTGAGATATAATACATATACTATAAAATTAACCTTTTAAAATCATACAATTCAGTGGCTGTTAGTATTTTACAATATTGGGCAACCATAACCACACTTGGTTTAAGAAAATTTCCATTTCCCCAAAAAGAAACTTTGTGCCGATTTGCAGTCACTGCCTATTTCTCTGCAGAGCCCAAAGACGTAGGCACCCACAAATCTATTTTCTGTGTCTATAGGTTTGCATATTCTAATCAATTTATATGGATGAATCATACAGTACGTGATATTTTGTGTCTGGCTCCTTTCATTTAGCAAGATTTTTTTCAAGGTTCATCCATTTTGGAGCCTGTATCACTTATCACTTAATTTATTTCCAAATAAGTATCCATTGTATAGAAATCCCATACTATTTATTTATTTATTTATTTTTTAACGTTTATTTATTTTTGAGACAGAGAGAGACAGAGCATGAACAGGGGAGGGTCAGAGAGAGAGAGGGAGACACAGAATCCAAAACAGACTCCAGGCTCTGAGCTGTCAGCACAAAGCCCGATGCGGGGCTCGAACTCACGGACCGTGAGATCATGACCTGAGCCAAAGTCGGACGCTTAACCGACTGAGCCACCCAGGCGCCCCATATTTATTTATTCATCAGCTGATAGACATTTGCTTTGTTTCTACCTTTTGGCTGTTGTGAATAGCATTGCTATGAATATTTGCATACCAGTATTTATGTAGATACAATGTGTTCATTTCTCTTGAATATACACCTAGGAGAGTCCTATAGTAACCTAATGTTTAACATTTCAAGGAACTGCCACACTCTTTTCCAAAGAGGTTGAACTATTGTTTATTCCCATCAGGAGTATGTGAGGGTCCCAATTTCCTCTATATACTAACACTTGTTATTACTTATCATTTTATTAATGACTGATGATGTTTATCATTTTTTCCTGCACTTACTGACTACTTGTATTTCTTCTTTGGAGAAACATCTATTCAAATAATTTGCCCATTTTTAATTATATTTTCCTTTTTTGACATAAGATTTTTAATGTTCTCAACCTAAAAACCAACTGAGAAAGAGGCACTACTGATGTCTTCATTCTTCTCTCATTTTCAAAAAGGTCCTTCCTGTGAACAATTAATCAGATCCTGCCTGATGTTGTGGTCCTATCAGTTCCAGCTGTAACTGTTGAGCAGCTTCCCATAAACCACCTTTGAGATTTTTTGCCATTCTTCAGGGAGTACTTCACATCATAAATTATTAGAAATAAATAATTGAAGGATCTCAAAGAAGTCTAGTTCTTCTTCAGGCAAGTTAGAGTTGGTCAAGATTTTGATTAGATAGCCAAAATCATAACCACCATAACCACTGTGAAATTATAACCATTTGACCCCATTGCAGAGGACCACTCCCGATGTCATAAGAAGTTCTGTGAAGTAATGGGTCTCAATTCCTTCCTCACGTTTTTAAAAATGGATACCAGATGTTTTTAGTATCACTATAGAGTCCTGGGAATACATGTACTCCATCAAATTAAATTTAAAATTAAACTACCAAGTTGAAGTTGTTGGAGGGTATTCTCTTTGCTCATTCATAAATGTCAGTTCTAGCCAACTTATATTTAAGAAGTCTACATTATATTACAAGAGTTGGTACTGATAGTCAGCCTTCCTCCTAAATTCTTGCAGCCACACCCAGAAAATCAGTGTCCACAGCAACGCAATTATATTTTCAGATAACTGAATGAATTTTCTTCATCTCTTCATACAGGTTGCAAGCCCAAACTTCACAAATTATTTGGTTACGATCTACAGTTACTGCTGGCATAGTGAGAGAAGTAGTCTAGATGTCAAGCATCAAAATGTTACACTTGATTGAAGATTTGTTTGTTTCATAAAACACTTTATTTTTTAATTTTTGTACTTATGCCCTTGATCTGGCACTCCTCTTCCTCCTCCTCACCATAGAGACAACAACCATCTGTAGTGTAGGTGGCAGTAGCTGAGGCAGGAGCAGGTGCTCCAAAGACACTTCATGCCCAAGAATTGGGAAAGGGGGTGCTGGCCTACACAACACGATGCTGTATCCTTGCCTCTTGCACCCATATTTTTCTTTTTTTCCTTTATTTTATTTTTATTTAATTATTTTATTTATTTATTTATTTTAATATAATTTATTATCAAGTTAGCTAACATACAGTGTATACAGTGTGCTTTTTACTTCAGGGTAGATTCCCATGATTCATTGCTTACATACAACACCCAGTTTTCATCCCAACAAGTGCCCTCCTCAATATCTATCACCCATTTTCCCCTCTCCCCCATCCCCCATCAATCCTCAGTTTGTTCTCAGTTTTTAAGAGTCTCTTATGTTTTGGCTCCCTCCCTCTCTAACCTCTTTTTTTTTTTCTTCCTTTCCCCCCACGGACTTCTGTTAAGCTTCTCAGGATCCACATAAGAGTGAAAACATATGGTATCTGTTTTTCTCTGTATGATTTATTTCACTTAGCATAACACTCTCCACTTTCATCCACGTTGCTACAAAAGGCGAGATTTCATTCTTTCCAATTGCCACGTACTATTCCATTGTGTATAGAAACCACAATGTCTTCATCCGTTCATCAGTTGATAGACATTTAGGCCTTTCCATAATTTGGCTATTGCTGAACGTGCTGCCATAAACATTGGGGTACAAGTGCCCCTATGCATCAGCACCCCTGTATCCCTTGAGTAAATTCCTAACAGTGCTATTGCTGGGTCATAGGGTAGATCTATTTTCAATTTTTGGAGGAACTTCCACACTGTTTTCCAGAGCAGCTGCACCAGTTTACATTCCCACCAACAGTGCAAGAGGGTTCCCGTTTCCCCACATCCTCTACAGCATCTATAGTCTCCTGATTTGTTCATTTTAGCCACTCTGAATGGCGTGAGGTGAAATCTGAGTGTGGTTTTCATTTGTATTTCCCTGATGAGGAGTGATGTTTCCTTTTATTATTGAATTACAAGTATTCTATATATTCTGTACATAAGCCCCTTATCAGATACATGATTTGCAAATATGTTCCCTCATGTTTTTCTTTATTGGAAGTTATTTTTGAACACAATTTTTAAAGTATTTTTAAATGTTTATTTCATTTTTGAGAGAGAGAGATGGGAAAGGGCAGAGAGAGAGGGACACACAGAATGTGAAGCAGGCTTCAGGATTGGAGCTGTCACTACAGAGCCTGATGTGGGGCTCAATCTCAGGAACTGTGAGATCATGACCTGAGCTGAAGTCAGACGCTTAACCGACTGAGCCACCCAGGCCTTCTAAGGCAGAAAGTTTTTAAATTCTGTGGAATTTTAATCTATTTTTTGTTGCTTGTGGTTTTTTTAAATATATATATATTATTATTATTTTTTATCTTACAGAGAGAGTGTGAGCAAACAGAGGAGGGACAGAAGGAGAAAGAGAGAGATTATTCCAAGCAGAATCCCATGCTAAGCATGGAGCCTGATATGGGGCTCTGTCTCACAACCATGAGATCATGACTTGAACTGACATCAAGAGTTAGATGCTTAACTGACTAAGCCACCCAGGCGCCCCACTTGTGTTTTTTTAAATGAATTTTCTATCGTTTAATTCACTAGAGAAAAATGGAATCCCTAAAACAAAATTCCTCTCCCTTTGGCAAAATTAAATCTGAAAGGATTTATAGTCCACTTTTCTCACTGTCCTCATTTCTTATTTTGTTCACTCTCATTAGGAATTGTTTCACTCACAGAGTTGCAATTCCTTTGTTCACAGCTCTGGCCTGGAACATTTTCCACTGAGATGGGTGAAGCTTCCTCAAACCCATCTATAATTGGGCTAACCCAACCGATTTGTCTCTCTGCTCTGGTTTTCTGAAGTTCATAATAATCAGGAGAACATACAAGTATGTCAATGGATCTTACACCCACAAAATGCAAACTAATGCCAATCCATGACATCAGCTTTTTTCCAACCAAAGTTATACCTCTAGATCTCAGCATTTGGTATAATCCAGACCACATTAGTGTTGGCAGTCAAAGAACCTAGCATAGACTTAATGTTTTCTTGGGAAACGGGAGTAGGCGAAGGAAATAGTAGAGGGAAAATCAAAGAGGTGTTTCATATACTTCCTTTTCTATGAGACAATTGTTTTTATGAGATGATCACATTCCTTTTTACACCATTTTTTATTTAAATTAAAGTTGGTTAACATACAGTATGTTTCAGGTATACAATTTAGTGTTTCAACACTTACATACAATACCAGATGATCATCACACACAAAAAAATGCCCTCTTTAATCTCCTTGTCCACCTCCTGTCAAGTAACCATGAATTTATTCTCTATAGTTAGGTATCACTTTCTTGGTTTCCTTCTCTTTCCGCCCCACTATGTTCATTTGTTTTTTTTCCTTAAATTCCACATATGAGTGGAATCATATGGTATTTGTCTTTCTCTGACTCACCTAGTTCTATTAGCTTAATACTCTCTAGCCCTATTTACAGCAATGAAAATTGCAAGATTTCATTCTTTTATGGCTGAGTAATATCCCATCACACACACACACACACACACACACACACACACACACACCACATTCTTTATTCATTCATCAGTCAGTGGACACTTGGGTTCTTTCTATAATTTGTTTAATAAAGATAATGCTGCTATAAACATCAGGGTGAATGTATCTCTTCAAATCAGTATTCTTGTATATTTTGGATAAATACCTAGTAGCACAATTGCTGGATAATAGGGTAGTTCTCTTTTTAACTTTTTGAGGAATCTCCATGCTGTTTTCCAGAGTGGCTGCACCCATTTGTATTCCATCAACAGTGTAAGAGGTTTCCTCTTCCTCTGCTTTCTTGCCAATACCTGTTGTTTCCTGTTGTTAATTTGAGCTATCCTTACCGGTGTGAGGTGATATCTCATTGTAGTTTTGACTTCCATTTCCCTGATTATGAGTGAAGTTTTAGCATCTTTCCATGTGTCTGTTGGCCATCTGTATGTCTTCTTTGGAAAAGTTTCTATTCATGTCTTCTGTCCATTTTTAAATTGGATTATTGCTTTTTTGGGTGGTGCGTTTTATAAGTTCTTTATATATTTTATGAAATTAAACCTTTATCAGATATATCATTTGCACAAATCTTCTCTGGCTCCAAAGGTTGACTTTTAGTATTGTTGATTGTTTCCTTCACTTTGCAGAAATTTCTTATCTTGATGAAGTACCAAATATTTATTTTTGCTTTTGTTTCCTTTGACTCCGGAGACATGTCTAGTAAGAAGTTCCTATGGTCAATGTCAAAGACATTATGGCCTGTGATCTCCTCTAGGATTTTCTTATCTTTCATGCTTTCTTATCTCACATTTAGGTCTTTAATACATTATGAATTTATTTTTGTGTGAGACAGTGGACCAGTTTTATAATTTTTCATGCTGCTGTTCAGTTTTATCACCCCCATTTATTGAAGAGACTGTTTTTCCCCCATTGGATATTCTTTCTTTGTTGAAGATTAATTGATCATGTATAGGAGGGTTCACTTCTGGATTTTAAATATGTACCATGTATCTATGTGTCTATATTTGTACCAGTACCATACTGTCTTGGTCACAACAGTTTTGTAATATTACTTGCAGTCTGATTTGTGATGCTTCCAGCTTTCCTTTCCTTTCTCAAGATTGCTTTGGCTATTCAGGGTCTTTTGTGTATTCATACAAATTGTAAGATTGTTTGTTCTAGCTCTGTGAAAACTGCTGATGTGTAGATTGCTTTGGGTAATATAAGCATTTTAATAATATTTGTTCTTCCAATCCATGAACATGGAATGTTTTTCCATTTCATTGTGTCATCTTCAATTTCTTTCAGCGGTGTTTTATAGTTTTATTCATACAGATATTTTACCTCTTTGGTTAGGTTTATTCCTAGGTATCTTACTGTTTTTGGTGCAATTGTAAATGGTGTTGATTACTTAGTTTCTCTTTCTGTTGCTTCATTGTTAGTGTATAGAAATGCAACAAATGTTGGCACCTTCATTTGGGTACCTGAAAATTTACTGAATTTGTCTATCAATTCTAGCCATTTTTTGGTGGAGTGTTTAGTGATTTCTGTATAGAGTATCATGTCATCTGCAAACAGTGAGAAGTAGAATTCGTCCTTGCTGATTTGTATTTCTTTTTCTTTGTGTTGTCTGATTGCTGTGGCTAGGACTTCCATTACTATGTTAAATAACAGTGGTGAGAGTGGACCGTCTCTCTCTTCTGACCTTAGAGGAAATTCTCTGTTTTCCATATTGACAACGATGTTAGCTGTGGAGTTTTTATACATGGCCTTTATGATGTTGAGGTATGCTCTCTCTATTCCTACTTTGTTGAGATTTTTTACCATGAAAGGATGTTGTACATTGTCAAATGCTCTTTCTGCATCTATTAAAAGGTCATTTGGTTCTTATCATTTATTTTATTAACGTGGTGTATCACATTGGTTGTATTTGCAAACCATGCTTGCATTCCAGGAATAACTACCATTTGATCGTGGTGAATAATTCCTTTAATGTACTGTTGGATTCGACTTGTTAGAATCTTAGTGAGAATTTTTGCATCCAGGTTCATCAGGGATATAGGCCTGTAATTCTCCTTTTTAGTGGGGTCTTTGGATTTGGAACCAAGGTAATTCTGGCCTTGTAAAATGAGTTTGGATGTTTTCTTTACATTTTTGTTTTTGAGAAAAATACCTATTTTGTGGGTTTTTTTTTTTGTAAATTACTGATAGAATTCCCCTGTGAAGCCATGTGGCATTGGACTTTATTTATTGGGAGATTTTTGTTTACAGACTTAATTTCCTTGGTGGTTAAGGGTCTGTTCAAGTTTTCTATATATGCCTGTTTCAGTTTTGGTAGTTTGTATGTTTCTAAGAATTTACGCACTTCTTCCAGATTGTCCAATATGTTGGCATTTAGTTTTTCATAGTTTTCTTATAATTCTTTGTATTTGTATGGTGTTGGTTGTGATCTCTCCTCTTTCAGGTGTGATTTTATTTATTTTGTCCTCACCCTTTTCTTTTTTATAAGTCTGGCCAGGGGTTTATCAATTTTATTAATTCTTTCAAAGAACCAGCTCTTAGTTTATTTTATCTGTTCTACTGGTTTTTTTTTGTTTGTTTGTTTCTATGTCATTTATTTCTTCCCCAATCCTTATTATTTTCATTCTCCTTGCTTTAGGATTTCTTTGCTGATCCTTTCATATCTCTTTTAGATATAAGGTTAGGTTGTGCATTTGAACCTTTTCTTACTTCTTGATGTAGACCTGCATTGCTATATACTTTCCTCTTAGGACCACCTTTGCTTCATTGCAAAGGTTCTCACCTGACATGTTTTCATTTTTATTTGGCCTATATATTTTTTAAATCTCTTCCTAAATTTGTTGGTTAACCCATGAATTCTTTAGTAGGATATTCTTTAACCACCACGCATTTGTCATATTTCCTATTTTATTCTTGTGTTACATTTCAAGTTTTATTCCATTTTGGTCTGAAAATATGCATGGTATGATCTCAATATTTTAGTCCTTATGAGGGCTGATTCATAACCCAGTATGTGATCTATTCTGGAGAATGTTCCATGTGCACTTTAAAAAATGTGTATTCATCATTATGATGAAATGTTGTGAATATATATTGGAAGTCCATAGAGTTACTTGTGTCAACCAAAGCCATTGTATCCTTGATGATTTTCTGCTTAGATGATCTATCCATTAATGTAAATAGAGTGTTAAAGCTCCTTACTATTATTATCACTGAGTTTTTATGTTTGTTATTAATTGATTTATATATTTGGGTTCTTCCATGTCAGGGACATAAATATTTATAATTGTTAGTTCTTGTTGATAAACATCTTTAATATGATATAGTGCAGTTTAACTCTTGTTAGTCTTTGGTGTAAAATCTAGTTTATCTGATATAGGTATGGCTACTCCAGCTTTCTTTCGATGTCCATCAGTGTGATAGATGGTTCTCCATCCCCTCACATTCAATCTGGCAGTGTGTTTAAGTCTAAAATGAGTCTCTTGTAGACAGCATATACTTGGGTATTGTTTTTCAATCCATTCTGATACCCTATGTCTTCTTGTTGGAGCATTTGTTCCGTTTACATTTATAGTAATTGTTATTAGATACTAATTTAGTGTCAGTTTATTATCTACAAAGGCATTGTTTCTTCAGATTTTCTGTGTTCCTTTCTAGTTTTTCTCACTTGTGGTCTTTTCTTTCCACTTAAAGAATCCCCTTTAATATTTCTCATAGAGGTGTTTTGTAGTCATGAAATCTTTAGTATTTTTTTTTTTTTTTGGTCTGGGAATTTTTTTTATTTTTTTTATTTTTTTCTACTTTTTTTTACTAATGTAGTTTTATTTATTTTTTTATTTTTTTGATATAATTTACTGTCAAATTGGTTTCCATACAGCATCCAGTGCGTATCAAAACAGCTGCCCTCCTCAACGCCCATCACCCACTTTCCCCTCTCCCCTACACCCATCAACCCTCACTTTGTTCTCAGTATTTAAAAGTCTCTTATGGTTTGCCTCCTTCCCTCTCTCTAAATTTTTTTCAGCCCCTTCCCATCCCCCATGGTGTTCTGTTAAGTTTCTCAATATCCACATATGAGTGAAAACATATGGTATCTGTCTTTCTCTGCCTGACTTATTTCACTTAGCATAATACTCTCCAGTTCCATCCATGTTGCTACAAAAGGCCAGATTCCATTCTTTCTCATTTCCAGGTAGTATTCTATTGTATATATAGAAACCACATCTTCTTTATCCATTCATCAGTTGATGGCCATTTAGGCTCTTTCCATAATTTGGCTATTGTTGAAAGTGCTGTTATAAACATTGGGGTAGAAGGGCTCCTATACATCAGCATTCCTGTATTCTTGGGAAAATTCCTAGCAGTGCTATTGCTGGGTCACAGGGTAGATCTATTTTTAATTTTTGGAGGAACTTCCACACTGTTTTCCAGAGTGGATGCACCAGTTTGGATTCCCACCAACAGTGCAAGAGGGTTCCTGTTTCTCCACATCCTCTCCAGCATCTATAGTCTCCTGATTTGTTCATGTTAGCCACTCTGACTGGTGTGAGGTGATATCTCAGTGTGGTTTGATTTGTGTTTACTTGATGAGGAGTGATGTTGAGCATCTTTTCATGTGCCTGTTGGCCATCTGGATGTCTTCTTTAGAGAAGTGTCTATTCATGACTTCTGCCAATTTATTCACTGGATTATTTGTTTTTCAGGTGTGGAGTTTGGTGAGTTCTTTATATATTTTGGATACTAGCCCTTTATCTGATATGCCATTTGCAAATATCTTTCCCCATTCCTTCGGTTGCCTTTTAGTTTTGTTGATTGTTTCCTTTGCAGTGCAGAAGCTTTTTATCTTCATGAGGTCCCAATAATTCATTTTTGTTTTTAATTTCCTTGCCTGTGGAGATGTGTCGAGTAAGAGATTGCTGCGACTGAGGTCAGAGAGGTTTTTTCCTGCTTTTTCCTCTAGGGTTTTGATGGTTTCTTCGCTCACATTCAGGTTCTTTATCCATTTTGAGTTATCTTTGTGAATGGTGTAAGAAAGTGGTCTAGTTTCATTCTTCTGCATGTTACTGTCTTTTTCTCCCAGCACCATTTGTTAAAGAGACTGTCTTTTTTCCATTGGATGTTCTTTCCTGCTTTGTCAAAGATGAGTTGGCCATACGTTTGTGGGTCTAGTTCTGGGGTTTCTATTCTATTCCATTGGTCTATGTGTCTGTTTTTGTGCCAATACCATGCTGTCTTGATGATGACAGCTTTGTAGTAGAGGCTAAAGTCTGGGATTGTGATGCCTCCTGCTTTGGTCTTCTTCTTCTTCAAACTTACTTTGGCTATTCGGGGCCTTTTGTGGTTCCACATGAATTTTAGGAATGCTTGTTCTAGTTTCGAGAAGAATGCTGGTGCAATTTTGATTGGGATTGCATTGAATGTGTAGATAGCTTTGGGTAGTATTGACATTTTGACAATATTCATTCTTCCAATCCATGAGCAGGAAATGTCTTTCCATTTCTTTAAATCTTCTTCAATTACCTTCATAAGCTTTCTATAGTTTTCAGCATACAGATCCTTTACATCTTTGGTTAGATTTATTCCTAGGTATTTTATGCTTCTTGGTGCAATTGTGAATGGGATCAGTTTCTTTATTTGTCTTTCTGTTGCTTCATTGTTAGTGTATAAGAATGCAACTGATTTCTGTACATTGACTTTGTATCCTGCAACTTTGCTGAATTCATGGATCAGTTCTAGCAGACTTTTGGTGGAGTCTATCGGATTTTCCATGTATAATATCATGTCATCTGCAAAAAGCGAAAGCTTGACTTCATCTTTGCCAATTTTGATGCCTTTGATTTCCTTTTGTTGTCTGATTGCTGATGCAAGAACTTCCAGCACTATGTCAAACAACAGCGGTGAGAGTGGGCATCCCTGTCGTGTTCCTGATCTCAGGGAGAAAGCTCTCAGTTTTTCCCCATTGAGGATGATGTTAGCTGTGGGCTTTTCATAAGTGGCTTTTATGATCTTTAAGTATGTTCCTTCTATCCCAACTTTCTCAAGGGTTTTTATTAAGAAAAGGTGCTGGATTTTGTCAAAGGCCTTTTCTGCATCGATTGACAGGATCATATGGTTCTTCTCTTTTTTTTTTTTGTTAATGTGATGTATCACGTTGATTGATTTGCGAATGTTGAACCAGCCCTGCATCCCAGGAATGAATCCCACTTGATCATGGTGAATAATTCTTTTTATATGCTGTTGAATTCGATTTGCTAGTATCTTATTGAGAATTTTTGCATCCATATTCATCAGGGATATTGGCCTGTAGTTCTCTTTTTTTACTGGGTCTCTGTCTGGTTTAGGAATGAAAGTAAAACTGGCTTCATAGAATGAGTCTGGAAGTTTTCCTTCCCTTTCAATTTCTTGGAATAGCTTGAGAAGGAGAGGTATTCTCTCTGCTTTAAACGTCTGGTAGAACTCCCCTGGGAAGCCATCTGGTCCTGGACTCTTACTTGTTGGGAGATTTTTGATAACCGATTCAATTTCTTCGCAGGTTATGGGTCTGTTCAAGCTTTCTCTTTCCTC
The DNA here is from genome assembly GCF_027475565.1 of Acinonyx jubatus. Classification (NCBI taxonomy): domain Eukaryota; kingdom Metazoa; phylum Chordata; class Mammalia; order Carnivora; family Felidae; genus Acinonyx; species Acinonyx jubatus. The sequence continues at coordinate 48,182,532 of NC_069389.1, forward strand.
CTGATTGAGTTTTGGAAGAGTGTGGGTGTTCCATTTCTTCCAGGTTGTCCCATTTGTTGGCATATAATTTTTCATAGTATTCCCTGATAATTGTTTGTATCTCTGAGGGATTGGTTGTAATAATCCCATTTTCATTCATGATTTTATCTATTTGGGTCATCTCCCATTTTTTTTTTGAGAAGCCTGGCTAGAGGTTTGTCAATTTTGTTTATTTTTTCAAAAAAACAACTCTTGGTTTCGTTGATCTGCTCTACAGTTTTTTTAGATTCTATATTGTTTATTTCTGCTCTGATCTTTATTATTTCTCTTCTTCTGCTGGGTTTAGGCTGCCTTTGCTGTTCTGCTTCTATTTCCTTTAGGTGTGCTGTTAGATTTTGTATTTGGGATTTTTCTTGTTTCTTGAGATAGGCCTGGATTGCAATGCATTTTCCTCTCAGGACTGCCTTCGCTGAATCCCAAAGCGTTTGGATTGTTGTATTTTCATTTTCGTTTGTTTCCATACATTTTTTTATTTCTTCTCTAATTGCCTGGTTGACCCCCTCATTCGTTAGTATGGTGTTAACCTCCATGCTTTTGGAGGTTTTCCAGACTTTTTTCTGTGGTTGATTTCAAGCTTCATAGCATTGTGGTCTGAAAGTATGCATGGTATGATTTCAATTCTTGTAAACTTATGAAGGGCTGTTTTGTGACCCAGTATATGATCTATCTTGGAGAATGTTCCATGTGCACTCGAGAAGAAAGAATATTCTGTTGCTTTGGGATGCAGAGTTCTAAATATATCTGTCAAGTCCATCTGATCCAATGTATCATTCAGGGCCCTTGTTTCTTTAGAGACCGTGTGTCTAGATGATCTATCCATTTCTGTAAGTGGGGTGTTAAAGTCCCCTGCAATTACCACATTCTTATCAATAAGGTTGCTTATGTTTATGAGTAATTGTTTTATATATTTGGGGGCTCCGGTATTCGGCGCATAGACATTTATAATTGTTAGCTCTTCCTGATGGATAGACCCTGTAACTATTATATAATGTCCTTCTTCATCTCTTGTTACAGCCTTTAATTTAAGTCTAGTTTGTCTGATATAAGTATGGCTACTCCAGCTTTCTTTTGGCTTCCAGTAGCTTGATAAATAGTTCTCCATCCCCTCACTCTCAATCTAAAGGTGTCCTCAGGTCTAAAATGAGTCTCTTGTAGGCAGCAAATAGATGGGTCTTGTTTTTTTATCCATTCTGATACCCATTGTCTTTTGGTTGGCGCATTTAATCCATTTACATTCAGTGTTATTATAGAAAGATACGGGTTTAGAGTCATTGTGATGTCTGTATGTTTTATGCGTGTAGTGATGTCTCTGGTACTTTGTCTCACAGGGTCCCCCTTAGGATCTCTTGTAGGGCTGGTTTAGTGGTGACAAATTCCTTCAGTTTTTGTTTGTTTGGGAAGACCTTTATCTCTCCTTCTATTCTAAATGACAGACTTGCTGGATAAAGGATTCTCGGCTGCATATTTTTTTCTGTCTAGCACACTGAAGATCTCGTACCAATTCTTTCTGGCCTGCCAAGTTTCAAAAGAGAGATCAGTCACGAGTCTTATAGGTCTCCCTTTATATGTGAGGGTACGTTTATCCCTTGCTGCTTTCAGAATTTTCTCTTTATCCTTGTATTTTGCCAGTTTCACTATGATATGTCGTGCAGAAGATCGATTCAAGTTTTGTCTGAAGGGAGTTCTCTGTGCCTCTTGGATTTCAATGCCTTTTTCCTTCCCCAGTTCTGGGAAGTTCTCAGCTATTATTTCTTCAAGTACACCTTCAGCACCTTTCCCTCTCTCTTCCTCCTCTGGGATACCAATTATGCATATATTATTTCTTTTTAGTGTATCACTTAGTTCTCTAATTTTCCCCTCATACTCCTGGATTTTTTTATCTCTCTTTTTCTCAGCTTCCTCTTTTTCCATAACTTTATCTTATAGTTCACCTATTCTCTCCTCTGCCTCTTCAATCCGAGCCCTGGTGGTTTCCATTTTGGTATGCATTTCGTTTGAAGCGTTTTTCAGCTCCTCCTGACTGTTCCTTAGTCCCTTGATCTCTGTAGCAAGAGATTCTCTGCTGTCCTCTATATGTTTTCAAGCCCAGCGATTAATTTTATGACTATTATTCTAAATTCCCTTTCTGTTATATTATTTAAATCCTTTTTGATTAGCTCATTAGCTGTTGTTATTTCCTGGAGATTCTTCTGAGGGGAACTCTTCCGCTTGGTCATTTTGGATAGTCCCTGGCGTGGTGAGGACCTGCAGGGCACTTCCCCTGTGCTGTGGTGTATAACTGGAGTTGGTGGGCGGAGCCGCAGTCAGACCTGATGTCTGCCCCCAGCCCACCGCTGGGGCCACAGTCAGACTGGTGTGTGCCTTCTCTTTCCCTCTCCTAGTGGCGGGATTCACTGTGGGGTGGCGTGGCCTGTCTGGGCTACTTGCACACTCCCAGGCTTGTGATGCTGGGGATCTGGCGTCTTAGCTGGGGTGGGCAGGCAAGGTGCACGGGGGCAGGAGGGGCAGGCTTAGCTTGCTTCTCCTTAGGTGATCCACTTCAAGAGGGGCCCTGTGGCAGCGGGAGGGAGTCAGATCCGCTGCAGGAGGTTTGGCTCCGCAGAAGCACAGAGTTGGGTGTTTGTAGGAACGAGCAAGTTCCCTGGCAGGAACTGGTTCTCTTTGGGATTTTGGCTGGGGGATGGGCGGGGGCGATGGCGCTGGTGAGCGCCTTTGTTCCCCACCAAACTGAGCTCTGTCATCAGGGGGCTCAGCAGCTCTCCCTCCCTTTGTCCTCCAGCCTTCCTGCTTTCTGAGCAGAGCTGTTAACTTATGACCTCCCAGACGCTAAGTCGTGCTTGCTGTTGGAACAGAGTCCGTCAGGCCCCTCTGCTTTTGCAAGCCAGACTCGGGGGCTCTGCTTGGCCGGCGAGCCGCCCCTCTGCCCTGGCTCCCTCCCGCCAGTCCGTGGAGCGCGCACCGCCTCGCCGCCCTTCCTACCCTCTTCCGTAGGTCTCTCATCTGCGCTTGGCTCCGGAGACTCCATTCTGCTAATCCTCTGGCGTTTTTCTGGGTTATTTAGGCAGGTGTAGGTGGAATCTAAGTGATCAGCAGGACGCACGGTGAGCCCAGCGTCCTCGTATGCCGCCATCTTCCCTCAAAAAAACAGCATACAGATCTTTCATATCTTTGGTTAGGTTTATTGCTAGGTATTTTATGATTCTTGGTGCAATTGTGAATGGGATCAGTGTATTTATTTCTCTTTCTGTTGCTTCATTATTGGTGTATCAAAATGCAACCGATTTCTGTACATTAATTTTGTATCCTGCGACTTCGTTGAGCTCATGTGTCAGTTTTAGCAAATTTTGGGTGGAGTCTGTCAGATTTTCCATGTAGAGTATTATGTCATCTGCAAAAAGTTAAAGTTTAGCTTCATCTTTGCCAATTTTGATGCTTTGATTTCATTTTCTTTGATTGCTGATGGTAGGACTTCCAACCTTATGTTAAACAACAGTGGTGAGAATGGACATCCCTGTCGTGTTCCTGATCTCAAGGGGAAAGCTGTCAGTTTTTCCTCATTGATGATGATATTAGCTGTGGGATTTTTATAAATGGCTTTTATGATGTTAAAATTCTATCCCGACTTTCTCGAGGGTTTTTGTTAAGAAAGGATGCTGTATTTTGTCAAATGATTTTTCTGAATTGATTGACAGGATCATATGGTTCTTTTCTTTTCCTTCTTATTGTGATGTGTCACATTGATTGATGTGCGAATATTGAACCAGCTCTGCAGCCCAGGAATGAATCCCTCTTGATCATGGTGGATAATACTTTTTATATGCTGTTGAATTTGATTTTTTAAAAATCTCTCCTTGTATTCTGAATGATAGCCTTTTTGGAGGTTGGACAGAGTATTCTTGGCTGCATATTTTTCCCATACAGCACCTTGACTATATCTTCCCACTCCCTTCCAGCTTGTCAAGTTTTTGCTGAAAGAAATGCAACTAGTCTTATGTATCTTCCCTTCTAGTTTAGGGACTTCTTTTTAGGTCTTGCTGTTTTAGGATTTTTTATCAATATATTTTGCAAATTTAATTACCATATGTCTTGGTGTTTACTTGTTTTTTAAAATATTTCATGGACATTCTCTGTGCCTTGTGCATTTGAATGTCCATTTCCTTCCTCAGATTAGAAAAGCTTTCAATAATAATTTGCTCAAATAAATCTTCTGCCCCTTTTTTCCTCTCTTCCACTTCTGGGGCTCTTATGATATGACTGTTGTTATGTTTTATGGAGTCACTGGTTTCCTTAAGTCTCTTTTCAAGTTACATAATTCTTCTCTTTTGTTCAGCTTTATTATTTTTTATTATTTCATCTTTTATATCACTTATTTTTTTCTGCTTCTTCTTCCATCTTTGTGGTCATTGCCTCCAGTAAGTTTTGAATCTGCTATTGCACTTCTTGTTTTGGCCTGACTAGTTTTTAGGTCTTTTATCTCTGTGGTAAGGTTTCCATTGAATCCTTTCATTCTTTCCCAAGCCCAGCAAGTATCCTCATGATTGTTGCTTTACTTGTGTTGTTTGTTTCTTTATTTTTTTTAATTTTATTTTTTTATTTTTTAAGATTTACATTCAAATTAGTTAGGATATAGTGAAACAATAATTTCAGGAATAGATTCCTTAATGCACCTTACCCACTTTGACCATCCCCTCTCCCACAACTCCTCCAGAAACCCTCTGTTCTCCCTATTTAAAAGTGTCTTATGCTTTGTCCCTCTCCTGTTTTTATATTATTTTTGCTTCCCTTCCTTTATGTTCATGTGCTTTCTCTCTTAAAGTTCTCACATGAGTGAAGTCATATGATTTTAGTCTTTCTCTGACTGACTAATTACACTTAGCATAATGCCCTCCAGTTCCATCCATGTAGTTGCAAATGGCAAGATTTCATTCTTTTCGTTTGCCAAGTAATACGCATTTGTATATATATACCACATCTTCCTTGTCCATTCGCCATCAATGGACATTTGGGCTCTTTCCATACTTTCACTATTGTTGATAGTGCTGCTATAAACATGGGGGTGCATGTGTCCCTTTGAAACAGCACACCCGTATATTGTGGATAAATGCCTAGTAGTACAATTGCTGGGTCATAAGGTAGTTCTATTTTTAGCTTTTTGAAGAACCTCCATACTGTTTTTCAGAGTAGCTGCACCAGCTTGCATTCCCACCAACAGTGCAAAAGACATCCTCTTTCTCCACATCCCTGCCAACATCTGTTGTTGCCTGAGTTGTTAATGTTAGCCATTCTGATAGGTGAAAGGTGGTATCTCATTGTGGTTTTGATTTGTATTTCCCTGATGATGAGTGAAGTTGAGCATTGTTTCATGTGTCATTTTGCCATCTGGATGTCTTCTTTAGAGAAGTGTCTATTCATGTATTTTTCCCATTTCTTCACTGGATTCTTTATTTTTTGGGTGTTGGATTTGATAAGTTCTTTATACATTTTGGATACTAACCCTTTATCTGATATGTCATTTGCAAATATCTTCTCCTATTCTGTCGATTGACTTTTAGTTTTGTTGATTGTTTCCTTCACTGTGCAGATGATTTTATTTTGAAGAGGTCCCAGTAGTACATTTTTGCTTCTATTTCCCTTGCCTCCTGAGACGTGTTGAGTAAGAAGATGCTGCAGCCAAGATCAAAGAGGTTTTTGTCTGCTGTCTCCTGGAGGATTTTGATGGCTTCCTGTCTTACATTGAGGTCTTTCATCCATTTTGAGTTTATTTTTTGTGTATGGTGTAAGAAAGTGGTCTAGGTTCATTCTTTGGCGTGTCGCTGTCCAGTTGTCCCAGCACTACTTGCTGAAGAGACTTCATTCCATTGGATAGTCTTTCCTGCTTTGGCAAAGATTAGTTGGCCCTACATTGGTGGGTCCATTTCCTGGTTCTGTATTCTGTTCCATTGATCTGAGTGTCTGTTCTTGTGCCAGTTCCATTCTGTCTTGATGATTACAGCCTTGTAATACATCTTGAAGCCTGGGATTGTGATACCTCCTGCTTTGGTTTTCTTTTTCAGGATTGCTTTGGCTATTCGGGGTCTTTTCTGGTTGCATACAAATTTTAGGATTATTTGTTCTAGCTCTGTGAAGAGTGCTGGTGTTACTTTGATAAGGATTGCACTGAATATGTAGATTCCTTTAAGCAGTATCAACATTTTAACAATATTTGTTCTTCCTATCCAGGAGCATGGAAAATTTTTCCATTTTTTTGTGTCTTCTTCAATTTCATCCATAAGCTTTCTATAGTTTTCAGTGTATGGATTTTTCACCTCTTTGGTTAGATTTATTCCTAGGTATTTCATGGTTTTTGGTGCAACTGTAAATGTAATCGATTCATTGATTTCTCTTTCTGTTGCTTCATTGCTAATGTACAGGAATACAACCAATTTCTGTGCGTTGATTTTATATCCAGCAACTTTGCTGAATTCATGAATCAAATCTAGCACTTTTTTGGTGGAATCTTGTGGGTTTTTCATATAGAGTATCATTTCATCTGCAAAGAGTGAAAATTTAAACCCCTCCTGCCCGATTTGGATGCCTTTTATTTCTTTGTGTTGTCTGATTGTGGAGTCTAAGACTACCAATACTATGTTGAATAACAGTGGCAAGAGTGGACATCCTTGTCTTTTTCCTGACCTTAGGGGGAAAGCTGTAGTTTTTCCCCATTGAGGATGATATTAGTGTTGGGTCGTTCATATATGACTTTTATGATCTCGAGGTATGCTCCTTCTATCCCTACTTTTCTTCAGGGTTTTTATCAAGAAAGGATGCTGCATTTTGTCAAATGCTTTCTCTGCATCTATTGATAGGATCATATAATTCTTGTCCTTTCTTTGACTGATGTGTTGAAACACGTTAATTGTTTTGCAGATATTGAACCAGGCCTGTATCCCAGGTATAAATCCTGCTTGGTCATGATGAATAATTTTTTAAATGTATTTTTGGAGCTGGTTGGCTAATATCTTGTCGAGGATTTTTGCATCCATGATTATCAGGGAAATTGGTCTGTAGTTCTCCTTTTTTAGCATAGTCTCTGTCTGGTTTTGGAATCAAGGTAATGCTGGCTTCATAGAAAGAGTTTGAAAGTTTTCCTTCCATTTCTATTTTTTGGAACACCTTCAAGATAGTAGGTGTTAACTGTTCCTTAAATGTTTGGTAGAATTCCCCTGGAAAGTCATCTGACCCTGGAGTCTAGTTTTTTGGCAGATTTTTGATTACTAATTCGATTTCCTTACTGGTCATGGGTCTGTTCAAATTTTCTCTTTCTTCCTTTTTCAGTTTTGGTAGTGTATATGTTTCTAGGAATTTGTCCATTTCTTCCAGATTGCTCATTTTATTGGCGTATAATTACTCATAATATTCTCTTATTATTGTTTTTATTTTTGCTGTGTTGGTTGTGATCTCTCCTCTTTCATTCTTGATTTTATTTATTTGGGTCCGTTCCTTTTTCTGTTTGATCAAACTGGCTAGTGGTTTATCAATTTTGTTAATTCTTTCAAAGAACCACCTTCTGGTTTCATTGATCTGTTCTACTTTTTTTTTGATAGCATTAATTTCTGCTCTAATCTTTATTATTTCCTGTCTTCTGCTGGTTTTTTGTTTTATTTGCTCTTCTTTTTCCAGCTCTTTAAGGCGTAAGGTTAGGTTGTGTCTGAGATCTTTCTTGCTTCTTTAGGATGGCCTGGATTGCTATATACTTTCCTCTTATGACCGCCTTTGCTGTGTCCCAGAGGTTTTGGGTTATGGTGTTATCATATTCATTGACTTCCATATACTTCTAATTTCCTCTTTAACTTCTTGGTTAGCCCATTCATTCTTTAGTAGGATGTTCTTCAGTCTCCAATATCTGTTACCTTTCCAAATTTTCTCTTGTGGCTGATTTCAAGTTTCATAGCATTGTGGTCTGAAAATATGCACGGTATGATGATCTTTTTGTACCTACTTACGGCTGATTTGTGTCCCAGTATATGGTCTACTCTGGAGAATGTTTCACGTGCACTGGAGAAGAATGTATATTCTGCTGCTTTAGGATGAAATGTTCTGAATATATCTGTTAAGTCCATCTGGTCCGGTGTGTCATTCAAAGCCATTGTTTCCTTGTTGATTTTTTGATTAGATGATCTTCCCATTCCTGTGAGTGGGGTGTGGAAGTCTCCTACTATTATGGTATTACTATTGATGAGTTTCTGTATATTTGTGATTAATTGATTTATATATTTGGGTGCTCCACATTTGGCACATAAATGTTCACAATTGTTAGGTCTTCTTGGTGGATTGACCCCTTGATTATGATATAATGCCCTTCTGCATCACTTGATACCATCTTTATTTTAAAGTCTATATTGTTTGATATAATTATGGCTACTCTGGCTTTCTTTTGTTGACCATTAGCATGATAGATGGTTCTCCATCCCCTTACTTTCAGTCTGAAGGTGTCTTTAGGTCCAAAGTGGGTCTATTGTAAACAGCACATAGATCGATCATGTTTTCTTATCCATTCTGTTACCCTATGTCTTTTGATTGGATCATTGAGTCTATTGACGTTTCGAGTGAGTACTGAAAGATATGAATTTATTGCCATTATCATGCTTGTAGAGTTGTATTTTCTGGTTCTTTCTAATCTTTGTTGCTTTTGTTATATATTCATATATATATATTCATATATATATATACATATATATATATATATATATATATATATATATATATATATTCATCTTTTCTCCCTCAGATGGTCCTCCTTAAAATTTCTTGCAGGGATGATTTAGTAGTCACAAACTCCCTTATTTTTTGTTTGTCTGCAAAACTTTTTATCTCTCCTTCTATTTTGAATAGCAGTCTTGCTGGATAAAAATTCTTGGCTGCATATTTTTCTGATTCAGCACACTGAATATATCCCGCCACTGCTTTCTGGCCTGCCAAGTTTCTGTGGATAGGTCTGCTGGAAATCTGATCTGTCGTCCTTTATAGGTTAGGGAATTTTTTCCCCTTGCTGCTTTCATGATTCTCTCCTTGCCTGAGTATTTTGTGAATTTGACTATGATATGCTTTGTTGATGGTTGGTTTTTGTTGAATCTAATGGGGGTCCTCAGTACTTCCTAGATTTTGATGTCTGTGTCTTTCCCCAGGTTAGGAAATTTTTCGCTGTGATTTGCTAACATAACCCTTCTACCCCTATTTCCCTCTCTTCCTCTTCTGGGACTCCTCTGATTCTGATGTTGGTCTTTTTTAATGAGTCACTGATTTCTCTCATTCTTAAATCGTGTTCTTTTGCCTTAATCTCCCTCTTTTTTCCTGCTTCATTATTCTATATGTCCACTATATCACTGATTCTCTATTCTGCCTCATCCATACTTGCCGCTGCTGCATCCATCCATGATTGCAGCTCAGTTATAGCATTTTTAATTTCATTCTGGCTATTTTTTACTCTTTTATCTCTGCAGAAAGGGATTCTAATCTATTTTTGACTCCAGCAAGTATTCTCATTATCATGATTCTAAATTGTGGTTCATCCATCTTGCTTGAATCTGTGTTGGTTAAATCTCTGGCTGTGGTTTCTTCGTGCTCCTTCTGTAGGGGTGAATTCCTTTTGTTTTCTCATTTTGAAGGGCCGAAAGGAATTAATGAGGTAGAAAAATTTAAATTAAAAAATATTAAAATTAAACACACACACACACACACACACACACACAAATTGAATAAATGATGCTAGATCCTAGGTGTTTTGGTCTGGGTGTTGAAAGTGGTTTGACAGTTTAGAGAAAAAAGTGGGGGAAGAAGGAAATATTTTGAGAATTTAAAAAAATGAATACACTGAAGTCGACTAAAGTGAGATGATGGGAGTAAAATAGAATTTGAAAAAAAATTGCACAAAAGTAAAGAATATAGAAAAAAATTAAAGAACAAATATTTGTAAGAAAAATTAAAAATAAAACATGAATTTTTTCTGTTTCTGTATTCAAGAAAAAGAAAAAAAAAGTGAAAAGGAGAAAAAAAGGAAAATTGAATAGATAGACCTGCTAACAGATTGAAATAGGACTGAAATTACTTCGTTTTCCCCTAGAAGTCAAACTATGGAGTGCTTTATAGTCCATAAACTAAGTAGGTGGTGAGACTTGTGTTCTTGAAGAGTAAGATTGGCCCAGTTGGGCGGGGCTCAGTGTAACGGCTCTATTCTCCACTAGATGACGATGCTTGCCTACCGGGGTGGAGTGTTGTGGCTCTCATAGGTGCCTATGCGCATGCACGGGAGCGGTGAAAATGGCGTCACCCAGCTACCCAGTCTCTAGTATTGGAACTCTGTTCTCCCCAATTAGCAATCACGCACCTGTCCTCTGTCTTCAGCTTGTGTCCATTCCCCACTTTTTCACTCTCCATGACCAGGCCCCAGGCAGTACCTCTCTCCCAAGTTTTGTCTCAGGTGCGGTTGTTTTCCCCAGTCCCTTACTTCTGAAGGACTGCAGCTTGGACCTGTTCCTCCCCTCTGTGGGAGGGTCTCACTTAGCAATGGCAGAATGAGCAATGGCCAAATATCAGCTGCACCCTGGAATGCCCGCTGGATCCTGTTGTTGCTGGTGCCCTGAGACTACGGCCAGGTGTCAGCCTGCCCCAGAAAAAGTTCACGAGATAGTGGAGCAGCAGCGTTTCAGCGATTATGGAAAATCACAACACACATCTGGCACCAGGCTTCACCCTTAAGGACCTTGTTCCAGCACCAGCGAATGTGGCCTTTTTCTGGGGTCTGCTGAGACCAGGTGGCTTCAACAGTGTCTACCAAATGTCTTTCCAGCAGTGCAACCGCTTTTCCCCATGTGGCCTGAGAAGCTCTCAGACCCCACTCCTTTCCTGGTGATTCACCCTTCCCACCAGAGCACTGCCAGGCATTAAGCTATGGAGTTGCAGACTTTGAGCTCCTCTTGTTTACAGTCTTAATGGAATTTAAACCCTCTGCTTTCTCCTTTCTCCCTTTTTAGTTTAATCCCTGAGGCTGTTTCCAGTTTTTTACTTTCTCTTCGGCTGCTTTTGAGGAGGGGTGCTTTTTCCCATATTCTCTCCTCCTCCCCAGTCTCTGTCTTCTCTCTGCCTGCAAAACTGGTTCCCTACCTTTTGTCTCCTCTCGCTTCCCAAATTCACCTCTCTGCACCGTGTACCTCATGATTGTTGCTTTAAATTCTCCATCACACACGTTACTTATATCTGTTTGATTCAATTTTCTCTGTGACCTTATCTTGTTTCGTTTGGGATGAATTTCTGCATCTTGGTATTTTTTATATGTCTCTTCTTCTATGTATTATAAAAAACTGTTATGTTTCCTGCATGTGAGTAATAACTTCATGAAGAAGAGGTAATATTCTGTGTAGGGCCTGGCAATTCAGGGAGTGTCTCTGGTATGTGCTGCATGCTCTCTGCTGCTGTGTTTTGGCTGCTCTATCATTCATTCAAGCCATCTGCAGATGCTCCCCTTGCCTGCAGTGGGCAATGTTGGTCTGTGGCCAGTTTTTACTAGGTGTGCTCTGGTCTGCTTGTTAAATTAGACATGATACCACTCCCACTAGAACTGAAGCCCAGAGAACTGTCTGGCTGGGAGATGTGGTGTGGACAGTGGCTTCTTCTTGTATTTTCTGGAAGTAGCCAACCACATGGGGATCTAGACAAACTTGAATGAGAAGGTCAATACTGGCAGAGTGCTGGGATGTCGGATACAGTGTAAGCAGGTTAGGCAACCAGTGTTGGTGCTGTGATGTTTACTGCAGGTGGATAGCTCTGTGTGCATGGTGATGGGACAGGGGAGGAACATGTCTCCAGTCAGCTCTTTTGTCCCTGGAGAGGGGACGCTGTGCTTGCTTCTCCCAGGGCAGCACTCCAAGAAAAGTGTCCCAGATGCACTTCAGAATGTTATTTTCATGCATCTCTGAGTTGCCTGCCTGCCTTCTCTCCAGGTCCAGCACAGTTCCTTCCATGTTCTATCCTAGTCAATCCTGCTGACTTTTTAATTTCCAGGCTTTAGGGACATGTTGTACACTTGAACCAAAGCTGGTATACCTTCGGAGGTTTTCACTTCACTGGAAATGCGGGAAGCCTCATTAAGAAAAGCAGACATGCCATAGCACAGAAGCATGGGACCTTAAGCAAGTGTCTGGACTGAGCTGCCATCTGCACTTTACTGTGCACTTATGCTGAGGGGTAGGAAAGGGAAATGGCACCCACTGTCTCCTTTGTCCTCAAAGAGGTGCCTCTGTGAATGCAACCCTCAGTGACACGTTCCAAGAAGAGTGAACAATCTCCTCTGCACCATGAGTCACTTGGATCTCTGCCTCCATGTCATATGTCTCTGGGTTGTTTGTTCACATTCTATCCAGGATTCAGGCACGACCCTCAGGGCTCTATAGCAGCCAAGCTGCTGACCTGTAAAACTCCAGTCTTCCATCCCCTGTGGTTGCAAAAACTCATGAAAATCAGTGTCTTTTGCTTTCCCAGCCAACAGATTTGGGGTAGTGTTTTCCTTGTGTATTCCCTTGGGTGCTCCTCGCTCTTGCCTTTCTCCACTATCATGGTACCTCCCCTCCACTGCCCCAGCGATCTGTTTCTCCCCCAAACCACATCTCTGCACTTCCTGCTTTCCTTGATGTGGCCTCTTTTCTTCTTTCAGTTTTGGAATTTGTTGTGTCAGCCTTCAGGTTGATTTCTTGGGGTATTCAGAATGATTTGACAGTTATCTAGTGAGGAGAAGACTAGCTTAGAGTCCTCTTACTACTCCACCATCTTAGCTCCCTCCCCGCCCCATCACATTCCTTTTTGAGTTTTGAAGCAAACCTGATTCCAGGAGCTACAGTGTTTGGGCACTGCCTTTTATATTTATGCTTTTATGACACATCTAAGAAACATTTGCCTAATCCAGTCACAATGACTATGGTATATAATTTCTTTTTAGAGTTTTTTAAAGAGTGTTATACTTAAACTTTTAAATCTCTTACATTTTGATCTCTGATCAATTTGAAGCTATTTTTTTATATAGTGTAAGGTAGAAATCCAAATTAACTCTTTTTCACGTGGATAATCAGTTGTCCCACCACCATTTGTAAAAAGACTATTCTTTCCCCCATTGAATATTTTTAGTACCTTCGTCAAGAATCAAGTGACTGAATATTCAAAGCATATTTGTATACACTGAATTATATTGTAATGAGATTTATGTCAAACTTAATGACAGAATTTTTGATTGTCTGTAAATACTTGAGTATATCATCATATGGCCATCTTGCTTTCTTATTGTTGATAAGAAGACTGCCCCTATTACTGAGTATCCCTTATACATGATAAGTCAAAGCAATCTACATATTCAGTGTGATCCCTATCAAGGTTACACCAGCATTCTTCACAGAGCTAGAACAAATAATTCTAAAATTTGAATGGAAGCAGAAAAGCCCCGAATAGCCAAAGCAATCTTGAAAAGGAAAACCAAAGCAGGAGGCATCACAATCCCAGACTTCAAGCTATACCACAAAGCTGTAAACATCAAGACCATATGGTATTGGCACAACAACAGACACTCAGATCAATGGAACAGAATAAAGAACCCAGAAATGGACCCACAAACTTATGGCCAACTAATCTTTGACAACACAGGAAGGAATATCCAATGGAATAAAGGCAGTGTCTTCAGCAAATGGTGCTGGGAAAACTGGACAGCGACATGCAGAAGAATGAACCTGGACCACTTTCTTACACCATCCCCAAAAATAAACTCAAAATGGATGAAAGACCTCAATGTAAGACAGGAAGCCATCAAAATCCTCGAGGAGAAAGCAGGCAACAACCTCTTTGATCTTGGCCTCAGCAACTTCTTACTCAACACGTCTTGGGAGGCAAGGGAAACAAAGCAAAAATGAACTACTGGGACCTCTTCAAAATAAAAAGCTTCTGCACAGCAAAGGAAACAATCAGCAAAACTAAAAGGCAACCGACAGAATGGAGAAGATATTTGCAAATTACATATCAGATAAAGGGTTAGTATCCAAAATGTATAAAGAGCTTATCAAACTCAACACCCAAAAAACAAAGAATCCAGTGACAAAATGGGAAAAATACATGAATAGACACTTCTCCAAAGAGGACATCCAGATGGCCAACTGACACATGGAACAACACTCAACATCACTCATCATCAGGGAAATACAAATCAAAACCACAATGAGATATCACCTGACACCTGTCAGAATGGCTAACATTAACAATTCAGGCAACAACAGATGTTGGCGGGGATGTGGAGAAAGATCATCTCTTTTGCATTGTTGGTGGGAATGCAAGCTGGTGCAGCTACTCTGGAAAACAGTAAGGAGGTTCCTCAAAAAACTAAAAATAGAACTACCCTAGGACCCATTGTGTGTGTGTGTGTGTGTGTGTGTATATATATATATATATATATATATATATATACATATATATATGTGTGTATATATATATATACATATATATATGTGTGTATATATATATATACATATATATATGTATATATATATGATGATGTATTATTTGGCAATCAAAAATAATGAAATCTTGCCATTTGCAACTACGTGGATGGAACTGGAGGGTATTATGCTACGTGAAATTAGTTAGAGAAAGACAAAAATCATATGACTTCACTCATATGAGGACTTTAGGAGACAAAACAGAGGAACAAACGGTAAGGAAATCAAAAATAATATAAAAACAGGAAAGGGGACAAAACAGAAGAGACTCATAAATATGGAGGAAAAACTGCAGGTTACTGGAGGTGCTGTGGGAGGGGGAATGGTCTAAATGCGTAAAGGTCACTAAGAATCTACTCCTGAAATCATTGTTGCACTATATGCTTACTAACTTGGATGTAAATTAAAACAATAAAAAAACAAAATTAAAAACAATTATTGTAGGAAGGGGAGGGGAGCTATGATGGTGGCAGAGTAGGAGGACCATATGTTTGCCTCCTTCCTCAAACACAGCTAGATAACCATCAAATCGTTCTGAATACACAAGAAATAGACCTGCAGACTGATAAAAAGAAACTACACAACTAGAGGGAGAGAAATTGGCCACATTGAGAAAGGTAGAAGTGAGGAGACATGGTTTGGGGGATAAACATATGGTGGGTGCTGTGGAGGGGAGGAAACCTTAGTCATGGAGAAAGGTGAGAGATTGGAGCACATGGGATTCACACAAGAAAAACACCTTTCCAAAGCTATTGGCTAAGAAAATGAAAGGGACTGAGTTTCATGAATTTTTGCAACCAGCAGGGCACAAAAATTGGATTTTTAGAGGCTTGGCTGGGATAGCAACCTGTGAACACTACCCCATTCCTGGAGACGAGGCAGGCAAACAACCCCAGGACAGGCTGTGTGATCTGAGCATGGCCAAAGGGGCTCAAGGACAGACTGTTTGTACTGTTTGCATTGCACCTGTGAGGAGTGGCATTGCCTCGCTGGAGACAAAAGAACTAATGGTTGCCATTTCACTCTACTGTCCCCTAGCAGAGGCTCAGGGACATCTCCTGAGGTCAGCTAACCCTGACACTGGCAGATTAGTGTACTTTTCTCCAAATCCCATGCTCCTGTGCTCTGGTACAGCTGACCTTCTGGTCAAACCTGCATCAATCCCAGCACAGTAAGATCCGCTTCCAGAGGATCTGCGCAGGTCCCCTTCACACCAGCTCCCTGAAGTTTGGAATTTCAAATCTCAGCAGGCCCATCTGATGTAGAGCCCAAGGTGTGCTATGCTGCTCCAGGCAGGCAAGCGATTCAGAGACAGAGTGTGAAAACAGTGATCAGAAAAATGCCTGAAATGCATGAGAGGAAGTTAATCCTTCTTCTTCAAGGTATACCCCGACAGCAGCAAGCAGGAACTCCCCTCTCAGGGGACAAAGGAGTTGGCTTGTGCAATTTCCTGCCTCTGCCCCTCAGCATAAACCAATTGGAGTAAACAGCACAATGCCAACACTAGCTGCATAACCTACGTAAACCAAGTTCCACTACCCTTTGTTCCTCTGGTACTAATTTTCTTGGGCAAGTGTTCCTAAGTTTCAGAAAAGCAGGCCCCTTCCCCAGAAGACCAGCACCAACCCCGCACATACCATGTCTACTGATATTAGAGTTCTTCATAGCTTCAGTTCTAGTTTAAATAGCACCAGATCTCTTCTAACAAGCATACCAGAGCATGCCTACTTAAAACTCGCCATGCTCTGGCCAAGGTCCAAACACTCTCCACTGCAGGCAAGGAGAATTTCTGGAGACGACTGACCTGAGGGATAGAACAGCCAAAACACAATAGCAAAGTGCATGCAGGACACACCAGAAACATTTCCTGAAGCACAAGGACCTGGGCATTATATGACCTCTTTTTCATAAACTCTTTACTCTTAAGAGCAGGAAACATAATAGGCATTTCTACACAGAGAAGACAGAGACATACACAAAATGCCAAGACAGAGGAATTCATCCCACAAGAAAGAAGAAAAAAAAAGTTCATGACCAGAGATCTAATCAAAAGAGATAAATAATATGCCTGATACAGAATTTAAAGTAACAATCATAAAGGTACTAGCTCTGCTGGATAAAAGCATAGAAGACACCAGGACACTCACCACAGACATAAACGAACTTAAAACAAATAAGCCAAAAATGAAAAAAATGCAATAACCAAGATGCAAAACTGACTTGTGTAATGACTACAAGGACGGATGAATCAGAAGAACAAATCAGTTGTCTAGAATATAGAATTGTGGAAAATAATGAAGCTGAAAAAAAGGAGAACTAAATATTTTGGATCATGAGAGTACTTAGTGAACTCAGTGACTCCATCAAAAGTAATAACATTTGTATTATAGGAGTCCTAGAAGAAGAAGAGAGAGAAATGAGGGCCAAAGGTTTATTTCAGGAAATCAGAGCTGAAAACATCCCTAATATGGGCAAGGAAACAGACATCCAAATCCAGGAGGCACAGAGAACTACCTTCAAAATCAACAAAAGCAGGACAACACCAAGACATATTGTAGTTGAATTTGCAAAATATAGTGATAAAGAAAAAATTCTAAAAGCATCAAGGAAAAAGAAGCCTCTAAGTTACAGTGGAAGACTAACAAGGTTAGCAGCTCATCTCTCCACAGAAACATGGCAAGCTAGTAGGGGTGCCATGATTCGCTCAACATGCTGAATGAGGACAATCTGCAGCCAAGAATACTCTATCCAGCAAGGCTATCATTCAGAATAGGAGATATAAACAATTTTTCAAACAAAAAATTAAAGGAGTTTGTGATCACTAAACCAGCCCTGCAAGAAATATTAAAGGGTACCCTTTGAGTAGAAAATAAAAACAAAACGTGACATAGTATTGAAAGGATCAGAGACAATATCCAGAAAAAACCAACAAAACAAGTAATAAAATGGCACTAAATACATATCTATCAAAGTTACTCTGAATGTAAATGGACTAAGTACTCTGATAAAAAGACATATGGTGTCAGAATGCATAAAAAAAACCAAGACCCATTTATATACTGCCTACAAGTTACTCATTCTAGACCTAATGACACCTGCATATTCAAAGTGAAATGATGGAGAAACATTTGTTACGCAAATCACATCAAAAGAAAGCCAGTGTAGCAATACTTATAATTGACACACTAGATTTTAAACCAAAGACTATAACAAAACATGAAGGATCCTATATCATAATAAAGGGGACTAGCCCACAAGAAGATCTAACAATTGCTTTTTTTTTTGCAGGTTTTTATTTAAATTCTAGTTTGTTCACATACAAAGTAATATTAGTTTCAGGTGTAGAATTGAGTTATTCTTCACTTACATACAGCATCCAGTGCTCACCACAAGTGCCCTCCTTAATACTAATCAACCATTTTATCCATCTCCCACTCACCTCCCATCTAGCAACCCTCAGTTTGTTTCTATAGTTAAGAGTCTGTTTTCTGGTTTGCCTCTCTCTTTTTTCCTTCCTGTATGTTCATTTGTTTTGTTTCTTAAATTCTACATGAGTGAAATCATATGGCATTTGTCTTTTTCATACTGAATAATTGTTCTTAGCATGATACTCTCTAGCTCCATCCATGCCATTGCAAATGGCAAGATTTCATTCTTATTTATGGCTGAGTAATTATATATATATATATATATATATATATATACATACATATATATATATCACATATTCTTTGTATATTCATCAGTCGATGGGCCCTTGATCTGTTTCAATAATTTCTCTATTGTAGATAATGATGCTATAAACAGTAGGGTGCATGTATTGCTTTGAATCTGCATTTTTGTATTCTTTGGATATACCTAGTAGAACAATTGCTGGACCATAGGGTACTTCTATTTTTATCTTTTCAGGAAACTCCATACTGTTTTCCAGAGCGGCCGCACCAGTTTGCATTTCCACCAGCAGTGAAAGAGGTTCCCCCTTTATCCACATCCTCACAAATACCTGTTTTTCCCTGTGCTGTTAAGTTTTAGCCATTGTGACTACTGTGAGGTGATATATCATTGTAGCTTTTCATTGTATTTCCTTGATTATCAAGGAGATTGAGCATGTTTTCATGTGTATGTTGGCCATCTGGTATGTCTTCTTTGGAAAAATATTTATTGATATCTTCTACTCATTTGGTAATTGGAGTTTGGATGTTGAGTTCTATAATTTCTTTATGTATTTTGGATACTAAACATAAATCAGATATCTCATCAGCAAAAATATTCTCCATTCTGTAGGTTACTTTTTAGTTTTCTAGATTGATTTTTGCCTACATTTTATTTAAATTCCAATTACTTAATGAACAATGGAATATTAGTTTCGGGTGTACAATTTAGTGATTCACCACTTACACACAACACCTTGTGCTTATAACAAGTGACCTCCTTAATGCCCATCACCTATTTCACCCATCACCCTGTCTACCTCCCCTCCAGTAACCATCAATTTGCTCTCTATAGTTAAGAATCTGTTTCTTGGTTTGCCTGTCTCTTTTTCTCCCATGTTCATTTGTTTTGCTTCCTAAATTCCACATATAAGTGAAATAGTATTGTTTTTTTCTTTCTCTGACTTATTTCCACTAGCATAATACTCTCTAGCTCTATCCAAATAGTTGCAAATGTCAACATTTCATTCTTTTTTAGAGCTGAGTAATATTCCATTATTTATGTTCTTTTTCTAGCTACTTTAGGTGTAAGGTGAAGTTGCATATTTGAGATATTTCCTCTTTCTTGAGGTAGCCCTGTAATGCTATATACTTTCCTCTTAGGACCACTTTTGCTGCATTCCAAAGGTTTTGGTCCATCATGTTTCCATTGTCATTTGCATGTATTTTTAAACTTCCTGGCTGACCCATTCATTCTTTAGGAAAATGTTTTTTTACCTCCACGCATTTGTGTTCTTTCTAATTTTTTTTCTTGTAGTTGACTTCAAGTTTCGTAGCATTGTGTTCAGAAATCATGCATGGTATGATCTCAATCTTTTTGCACTGTTTGGGTCTGATTTGTGATCTAGTATGTGATCTATTCAGGAGAATGTTCTATGTGCACTTGAAAATAATGTGTATTTTGCTGCTTTAGGGTGAAATGTTCTGGATATATCTATTAAGTCCATCCTATCTAATGTGTTGGTCAAACCATTTTTCCTTGTTGATTTTCTGCTTACATAATCTGCCCATTGCTGTGAATGGGGTGTTAATGTCCTCTGCTGTTATTGTATTATTATGAATGAGTTCCTTTATGTTTGTTAATAATTGTTCTATATATTTGTGTACTTCCAACTTTGGGGCATAAATATTTGCAATTGTTAGGTCTTCTTTTTTTATAGTCCCTTTTATTATGATATAGTGCACTCCTTCATCTCTTGTTACAGTCTTTGGTTTAAAATACAGTTTGATACAAGTATGGACACTCTTGCTTTCTTTTGACGTCCATTTGAGTGATAAATATTTCTCCATCCCCTCACTTTCAATCTGCAGGTGCTTTAGATCTAAAATGAGTCAATCATAGGCACCACATAATGGGTCTTATTTTTTTTATCTGTTCTGACACACTATGTCTTTTGATTAGAGCAGTGAGTTCATGTACATTATGAGCAATTATTTATAAACATGTATTTGTGCCATTTTATTAACTTTTTTGGTCATTGTTTCTGGAGATTTCTACGGTTCATGTTTTTTTTTTAATTTTAACGTTTATTTATTTTCGAGAGTCAGAGAGAGACAGCATGAGCAGGGGAGGGGCAGAGAAAGAGGGAGACGCAGAATCTGAAGCAAGTTCCAGACTCTGAGCTGTCAGCACAGAGCTTGATGTGGGGCTTGAACTCACAAACCATGAGATCATGACCTAAGCTGAAGTCGATTGCTTAACTAAGCCACCCAGGCGCCCCTATTCATGTTTTGTCTTTGTCACTTTTTGTATTTCTTTTCCACTCCTAGTCCCCTTTAATATTTCTTGCAGGTCTGGTTTAGTGGTCAGAATCTTTTTTTTAAAATTTTTTAAATGTTTTTGCTCGTCTGGGAGAGTCTTTATCAGTTTGTATTCTGAACCCTAGCCTTGCTTGGTAGAGTATTCTTGCTTGCAGATTTTTCCCATTCCACATGCTGAATATATCATGCACCCCTCTTCTGGCTCACCAAGTTTCTGTGGAGAGATCTGTTACTAACCGTATTGTTCTTCCCTTGTATGTGAGGGATTTCTTTTGTTCTGCTGCTTTTTGGAATTTTTCTTTATCATTATAATTTGCTAATAGAATTATAGTATGTCTTGGTGTTGCCCTGTTTTTGTCAATTTTGAAGAGGATTTTCTATGGCTCCTGGATTTGGATGTCTGTTTCTTCCCCCAACTGAGGAAGTTTTGGGTCATAATTTCCTTATATAAATCTTCTTCCCTGTTTCTCTCCCTTATTCTGGCACTTTTATGACATGAATGTTATGTTTGATGAAATCATGATCCAAAATTTTTCTTTCTCTTTCTCTCTCAGCTTCATTATTTTCCATAATTCTATCTTCTATATCACTTATTCATTCACCTGTTTCTGCCATCCTTGTGGTCATTACATCCAGTCTGTTTTGAATCTTCGTTATTGTGTTGTTTGGCCCTATTGTTTTTTAGCTTTTTAATCTCTGTGATATGGGTATCCCAGATATCTTTCATGATTTTCTGAAGCCAAGTTGGTATAATTATTATAATTTCTTTAAATTCTGCATCAGGAATAGTATTTATATCTGTATCAATTAAGTCCCTGTCCATGACAATTTCTTATTCTTTTGGGATGAACTCCTCTTTCTTGACATTTTGTCTATATCTCTGTCTTCTCTGTGTTAGGAAAGCCTGCTGTTTCCTGTTCCTGGGAGTAATGGCTTTATGAAGCAGAGGCCATAGTATTCATGACCTGGCACTTCAGGAATTGTCCCTGGTCTGTGCTGTATATACACTTTGCTGATGTGTTTTGGCTTCTCTATCCATTATGTAAGTCTACTGCAGTATTTCTCCTTGGCTGCAGTTGGCAGTGTTTGGGTCTTGGCCAGAGTGTGGAGAGTTTTAACTAGGTGTGCCCTGGTCTTCTTGCTAAACAAGACCTGATGCTAGTTCCACTAGAATTGAAGCTTTGTAGAACTTTATGATTCATAGATATGGTGTGTGCCAGGGTTTGAGCTGATCTTCTTGGGGAGCAGCCCACTGCACTGGTTATTAGCCACACTTGATCAAGAAAAGCAGTACCAGCAGATTGCAGGGGGTGGGGCATTGTTTAAGCAGTTTATACAGCCAGTGTTGGTGTAATACTGTTTCCTGAAGTTGTTTTATGCTAAGGGGTGTGGAAAGGAAATAGTGTCAATCAGCTCCTTTGTCTATATGGAGGGGAGTCTGTGATTGCAGCTCTCAGGGAAGCACTTTCAGAAGAGCAAATAATTTCCTCTCATTCATCACAGGCGTTTTTCAGATTGCTAATTTCACACTCTCTGTTTCTGAGTTTATTGCCTACCTGGAGCAGCACATATCACCATGGGCTCTACCCTAGCCATGCCTGCTCACTTTTAACATTCCAAGCTGCAGGAACCTGGTGTAGCAGGACTTGCACTGGTTCTCTGGGAAAGGGTTTCACCATACTGGGACTGATGCAGGTTTGACCCAGAATGTCAGTAGCTCCAGAGCACAAGGGAATGGTACTTGAAGCAAGTAGGCTAAACATCAAGTGCCAGGGGTAGCTTCCCTTAGCAGGTGTCTCTTTGTCTATGCTGCGGGGTGGGGAAGCTAAAAAGTGCCTTCTAACTCTATTGTCCCCAGAGAGGTAATGCCATATCTCAAAGGTGTGCTTCAAAAAGTATGAAAAATTTCTCCCTGTGCCCCTTCATTCATGCTCTATTCACACAGTCTGCCCCCAGGGTTGTTTGCATGACTCTTCCCTAGGAGTAGAGCAGAGTTCCTCAGGTCTCTATTCAGGGAAATCCTGGGAACTCTAATACTCTCGCGTTTGAGTCCCACTTGTTGGAAAAAAAATCACAAAATCCAGCCCCTCTCCTTTTCCCAGCCAATGGCTCTGGGTAAGTGGTCTCCTTGTGCATATTTCTGTACTCCCCACTCTCTCTTTTCTTTCTTAGGAACAAATTCTCTCTCCCCTTCACAGCACCCATGATCCCTTTGTCCCACAAAACACATCTGGACATTTCCTACATTCTGCAATGTGGTTTCTTCTCTCCATTTATGCAGTATGTTCTATCAGACCTTAGACTTATTTCTTGAGTATTTAGAATGATCTGATAGTAATCTACCTGTATTGGGGTGATGAGACAAACCTAGGATCCTCCTAATATCCCACTATCTTAGCTCTCCACTAGTGTAGTCTTTATCTGGTTTTCTTTCCAGGGTAGTGCTGGCCTCATCAAATGAATTTGGACGTTTTCCATTCTTTTCTATTTTGGGGGGAATAATTTGAGGAGAATAGGTATTAAATGTTTTCTACAAGATTTGTAAAATCACCTCTTAAGCTCTCTGGTCTTGGACTTTTGTTTGTATAAAATTTATTGATTAATTCATCTTGCTTGTAATCAACCTATTCACATTTTGTATTTCTTCCTGTTTCACTTTTGCTAGGTTATATGTTACTAGATATTTATTCATTTCTTCTAGGCTGTCTAGTTTGTTGGCATGTAGATGTCCATGCAGTTTTCCCAGCACTATTTGTTGAAGACACTGTCTTTTTTTCACATTAAATACTCTTTGCTGCTCTGTTGAGGATTAGCTGGACATACATTTGTGGGTCCATTTCTGGGTTCTCTAATCAGTTCCATTGATCTATGTGTCTGCTTTTGTGTCAGTACCATACTGTCTTGATGACTACAGCTTTATAATGCAGCTTGAAGTCTGAAAGTGTGACGCCTCCAGCTTTGGTTTTCTTTTTCAGGATTGCTTTGGCTATTTGGAATCTTTTCTTGGCCCATAAAAATTTTAGAACTATTCTATCTCTGTGAAGAAAGCTGGTGTTATTTTGATAGGGATTGCATTGAATGTGTAGACTGCTTTGGGTAGTGTTGATATTTCACAATATTTGTTCTTCCAATCCATGAAAAAGGAATGTTTTTCCATTTCTGTGTGTCTTCTTCAATTTCTTTCATAAGCTTTCTACAATTTTCAGCCTACAGATCTTTTACCTCTTTTGTTAACTTTATTCCTAGGTATCTTATGGTTTTTGGTACATTTGTAAATGGGATCATTTCCATTATTTTTCTTTCTGCTCTTTTATTATTGGTGTATAGAAATGCAACTAATTTCTGTACTTTGATTTTACATCTTGCAACTTTGCTGAATTCAGGTATGAATTCTAGCAGTTTTTTGGTGGAATCTTTAGAGTTTTTCCATGTAGAGTATCATGCCATGGGCAGAGTGAGAGTTTGACTTCTTCCTTGCCAATTTTATGCATTTTATTTATTTTTGTTGTCTGATTGCTGAGGTTAGCACTTCCAGTACTATGTTGAACAACAGTGGTGAGAGAGGACATCCTGTCGTGTTCCTGTCCTTAGGGGGAAGGCTCTCACTTTTTCCCCATTGAGGTTGATATTAGCTGTGGGCCTTTAATATATGACCTTTATGATGTTCAGGTATGTTCCTTCTATCTCTACTTTCTTGAGATTTTTTATAAAGGAAGGATGCTGTATTTTGTTACTTTTTCTGTATATATTGAGAGGATCATATGGTTATTATCATTTCTTTTATTAATTTTGTGCATCATGCTGATTGATTTGTAGATGTTGGACCAGCACTGAAGCCCAGGAAAAATCCCACTTGATCATGATGAACAATTCTTTTAATATACTGTTGAATTTGATTTGCTACTGTCTTGTTGAGAATTTTTGCATCCATGTTTACTAGGGATATTGGCATGAAATTCTCCTTTTTATTGGGGTCTTTGTTTTTGGAACCAAGTTAATGATGGCATCATAGAATAATTTTTGAAGATTTCCTTCCGTCTGTAATTTTTGGAACAGTTTGAGAAGAATAGGTATTGACTCTTATTTAAATGTCTGGTAGAATTCCCCTGTGAAGACATCTGGCATAGGAGTCTTGTTTGTTGGGGGATTTCCGTAACTGATTTAATTTGTTTGCTGGTTATGGCCTTGTTTGAGTATTCTATTTCTTCTTGTTTCTGCTTTGATAGTGTGTGTCTAGGAATTTGTCCATTACTCCCAGATTTCCCAGTTTGTTGGCATATAATTTTTTGTAGCTATTCTCTTATAATCATTCGTATTTCTGTGGTGTTGTTTGTGATCTCTCTTCTTTCATTCATGGTTTTATCTATTTGGTCCCTCTCTTTATCCTTTAGATAAGTCTGGCTATGCAGTAATAAAATTTGTTTATTCTTTCAAAGAACCAGCTTTGAGTTTCATCGATCTCTTCTACTTTTTTGTTGTTGTTTTGTTTGTTTCTATATCATTTATTTCTGTTTTAATCTTTATTATTTCCCTTCATCTGCTGACTTTAGGCTTTATTTCCTGCTCCTTTTCTAGCTGATTTAGGTTGTGTATTTGGGACCCTTCTTGCTTCTTGAGATAAGCTGGAATTGCAATGCACTTTCCTCTTAGGACTGCCTTTGCAGCATCCCAAATGGGTTGGACTGTCCCATTTTCATTTTCATTTGCTTTTATGTATTTTCTACTTCTTCTTAAATTTCCTGGTTAACGATTCATTCTTATTGGATGCTCTTTAACCTCCATTTATTTAAGGGCTTTCCAATTGTTTTGTTGTGGTTGATTTCAAGTTTCATAGCGTTGTGATCATGGTATGACCTCAATCTTTTTGTACTTGTTGAGGGCTGATTTGTGACACAAATATTCCATGTGTCCTGGAGAAGAATGTATATTCTGCTGGTTTAAGATGAAATGCTCTTAGTATATCTGTTAAGTCCTTCTCATCCAGTGTGTCATACAGAGCCATTTTTTTCCTTGATGATTTTCTGCTTAGATGATTTTTCCATTGTAAGTGGAGTATCAAAGTCTTCTACAATAATGATATTATTAGCAATGAGTTTGTTTATTTTGTGGTTAATTGATTTATATATCGGAGTGTTTAAGTTGGGGGCATAAACATTTACGATTGTTAGATCTTCTTGATGGATAGACCCCTTAATTATGATATAATGCCTTTCTTCATCTCTTGTTACAGTATTTCGTTTTTTTTAATTTTTTAAACATTTATTTATTTTTGAGACAGAGAGAGACAGAGCATGAACGGCGGAGGGTCAGAGAGAGAGGGAGACACAGAATCCGGAAGCCGTCTCCAGGCTCTGAGCTATCAGCACAGAGCCTGACGCAGGGCTCGAACTTATGGACTGCGAGATCATGACCTGAGCTGAAGTTGGACGCCCAACCGAGTGAGCCACCCAGGCGCCCCCAGTATTTGTTTTAAAATCTAGTTTGTCTGATATAAATATAGACACTCTTACTTTCTTTTGACATCCACTGGTATGATAGATGGATCTCCATCCCCTCACTTTCAATCTGTAGGTGTCTTTAGGTCTAAAGTGAGTCCCTTGTGGGCAGTATATAGATGGATCTTTTTTTTTCTTTTAATCCACTCTGATACCCTATGTCTTTTGATTGGGGCCTTAGTCAATTAATATTTAGAATAATTATTAAAAGATATGAATTTAGTGCCATTGTGTTACCTGTAGAGTTGGTTTTTCTGGTGATGTTCTCTGTTCTTTTCTAGTCTTTGTAGTTTTTCTCTCTCTATTTTTCTCTCTCTCTTGTCCACTCAGAGTCCCTTTTGAAACCCACAAGGCTGTTTTACTGTCCACGAACTCATTTATTTATTTATTTATTTATCTAATAAACTTTTTATCTCTCCTTCTATTCTGAATGACAACCTTGATGGATAACGAATTCTTGGCTATATATTTTTCCCATTAATGACATTGAATATTTCCCATTACACCTTTCTAGCCTGCCATGTTTCTGTGGATAGCGGTGCTGAGAACCTGATCTCTTTTTGCTTGTAGGTTAAGGACTTTTCCCCTTGCTGCTTTCAGGCTTCTTTCCTCGTATGAATATTTTGTGAATTTGACTATGATATCCTTTGGTAATGGTTGGCATTTGTTTGAATTTAATGGGAGTTTTCAATGCTTCTTGGATTTTGATGTCTGTGTTCTTCCCCAGATTAGGCAAATTTTCAGCTACAATTTCTTTGAATAAACCTTCTGCCCCTTTTTTCTCTCTTCATCTTCTGGGAGTCCTATGATATGAATGTTACTATGTTTTCATAAGTCCCTGGGTTCTCAAATTCTACCTTTATGGTCCATGACCTATCTTTCCCTTTTCTTTTCAACTTCATTATTTTCCATAATTTTATCTTCTATATCAGCAATTCACTCCTTTGATTTGTTAGTCTTCATTTTTATGTCCTCCATTTGGGATTGTATCTCAGTTATAGCATTTTTAATTCCATCCTGCCTAGATTTTAGTTCTTTTATCTCTGAAGTAAGGGATTCTCTAGTGTGTCCTGGGGTAAATTCTTCAGCCTTGCCATTTTGGAGAGAAAGGAAAATAAAAGCAAAATGAAACAGGATAAAAAAAATTAAATCAAAGAAAAAAGTAAAGAAAAGTGAAATATATAAAGCAAGCTAGATTGTAGGTTTGTTTTTGTCTGCTTGATATCAGAAGCTTGATAGAAAAAAAAGAACAAAAGAAAGAGAAACAAGGAAAAATAATTAAAATTTGAAAAAAATACAAAATGAATAAAATTAAAAAATTAAAAGTTGCTCTTTCTTTATCAAACAAAACAAAAAAAACAAAATAAAAACAATAAAACAAAAAAGAATCAAACAAACAGATTAAAAAGAAAAACAAAGGATGCAATATCCTTTTTCCCCTAGAGCTGAAACTTTGCAGGATTCTATGATCAGTAGACTTGGTGTTGGTGATGGGTTTTGTGCGCATCTTCTGGGGTAGGACACTGCTGCTCTGATTCTCAGGTACAATTGCCCTAGTGGAGATGTATCTACAGGACACAGGGGGCAGGGCTTTTTGTAGCAGTTCTGTTCTCCACTTGGAGGTTCTGTTAACCTCACTGAGGTAGATCAAGCTTTGCGTGAGTGGAGAAAATGGCTTCCCCTGTTCTCTAATCTGGGCATGGGGAAATCACATCACTCCTGTTCAGTAAGGCCTCACAGATGTTGTAAGAGTGACCCTGCCTGCGTCCCTGTTTTCTGTCAGACCCCTGCCTTCACCCTGTGTCTGGGCTGTCTACATGCTTGAACTTGGTGAATTATTATGTTGGTATACTGTTGGATTTGGTTTGCTAGTGTTTTACTGAGAATTTTTGCATCTATGTTTATCAGTGTAAATGGCCTGTAGTTCTAGTTTTTTTCGTTGAGACTTTATCTGGTTTTGGTATCAGGCTAATTCTGGCCTCATAGAATGAGTTTGCAAGTTTTCCTCCCATTTCCATTTATTTTTGGAACAGTTTGAGAAGAATAGGTATTAACTCTTCTTTAAATGTTTGCTAGAATTCTGTGAAGCTATCTGGCCCTTGATGTTTGTTTGTTAGAATTTTTACACTGCTGATTCAATTTCATTCCTGATTATTGGTCTGTTAAAGTTTTCTATTCCTCCCTGTTTCAATTTCAGTAGTTTGTATGTTTCTAAGGAATTTATCTATTTCATCTAGGTTGCCCATTTTGTTGGCATATAGTTTCTCATAATATTTTCTTAAAAGTGTTTTTATTTCTGTGGTTGTGGTTGATCTATATTTTCTCTCATTTGTGATTTTATTTGGTTACTTTCTCATTTTTTTGATAAGTATGACCAGAGAATTATCAATTTTATTAATTTTTTTTCAAGAAAATAGTTCTTCATTTCATCGATCTGTTCTATTTTTTTTAGTTTCATATCAGTTATGTCTGTCCTAATTTTTATCATTTCCCTTCTTCTAATGGCTTTAAGCTTTTTTTTATTGTTGTTGTTCTCTGTCTAACTCCTTTAGGAGTAAGGTTAGCTTGGTTATTTGAGACTTTTCTTGCTTCTTTATGTAGACCTATATTGCTATATTCTTCCCTCATAGATCTGTTTTGCTGCATCTGAACGATTTTGGACTGTTGTGTTTTCATTTTCATTTCTTTCCATGTATTTTTACATTTGTTCCTTGATTTCATGGTTGACTCATTCATTGTTTATTAGCATTTTTTTTAACCTCCATGTGCTTGTGATCTTTCAAATTTTTCTTGTGGTTGACTTCTAGTTTCATAGTGTGATGGTCAGAGAAGTTGCATGGTATGATTTCAATCTTTCTGTATTTGTTTAGGCCTGATTCTTTATCTAGTATGTGATGTAGTCTGGAGAATATTCCATGTTTACCTCAGAAGAACATGTATTCTGCTGTTTTAGATTGGAATCTTCTGAATACATTTGTTAAGTTCTGATCCAGTGTGTCATTTACAGCTTTTGCCTCCTTCTTTATTTTGTGTTTAGATTATCCGTCCATTCATGGAAGTGGGGTGTAAAGTCCCTGCTATTATTGTGTTATGAGTTAGTTCTTATATGTTTGTTAATTGTTTTATATATTTGGGTGCTCCCGTTGGGTGCATATTTACAATTGTTAGATCTTCTTATAGTGCCTTTCTTTGTCTTTTGTTACAATTTTTGTTTTTAACATCTGGTTAATCTGATATAAGTATTGCTACTATGGCTTTCTTTTTGACAACTATTTGTGTGATAAATATTTGTCTATAACCTCAATTTCAGTCTTAGTTGTCTTTAGGTCTAAAATAAGTCTTTTGTAGGCAGCATATATAATTGGGTCTTGGTTTTGGTCCATTCTGACACACTATGTATTTTTATTGGGGTGTTTACTTCATTTACATTCAAAGTAATTATTACTAGATATGTATTTATTACCACTTGATTACTTGTTTTGTTCATACTTCTATAGATTTTCTCTGTTCCTTTCTTATCTTTGTCACTTTTGTTCTCTCCTTTATACTCAAAGCGTTCCCTTTAATATTTCCTGCAGGGCTGGTTTCATAGTCACAAACTTCTTTAGTTTTGCTTGTCCTGGAAACTCTTCATCTCTCCTTCTAGTCTGATAGATAGCCTTTCTGGATACAGTATTCTGTGATGGAGATTGTTCCTATTTAGTGATTTGAATATGTCATTCCACTCCATTCTGGCTTGCCAAATTTCTGTTGAGAAATAGCCAGTTACACTTATCGGTTGTTCCTTGTAAGTTAAGGACTCCTTTTGTCTTGTTGCTTTTAGCATTTTTTATTGCTATATTTTGCAAATTTAATTGCATTATGCCTTCCTGTTGGCTTTTTTTAAAAAAAAATACATTTTTTTAATAGAGAGAGACAGAGCACAAGTGGGGGAGGGGCAGAGAGAGAAGGAGACACAGAATCCAAAGCAGGCTCCGAGATGTCAGCACAGAGCCTGACACAGGGCTTGAACTCACAAACTGTGAGATCATGACCTGAGCCAAAGTTGGACACTTAACCAACTGAGCCATCCAGGTGCCTCCTTTCTTTTTAATCTTTGTTTTTACATTTATTTGTTTTTGAGAGATAGAGTGGAACAGAGCACAAGCAGGGGAGGTATGGAGAGAGGAAAAACAGAATCTGAAGCAGCCTCCAGGCTCTGAGCAAGCACTCAGCACAGAGCCTGATGTGGGGCTCAAACCCAGGAACCTTGAAATCATGACCTGAGCCGAAGTTGGATGCTCAACCAACTGAGCCACCCAGGCGTCCTGACCTTTTTTTTTTTTTATGAGAGATCTCCATACCTCCTGGATATGGATATCTGCTTCCCCACATTGGGGACGTTTTCAAGGAGTTTTGTTTCAGATAAATTTCCTGCTGTCTTTTATCTCTTCTGTGAATCTTTAATATCAATATTATTATGTTTGAGGGAGTCACTGAGTTCCCTACATCTATTCTTGTATTCCATAATTTTTTCTCTCTTTTGTTGACCTTCACTGTTTTCCACTATTTTAACTTCTTCATCACTATATAGTTCCTCTCCTTCTTCTAGCCTGCTGTTCACTTCATTAACCCTGTTTCCTATCTCATTTATTGTGTTCTTTATCTCTGATACATTTTTAACACTTTTATCTCTGTGGTATGGGTATCACTGATGTCTCCTGTAGTTTTCTCAAGCCAAGTGAGTATTCTTATGAATATTGCTTTACATTCTCCATCAGGTATATTACTTATATATGTTTCACTGAGATCTTGGCTGTGGCCTTACCTTCTTTCACGTGGGGTAAATTACTCCATCTTTGCATTTTGTCTAAGTCTCTGCCTTCTTCTTTGTGTTAGAAAAGCAAGTTATGTTTCTTGCTTCTAACAGTAATGCTCTTATGAAGAAAAGCCGAGTAGCGCCAGGGCATGGCGCTTCAGGGAGTGTCTGTACTGTGTGTCCTCCATATGTTCTACGGTTGTGTTTTGGCTGCTCTGTTCTTCAGGCCTGTTGTCTGCAGAATTTCTCCTTTCTGCTGTTAGCAGTGTTTCGTTCCTAGCCTTAATGTGACATTTTTTAACTACATGTGCTCTAGTCTGCATGAGAAATGAGATATGACACCTCCAACACCAGAACTGAGTCCTTTCAGAATCTTCTGGTCGGGGACATGGTATGGGCAAATTTTGTGCTGGCCTTTTGGGGTGGGGCCAACAGTTGTGGGACTGAGCCAATTGCAACAGAGTAGTGCAGTCCCACCAGAGTGTAGGAAGGTAGGGAATGGAGTAATAAAGAGGTATCCACTGTGGGTCCTGAACTGCTTCCTTAAGGTGGCTCTGTATTTATTATGAAAGACAAGGGAGGGAAATAGCACCAGACATTTCATTTGTTCCCAGACACACATCTCTGTTAACACTGTTTCTTGGTTTTTCTCTGTCTGTGTTTTCTTTTGGTTTTTAGTTTTTGTCTTAAACTCCACATATGAGTAAAATCATATGGTATTTGTCTTTCTCTGACTGACTTATTTCCCTTAGCATTATACTCTTTAAATCCATCAATGTCATTGCAAATGTCAAGAGTTCATTCATTTTTATTACCAAATAATATTCTATTGTATATTTATACCACATCTATTTTACCCATTCGTCTCTTGTGGATATTTGGGCTGCTTCCTTAATTATTCCGGTGTAAAATGTGCTTTTATAATCATAGGGATTCATGTATCACTTTGAATTAATGTTTTTGTATTTTTTGAATAAATACTCAGCAGTACAATTTTTAGATAATAGGGTGGTTCTATTTTTAAATTTGGGAGGAAACTCCATACTCTTTTCCACAGTTGATGCACCAGTTTGCATTCCCACCAACAGTACAAGAGGGTTCTTTTTTCTTTATATCCACACCAACACTTGTTGTTGTTGTTTTTGCTTGACAAGTGTGACATGATACCTCATTGTAGTTGTGGTTTACATTTCCCTGATGATGAGTGATATTGAGCAACTTTTCATGTGTATGTTGGCCATCTGGATGTCTTCTTTGGAGAAATGTCTGTTTATATATTCTGACCATTTTTAATTGGATTATTCCTCTTTTTTGTGTGTCATGTTTTATACCAGTATTATTTTTGCAGAACTAGAACAAACAAGCCTAAAATTAGTATGGAACCCCAAAAGAACCTGAATAGCCAAAGCAATCCTGAAAAAGAAAAACAAAACTACAAATATCACCATTATGGACTTCAAGCTACATTTCAAAGCTGTAGTCATCCGGACAATATGGCACTGGTACAAAAACAGACACATGGATCAATTGAACAGAATAGAAAACACAGAAATCAACCCACAACTATATGGCCAATTAATATTTGACAAAGCAGAAAGTAATAACCAATGGGAAAAAAAGACAGTCTCTTCAATAAATGGTGCTGAAAAACTGCACAGCAATATGCAAAATAATCAAACTGGACCATTTTCTTACACTATACACAACAATAAATTCAAACTGGATATAAGACATAAATATGAGACAGGAAACCAGAAACGGACTTACAAATGTATGGCCAACTAACTTTCAACAGAGCAAGAAAGAGTATCCAATGGGAAAATGATAGTCTCTTCAAGAAATGGTGTTGGGAAAACTGGACAACTACATTCCAAAGAATGAAACTTGACTACTTTCTTACACCATGTACAAAAAATAAATTCAAAATGGATGAAATACTTAACTGTGAGAAAAGAAACCATTAAATTCTGAGAGGAGAACACAGGAAGTAACTTCTTTGACACTGCCTGTAGCAACTTCTTAATATATATGTCTTCCAAGTGAAGGGAAACAAAAGCAAATATAAACTATTGAGTCCTCATCAAAATAAAAAGCTTCTACACTGGGAAGTAAACAATCAAAAAATTAAAAGCCAACCTGCAGAATGGGAAAAGATATTTGCAAATGGCATATCTGAAAAAGGGTTAGTATCCAAAATATATAAAGAACTTATAAAATTCAACACAAAAAAACAAATAATTCTCTTAAGATATGAGCAGACAACATAAATAGATATTTTTTCAAAGAAGACATTAGATTACAAACAGACAGATGAAAAGATGCTCAACATCACTCATCATCAGGGAAATACAAATCAAAACTACAAGTAGGTATCACCTCACACCTGTCAGAAAGTTTAAAATTAACCACACACGATGCAATATATTTGGCAAAGTGGAGAAAGGGGATTCTCTTACAGTGTTGATGGGAATGCAAATTGGTGTAGCCACTCTGGAAAACACTCTGGAGGTTCCTCAAAAAGTTAAATATAGAACTATCCTATGGGTGCCTGCATGTCTCAGTCAGTTAAGTGTCCAACTTCAGCTTAGGTCATGATCTCACAGTTCGTGGGTTCAAGCCCTGCATTGGACTCTGTGCTGACAGCTCAGAACCTGGGCCCTGCTTCAGATTTTGTGTCTCCTTCTCTATCTGCCCCTCCCCCACTCATGCTCTCTCAAAAATATATAAATGTTAAAAAAATAGAAGTTCCCTATAATCCAGCAACTGGACTACTAAGTATTTATCCAAAGAATACAAAAATACTAATTCAAAGGGATACATGCACCCCGATGTTTATATTAGGATTATCAACAATAGCCAAATTTTCAATACAACCCACGTGTCCATTGACTGATATATGGATAAAAAAGAAGTGGTATACTTATACAGTGGATTACTACTCAATCATCACAAAAAATGAGGTATTGCCATTTGCAAGTAAAAGGGTGCAGGTAGAGATTATTATACTAAATGAAATAAGTCAGTCAGAGGAAGACAGATAACATATTATTTAGGTCATATGTGCAATATTAAAAACAAAACAAATGAGAAAAGACAAAAAAAAAAGATTGAGGCAAACCAAGAAAGAAATTCTTAACTATAGTGAATAAACCGATGGTTACCAGAGGGAAGGTGGGTGGGGAAATGGGCTAAATAGGTGATGGGGATTATGAAGTGCACTTGTGATTAGCATTGAGTGTTGTATGGAAGTGTTTAATGTTATACAAATGAAACTAATACTAGAGTATATGTTAACTGGAATTTAAATAAAACCTTAAAAATGACCTCTACTTTCAAGAGGAAAAATACTTGCCTAACATACAGATACAGACAGAGAGATGTATGTAAAATTAGGAGAGAGAGTAATATTTCCCAAATGGAAGAACAGAACAAAATCATTGCAGAGGATATATGTGAAACAGAAATAGGTAGTATGCATGTTAGAGAATATAATGCATTATCCCAATGATAATGAGCTTCAGTAAATGGTGGACCATGTTAGTGAGACTCTTCACAAAGAGATAAATAATAACATATCACAGATTAATAACTCAGTAAATGAAATAAAAATACACTAGATATAATAAATTGTAGTCTACAAGAAGCATAGGAATATATGAGTGACCTAGGGTAGAGTCATGGAAATTAATCAAGATAAACAGGTGATAGAAAAACAAATACTGCATAATGAGAATATATTTAGAGAACTGAGTGGCACCAACAAATGTAATAACATTTGCATTATAGGGATCCTAGAAGAAGGAGAAAAATGTGGAAGAAAATGTAATTGAAGAAATAGCTGAAAAATTTCCAAATCTCGGGAGGAAAACAGAAAACCACACTCAGTAGGGAAAGAGATCACTCCAAAAATTCAAGCAAAGAGGTACACACCAAGACACATAGTAACTAAAATTGAAAAAATAGTTTTAAATACAGTATTTTAAAGGTTGAAAGTGAAAAGACAGTTACATAGAAAGGAAACCCAATAAGGCTACCAGCTAAATTTTCAGCAGAAACTATGCAGGCTACAAGGGAGTGACATGATATATTCAAAGTGATGAAAGAGGAAAATCTGCCTTCAAGAACACGATCCAACAAGGGTATCATTCAGAATAGAAGGCTAAATCAATAGTGTCTCAGACAAAAACTGAAGGAATTCATGACACTAGACTAGCCCTACAGGAAATATTAAAAGGGACTCTGCTCTTTGTAAGTTTTTATTTAAACTACAGTTATTTACATACAGTGTAATATTAGTTTCAGGTGTATAATGTAGTGATTCATCACTTACATAAAACAGCCACTGCTCATCACAATTGTCTTCCTTAATGCTCATCGCCATTTAAACCATTCCCCCACCCACCTCTCCTCCAGCAAACCTCAGTTTGTTCTCTATAGTCAAGGGTTTGTTTTATTGTTTACCTCTCAGATTTTATTCCTCTATATTCATTTATTACTTTCTTAAATTCCACATATAAGTGAAATCAAATGGTATTCATCTTTCTCTGACTGATTTCACTTAGCATAATACTCTCTAGCTCCACCCATGTCATTACAAATGGCAAGATTTCATTCTTTTTTATGGCTGGGTAATATTCCATTATATATATATATATATATATATATATATATATATATATATATATATATATACCACCTTTCTTTCTTTTATACTACCTTTTTCTTATCCATTCATCAGCCTATGAACACATGGGGTCCTTCTATAATAGACTTATTGTTGTTTCCAGTTTCATAGTGTTGTGGTCAGAAAATATGCGTGTTATGATCTCAAACTTTTTGTACTCTTAAAGGTCTGATTTGTGACCTAGTACATGATCTGTACTGGAAAATGTCCCATGTGCCCTCGAAAAGAATGTGTATTCTGCTGCTTTAGGATGAAATGTTATGAAGATATCTGTTAAGTCCATCTGGTTCAGTGTATCATTCAAAGCTATTTGTCCTTGTTGATTTCCTTTTGAGGTGATTTGTCCATTGCTATAAATTGGGTGTTAAAGTTCCCTACTATTATTACATTATTATTAATGAGCACTTGGGTGTTTCAGGTTGGGAGCATAAATATTTACAATTGTTAGATCTTGTTGGATAGATCCCTTTATTTTGATATAGTGCCCTTCTTTATCTCTCAAAATCTTGGTTTAAAATCTTGATTGTCTGATACAAGTATTGCTACTCTGGCTACCTTTTGATGTTCATTTGCATTGTTAATGTTTTTCTTTCCTGTCACTTTCAATCTGCAGGTATCTTTAGGTCTAAAATGTGTCTTTTGTATTCAGCATATAAATGGGTCTTTTTAAATACATTCTGACACGATGTCTTTTGATTGGAGCATTTAGTTCCTTTACCTTCAAAGTAATCATTGATATGTATGTAGGTAGTGCCATTTTATAACTTCTTTCCTTGTGATCTCTCAGGATTTTCTCTGTTCCTTTCTAGTCTTTATCACTTTTCTTCTTTCCTTCTGATTCAAAGAGTCTCCTTTAATATTTCCTGCAGAGCTGATTTGGTGGCCACAAACTCCTTTAGTTTTTGGTTATTTGTGAAACTCTTTATCTCTCCTTCTATTCTGAATTATAGCCTTGCTGGATAGAGTATTCTTTCCTGCATATTTTTCCCATTCAGCATGTTGAATATCATGCCATTCACTGCCTTCTTGCCTATCAAGTTTTTGTAGAGAATTATGCTGCTAAACTTATTGACCTTCCTTTTTACGTTGGGGACTTCTTTTGTCTTGTTACTTTTAGCATTTTTCTTTATAGACATATTTACAAATTTACAGTATGTCTTGGTATTGACTTGATTTTCTTGATTTTAATGGGAGTTCACCTTGTTTCTTGGATTTCAATGTCTGTTTCCTTCCCCAGATTAGGGAAGTGTTCTACCATAATTTCCTCGAGTAAGCCTTTCCCCTTTGCCTGGTCTTCTTCTTCTGGGTCTCCTATGATACAAATGCTATTATGCTTTATGGAGTCATTGATTTCTTTCAGTTGACTTTCATGACCCAAGTTTTTTATTTCCCTCTTTTTAAGCTTTATTATTTTCTTTAATTTTATCTTCTATATCAGTCTTTTTCCTCTGCTTTTTTCATCCTTCTGGTCATTACATCCAGTCATTTTCGAATCTTGTCTATTGCATTTTTTATTTTGGCCTGATTAGTGTTTTGCTCTTTTATCTTTGTGTTAAGGGACTCCCTGGTGTCTTCTATGTTTTCTTCAAGCTCAGCTAATATCTTTGTGGTAGGTTTATATTCTGGATCAGGCATATTACTTATTTCTCTTTGGATTATATCCTGGATGTGACCTTTTCTCCTTATTTCTTTTGGATTGAATTCCTCCATAGTGGCGTTTTTCTAGGTCTCTGTCTTCTTCTATGTGTCAGAACAGCATGTTTTGTTTCCTGTTTCTTAGAATAATTGTTTTATGAGAAAAGGTCATATAATATTCAGGACATGATGTTTTAGCCAGTGTCTCTGTTGTATGCTGTGTACACTCTGCTGCTGTGTTTTGGATGCTCTGTCCCTCAGGTCAGTCTTTTACAGTTTCTCCTTTCCTGCAGTGAGGAGGGTTTGGAACTTGGCTAGAGTGTGGCAAGTTTTTAGTAGGTGATCTCTGATCTGCTTGTTTAATGGGACCCAATGGTCTTGTCACTAGAGCTGAATATTTGTAAATCTCTATGGTCAGCAGACATGGTGCATTGGGGTTTGTGCTAGCCTTCTGGAGGTTGGGCCCTTTATGTTGGTTCTCAGGCACACTTGCCTGAGAAAATCAGTAACAGAAAAGCACAGGGTGGGGTCAGAGCTTGGCATAAGGAGTTTATATAGCCAGTGTTGATGCTGTGGTCTTTACTGAAGTTAGTTTATTCTGAATGGCAGGGTAGTGAATTGTCACCAGTCTGCTCTTTGGTCCACAGAGAGGGGAGTTTGCAATTGCTGCTGCCAGGGAAGCCCTCCAAGAAGAGCAAATAATTTCTTCTCTTGTTTCTCAGGCAACCTTCATATTGCTGCCTTCACACTGTCTGAGTCCGGGATGCTAGACCACCTGGAGCAGAACAGTGCACTTTGGGCTCTACCTCTGATAGTCCAGATTACTTTTAGAACTTCAAAATTTAGACATATGGTGAAAAGTTAAGATAAGGGAGGAGTAAGGAGATTGTAAGCTTGTGTCCTCCCCCAAAAACAGCTAAATTGCTATCAAATCATTCTGAATACCCAACAAATCAATTGGAGATACAAGTCTGCAAGTGAAAAAAAAAAACAGCCACCTTCTGGAAGGTAGGAGGTGTTGAGAATTGATTTGGAAAAGACAATGCTGTTGATATAGCAGGATCATGGAAGAATCTTGCTTATAGAGGCTACTTCAAAGTATTTTAAGCAGCACAGTGCCAAATCTGAACTTTTAGAAGTGTGTTACAATAGGGGATGTGCCTGGCTTAAAGGCACTCAGGTGGCAAAGGAGAGCAGAAACCTAGAAGTGACTATGTGGTCTGAGTATCTCCCAGGGAACAAGAAAGATGGGTGGTGCCAACGTGCTGTGCCGTTTCTAGGCATAAGACTTAGACTGAGTGCAACAAGCAGGGGTATTGGCTTTCTGCTCTGTTTTGACATAAACTCTGAACTGCTGCATGCTCGTGTGACTGCTTTCCTCTCACAGGCTGGTAAAAGTGCAGTGAGACCCTCCCCCAGAGGCACAGAACAGGTCTGTGCCAAGGAAGTCCCTAAAGTTTGGAGTTTTGAAACTAAGTCACATGCCCAAGATAAAAAAGCTTGGACACAGAGAAGGTGAATTTAGGGTTCTGATGGAAACTAGGGACACAAGATTAATGATTGAATGCTCTTTTATGAGGATTCCCTGAAGAATGAGGGGTATGATCCTTTAGCTCTCGGGCTAAAAGGTCAAAATCCCCCATATTCATCCCACCCTTCAGTCCTGTGAACCTTCAGGGTGTAAAACAGCACCACCAAGTGTAGGCCAAAGTTACTTACACCAAGGCCCGCCCACCTGCACCCTGGAGGCACATTTCCACTGAAACAAGTCAGCCTGAGAATCAGTGCAGTAGGCCTTTCCCCAAAAGACCAGCACAAAAGCTTCCCTTAAACCAAGTCTACTGGCCAAAGAGTGCTACAAGATTCATCTCCAGGGAAAATAATATCTAGCTTTCTGTTTATTTTTATTCTTTTTTATTTATTATTTTCATTTTTTTTCATTTTTTCAATTCTTTTTTATTTATTATTTTTTTCTTTATATGTTTATATGTATATA
Source organism: Acinonyx jubatus (assembly GCF_027475565.1). Classification (NCBI taxonomy): domain Eukaryota; kingdom Metazoa; phylum Chordata; class Mammalia; order Carnivora; family Felidae; genus Acinonyx; species Acinonyx jubatus. The sequence goes on from NC_069389.1 coordinate 48,221,655, forward strand.
TATATAATTTACATTTTTTTCTTTGCTTGTTTTCATTTTAATTTTATCTCTTTTCTTTCTTTTCTTTTATTTTTATGTTTGAATCATCGATTTTGTGTCCTGCGACTTTGGTGAATTCATGTGTCAGTTCTAGTAGACTTTTGGTGGAGTCTATCGGGTTTTCCATGTATTATATCATGTCATCTGCAAAAAGTGAAAGCTTGCCTTCATCACTGCCAATTTTGATGCCTTTGATTTCCTTTTGTTGTCTGATTGCTGATGCTAGCACTTACAACATGATGTTAAACAACACGGTGACAGTGGACGTCCCTGTCGTGTTCCTGATCTCAGGGGGAAAGTTCTCAGCTTTTCCCGATTGAGGATAATATTAGCTGTGGGCTTTCACAAATGGCTTTTATGATGTTTAAGTATGTTCCTTTTACCCCGACTTTCTCGATGGTTTTTATTAAGAAAGGATGCTGAATTTTGTCAAATGCCTTTTCTGCATCGATTGAGAGGATCATATGGTTCTTATCTTTTCTTTTATTAATGTGATGTATCACGTGGATTGATTTGTGAATGTTGAACCAGCCCTGCAGCCCAAGAATGAATCCCACTTGATCATGTTGTATAATTCTTTTTATATGCTGTTGAATTCGATTTGCTAGTATCTTATTGAGAATTTTTGCATCCATCTTCATCAGAGATATTGGCCTGTAGTTCTCTTTTTTTTTTGCTGGGTCTCTGTCTGGTTTAGGAGTCAAAGTAATTCTGGCATCATAGAATGAGTCTGGAAGTTTTCTTTCCCTTTCTATTTTTTTTGGAACAGCTTGAGAAGGATAGGTATTATCTCTGTTTTAAATGTCTGCTAGAATTCCCCTGGGAAGCCATCTTGTCCTGGACTCCTATTTGTTGAGAGATTTTTGATAACTGATTTAACTTCTTTGCTGGTTATGGGTCAGTTAAAGTTTTCTATTTCTTCCTGTCTGAATTTTGGAAGTGTGTGGGTACTGAGGAATTTGTCCATTTCTTCCAGGTTGTCCAGTTTGTTGGCATATAATTTTTCATTGTATTCCCTGATATTTGCTTGTATTTCTGAGGGATTGGTTGTAATAATTCCATTTTCATTCATGATTTTATCTATTTGGGTCATCTCCCTTTTCTTTTTGAGAAGCCTGGCTACAGGTTTATCAATTTTTTTTCATTTTTTCAAAAAAACAACTCTTGATTTCATTGATCTGCTCTACAGTTTTTTAGATTCTATATTGTTTATTTCTGCTCTGATCTTTATTCTTTATCTTCTTCTGCAGCGTTTGGGGTGTCTTTGCTGTTCTGTTTCTATTTAATTTAAGTGTGATGTTAGTTCTTGTATGTGGGATTTTTCTTGTTTCTTGAGATAGGCCTGGATTGCAATGTGTTTTCCTTTCAGCACTGCCTTTGCTGCATCCCAAAGCGTTGGGATGGTTGTATGTTCATTTTCATTTCTTTCCGTATATTTTTTAATGTCTTCTCTAATTGCCTTGTTGACCCATTCATTCTTTAGTAGGGTGTTCTTTAACCACCATGCTCTTGGAGGTTTTCCAGACTTTTTCCTGTGGTTGATTTCAAACTTCATAGCATTGTAGTCTGAAAGTATGCATGGTATGATCTCAATTATTTTATACATATGAAGGGCTGTTTTGTGACCCAGTATGTGATCTATCTTGGAGAATGTTCCATGTTCACTCGAGAAGAAAGTATATGCGGTTGCTTTTGGGTGCAGAGTTCTAAATAGATCTGTCAAGTCCATCTGATCCACTGTATCATTCATGGCCCTTGTTTCTTTCTTGATCCTGTGTTTAGATGATCTATCCATTGTTATAAGTGGAGTATTAAAATCCCCTGCAATTACCACATTCTTATCAATAAGGTTGTTTATGTTTGTGATTACTTGTTTTATATATTTGTGGACTTCCGAATTTGGTGCATAGACATTTGTAATTGTTAGCTCTTCCTGATGGATAGACCCTGTAATTATTGTATAATGCCCTTCATCTCTTGTTAGAGCCGTTAATTTAAAATCTCATTTGTCTGATATAAGTATGGCTACTGCAGCTTTCTTTTGACTTCCAGTGGCATGATAAATAGTTCTCCATCCCCTCACTCTCAATCTGAAGGTGTCCTCAGGTCTAAAATGAGTCTCCTGTAGACAGCAAATAGATGGGTCTTGTTTTTTTTTTTATTCCATTCTGATACCCTATGTCTTTTGCTTGGAGCATTTAGTACATTTACATTCAGTGTTATATAAAGATATGGGTTTAGAGTGATTGTGATGTCTGTAGATTTCATGCTTATAGTGATGTCTCTGGTACTTTGTGGTCCTTGCACCATTTCACTCACAGAATCCCCCTTAGGATCCCTTGTAGGGCTGGTTTAGTGGTGATGAAATCCTTCAGTGTTTGTTTGTTTGGGAAAACCTTTATCTCTGCTTCTATTTTGAATGACAGACTTGCTGGATCAAGGATCCTTGGCTGCATATTTTTTCTGTTCATCACATTGAAGATTTCCTGCCATTCCTTTCTGGCCTGCCAAGTTTCAGTATATAGATCTGTCACGAGTCTTATCGGTCTCCCTTTATACGTTAGAGAATGTTTATCCCTAGCTGCTTTCAGAATTTTCTCTTTATTCTTGTATTTTGGCAGTTTCACTATGATATGTCATGTAGAAGATCGATTCAAGTTAGGTCTGAAGGGAGTTCTCTGTGCCTCTTGGATTTCAATGCCTTTTTCCTTCCCCAGATCAGGGAAGTTCTCAGCTATGATTTGTTCAAGTACACCTTCAGCGCATTTCTCTCTCTCTTCCTCTTCTGGAATTCCTATTATACAGATATTGTTCCCTTTCTTTGCCTCACTTAGTTCTCTAATTCTCCTCTCATACTCCTCGATTTTTATATCTATCTTTTTTTTCAGCTTCCTCTTTTTCCATAATTTTATCTTCTAATTCACCTATTCTTTCCTCTGACTCTTCAATTCGAGCTGTGGTCGCCTCTATTTTATTTCGCATCTAATTTATAGCATTTTTATCTCCTCATGACTGTTTCTTAGTCCCTCAATCTCTGTAGGAATATATTCTGTGTTGTCCTCTATACTTTTTTCAAGCCCAGTGATTAATTTTATGACTCTTCTTCTAATTTCGTGTTCCGTTATATTGCTTAAATCATTTTTGATCAATTCGTTAGCTGTTGCTACTTCCTGGAATTTCTTTTGAGGAGAATTCTTCCGTGTCGTCATTTTGGATAGTCCCTGGGGTGGCGCAGAACTGCAGGGCACTTCCCCTGTGCTGTCTGGAGTAACTTGTGTGTGAATGATTTTTTACTGTACTGTTGAATTTCGTTTGCTAATGTTCTATAGAGAAATCTTGCCTGTATGTTTATCAGGGATATTTGTGTATATTGGCCTGTAGTTCTTTTTTTAGTGAGTCTTTTTCTGGTCTGTGTATCAGGGAAATGCTAGCCTCATGGAATAAATTATTTTTTCTTCCTTTTATATTTTTTGGAATAGTTTGAGATGAATAGGTATTAATTCCTCTTTAAATGTTTGGTAGAACTAATTTGTGAAGCTATTTGTCCCTGAAGGTTTGCTTGTTGAGTTTTTTGATTACTGACTCAATTTATTTTTTCAATAGTGGTCTGTTCAAATGTTCTTTTTTTTTTTTGTCTTATATTTAGTGCAACAATGATTTCAGGAGTAGGTTTCTTAGTGCCCTTTACCCATTTAGCCCATCCCACCTCCCACAACCCCTCCTGTAACCTGCAGTTTGTTCTCCATATTTATGAGTCTCTTCTGTTTTGTTGCCCTCCCTGTTTTTATATTTTTTTTGTTTACCTTCCCTTATGTTCATCTGTTTTGTCTCTTAAAGTCCTCATATGAGTGAAGTCATATGATTTTTGTCTTTCTCTGACTGACTAATTTCACTTAGCAGAATACCCTCCAATTCCATCCATATAGCTGCAAATGGAAAGATTTCATTCTTTTTGATTGCTGAGTAATAAGCCATTATACATATATATATATATATATATATATATATATATATATATATATCATATCTTCTTCATCCATTCATCCATCGATGGACATTTGGGCTCCTTCAATACTTTAGTTATTGTTGATAGTGCTGCTATAGACATGGGGGTCCATGTGTCTCCTCGAAAAAGCACACCTGTATCTCGTGGATAAATGCCTAGTAGTTCAATTGCTGGGTCGTAGGTAGTTCTATTTTTAGTTTTTTGAGAAGCCTCCATACTGTTTTCCAGAACGGCTGTACCAGCTTGCATTCCCACCAACAATGCAAAAGAGATCCTCTTTCCCCATATCCTCACCAACATCTGTTGTTGCCAGAGTTGTTAATGTTAGCCATTCTGACAGGTGTCAGGTGGTATCTTATTGTGGTTTTGATTTGTATTTCCCTCATGATGAGTGATGTTGAGCATTGTCCCATGTGTCGTTTGGCCATCCGGATGTCTTCTTTGGAGAAGTGTCTATTCATGTATTTTGCCCATTTCTTCACTGGATTCTTTGTTTTTTGGGTGTTGAGTTTGATGAGTTTGATAAGTTCTTTATAGATTTTAGATACTAACCCTTTATCTGATATGTCGTTTGCAAATATCTTCTCCCATTCTGTCAGTTGCCTTTTAGTTTTGCTGATTGTTTCCTTCGCTGTGCAGAAGATTTTTATTTTGATGAGGTCCCAGTAGTTCATTTTTGCTTTTGTTTCCCTTGCCTCTGGAGACATGTTGAGTAAGAAGTTGCTGCGGCCAAGGTCAAGAGGTTTTTGCCTGCTTTCTTCTCGAGGATTTTGATGACTTCCTGTCTTACATTGAGGTCTTTTGTCCACTTTGAGTTTATTTTTGTGTATCATGTAAGAAAGTGGTACAGGTTCATTCTTCTGCATGTCACTGTCCAGTTTTCCCAGCACCACTTGCTGAAGAGACTGCCTTCATTCCATTGGATAGTCTTTTCTGCTTTGTCAAAGATTAGTTGGCCATATGTTTGTGGTTCCACTTCTGGGTTCTGTATTCTATTCCATTGATCTGAGTGTCTGTTCTTGTGCCAGTGCCATACTGTCTTGATGATTACAGCTTTGTGGTATAGCTTGAAGTCTGGGATTGTGATGCTTCCTTCTTTGGTTTTCTTTTTCAAGATTGCTTTGGCTATTCGGGGATTTTCTGGTTCCATACAATTTTAGAATTATTTCTTCTAGCTCTGT